>NW_028270188.1:25565854-25906350 GCF_037043375.1 Chiloscyllium plagiosum
AGCATGGTCATGAGTCTCGCCGTGTCCTACTTGCCTCAACCTTCTGCTCAGTTCCTGACCTGCTGCTTTGTTTCCCAGCCTCCTGGTTTATTAGTTTAACTCCACCCAATTTGCACTAGAAAACCTCCCCACCAGGATATTGGTGCTCGTCCAGTAAAGATGCAATCTGTCCATTTCTTAAAAGCCCCCACCTGTCCTGGAAGGGGGCCCAATGATCCAGAAATCTGAAAACCTTGCCCCTGAGATAGCTCTTTTACCATATGTTAATCGTTACCTAATCCCTACCCCTTTTACACGAGGCACTGGGTGTAATTCAGACATTACAGAGAATTGTGTTCTCTGTCTCTCTCTCCCTCTCTATCTCCTTCTCTCTCTCCCTCAGACACACACACACACTCGAAAAGAAAAACCGGGTAAAATAACAATACTCAGTTTCTGTTGTCTGGCATTACAGCATCAAGATCGTCAGCAGAAGACCTCGGAGTGAGATAAGTCAAAATTTATTTATTGAGAGAGTTCGTAGAATTTGGAATGCCCTGCCTGGGAGATTTGTGCATGAAGATTCAAGAGGGAACTCGATATATATTTGAAAGTTCAGAACTTAAAGGGCAACAGTGATAGAGGTGGTAAATGGGAGGATTTGGGAGACACTTCACAAGCTGATGCATACACAGTGGCCAAATAGCCTCCTTGAGTACATTAAAGTTCTGTACTCTATCATGTACATATGCAAGTCAAAGCCAGCATCAGATTATTTCCAGTTATAAATATTGGCAAATATCTGATCAATTTACTGCAGCATAGCCATATAAAATGCAAATATTGCAAGGTTAGCTTGATGGTGAAGTCTAACTAGTACTCAGCAAACGAATATTTAAAATCATGTATCCCTACAAATAAAACAAATATTTCCTTTGCTTTGCCACAAAATTCTTTGAAAATGTCTGACTGTTCACTCACATGGATGTATGTTCATCGTTCTTTTTCACATTTCACATTAAATATCATTCATTCTAAAAATTGCAAAGTTTCAAATGATTGTCCACTTCAATTTAATAACACAAATAATTTATTCAAACTAATATTCTCTGTTCATGTTGAATTATTGTCATTTTTCATTTGTTGGTAAAGAGCTGAAGCTTGCACATTTAGTGAGAAATTTAACTGATTGATTATATATAAATATGTAAGAATGCGATTTCTATATGATAGTTCAATCGTTTCCTCACTTTAAAAATACAATCATTCAAATGCCAACGAATTTCCACGTATTGTAGCGCCGATGTATTCTTTTGAATACTGACAATGGTATGTAATTGTTGCGAGTTTTGAGAATATTTGTAGCTCTGGTTGAGGTTTTGGATGTAGGCTTGCTCGTTGAGCTGGGAGGTTCATTTCCAGAGTTTTAACCATCTTCATCTTCAGTGGGCCTCAGGCGAATCAATGCTGAAAATTCCTGCTTTCTATTTATATGTTTGGGTTTCTTTGGATTGGTGATATCATTTCCTGCTGTTATGTTATTTCCTGCGGTAAAGTCACGTCCTGTTTCTTTTCTCAGGGGTGGTAGTTGAGGTTTAACTCCATGAGTTTGTGGTTAGAGTTCTGGTTGGAGTGCCATGCTTCTAGGAATTCTCGTGCGTGCCTCTATTTGGTTTGTCCTTGGATGGATGTGTTGTCCCAGTCGAAGTGGTGTCCTTCCTCGTCTGTATGTGAGGATACCAGTGAGAGAGGATGATGCCCTTTTGTGGTTAGTTGGTGTTCATGTATCCAAAAGTATGTAATTGTAATCAGCACTATAGTCAGATAACATGTTCTTTGCTCGATATTAAATAAAGTATACATTCTTTATTTTTGTATCATAAAATGTTGGCAGGAAAGTATATTTTATTGACATAAATATAATATCAACCTAATTGTTTTCAGAGAATTGTTCGGTTGAATAATGATAATTCACATTTTTGTGAAGCACAATTCACAAACATAGCAAATATCTGATTTTTGCAGATCAGCTTGCAATCATAACCTACATTGAAAAAAAAGATTTTGAAAGATTTGAATTCAGTCACAGCTGCGTGTGATACTGGGTAAGACATTGCTCTGCTCTTAAATGAATGCAGAGAGCTTACACCTGGGTCAGGGCAGTCATTCAATCATCAGTTCACAACAAATTAGTTCGAATCCATCTTCGGTCTGAGCCTTGCCCGGGGGCAGCTGAATGGACATGGAGTGTCAGAATCACATCGCACAAGTTACTAATGATGATGGTATCTGGTCTGCCCCCCAGACTCCAAGCATCTGCTACCTGGACCAGGCACTGGGCGATGACGTTATCAAGTTGACTGTATTCTGCAGCACATTGTGTCTTGCAATGAAACCTCTAAAACCGTGTCCAACAAATTTTACCTTCACATTCACCAGTATCAAAATGAAACTGTACATCTCTGTTGATGGACAAAAATTAATACATGGGTCACCCAACAGAATATATCTGAAGAAAACAGCAGCAAATGGCAAGTCCAGCATCACATCAATAACTGAACTTGACGGATTCTGTCTGGTGTCGGTCGTCACACACATATAGTCCTGGTACCCACGTGACTGTACGAATTCACACCATAAGTGGACGTCTTGGTCTAACGCCCCTATAAAGCTTCCTGATCTCACACACATCACTCCCTCACACATTCAATAATTGATAAGAATCCTCAAGCTGTTTGAAGCATGAAACACAGAACAGTACAGCACAGTGCAGACCTTTCGGTCCTTGACGTCCAGCCAACCTTTTATCCTTCTCTAAGATCAGATTAACCTACATACCGTTCATTATGCTATCATTCATTTGCCAATCCAATAGTTGCTTAATATATTCCCAATGCAGCTGACTCTACTACAGTTGCCAGCTGTACATTCCACCCATGCACCATTCTCTCTGACATCTCCATTAAAACTTCCTCCAATTACAT
This sequence comes from Chiloscyllium plagiosum, assembly GCF_037043375.1. Lineage (NCBI taxonomy): Eukaryota > Metazoa > Chordata > Chondrichthyes > Orectolobiformes > Hemiscylliidae > Chiloscyllium > Chiloscyllium plagiosum. Next base: position 25,568,818 of record NW_028270188.1, read on the forward strand.
TAAAGTTTTTCGCCCTCGTGATAGATATTTCCACCATGGGAAAAAGTCTCTGGTTATCCACTCTATCTTTGACTCTCATCATTTTGAACACATCTATCAAGTCATCTCTCATCCTTCTTTACTCCAATGAGAAAAACCCTGAACTCTTCTTTGTTAGCATCCTGATAAATCTCCTCAGCACCCTCATTAAAGTTTCCACATCCTTCCTACAATGAGGCGACCAGAACTGATCACAATATTCTAAGTGTGATCTCACCAGGGTTCCATAGAGCTGCAGCATATCCTCGCAGCTCTTAAACCCTAACCATATGCAAATGAAAACATCATACGCCTTATTAACAACCTTATCAAACTGGATGGCAACTCTGAGGGAGCTATGACATGGACCACAAGATCACCATGTTCCTCCACAATGCAAGAATCCTGCCTTTTTTCTGCATTCAAATTCGACCTTCCAAAATGAATTGCTTCACACATTTCCAGATTGAACTCCATCTGCCACTTATCAGCCCCGTTCTGCATCCTGTAAATGTCCCATTGCAAACTACAACAGCTCTCCACACAATCCGACAACTTCAACAATGTTTGTTATATAGACAGACTTAGAAACCTACCCTTCCACTTCCTCATCTAAGACAGTTATAAAAGTCACAAACAGCAGAGGTCCCAGAACTGATCCCAACCGAACACCACTGATTACTGAGCTCCAGACTGAATACTTCCCATTTACCACCACTTTGTGTCTTCTGTGTGCCAGCCAATTCTGTATCCAGACAGACAGGTTTCCTTGTATCATATTCCTCCTTCCTTTCTGAAAGAATCTGCCTTGGGGAATATCATCAACACCTTGTTAAAATACATGCACTCCACATCGATTGCTCCACCTTCTTCAATGTGTTTGATACCATTCTCAAAGTTTTTTATAAGTTTTGTGAGGCATGACCTGCTCCTCACAAAGCCATGCTGACTATTTCTAATCAATCTATGATTTTCCAAGTAATCATAAATTCTGTCTCTCAGAAACGCCTCCAATACTTTGCCCAATACTGATGTCAGACTGGCTGGTCTGTAATTCTCAGGATAATCCCTAGTACCTTCATTGAACAAGGAGTAACATTTACCGCCCTCCAGCCATCTGGCACTACTCCAGTCGACAGTGAGGATGGAAAGGGCGCAGGAATCTCTTCCCTGTCTTCCTGTAGTAACCTCGGATTTTGTCCGTTTGGCTCAAGCGATTTATCAGTTATTGTGTTTGTACTTGAATTCAATCTGTACTTCACCTCAAAATGTCTACTCCCTGTCCAAACAAATGATTGACTGCTTTCCATTTCAGGCCTTCTGGAACACGTATGGTTCACAATATCCTGTCAATCGTGAAGTGGAAAACATGGGATGGTACCAATGCCTTCCTGATGAAGGGCAGATGCCCAAAGATTTGACTCTCCTGTTCCTCAGATGCTGCCCGACAGGCTGTGCTTTACCAGCGCCACACGTTTCGATTCTGATCCCCAGGACGGTCAGTTCTCACTTTCTCCATTACTTAGAGCTGTCCGCTCTGCACACGGAACAAGGAATTAATCAGCAGAAACTCATTACATGTGGAGCTGACTGTTTAGTTCTGGAAAGTTGCATTTGATGAATACATTTATTAAAAGAGAAATTACAATTCAACAAATATTCATTCTTTCCCAAAGTAACAGTTTTGTTCATGAATTGGGCAGCTTGAGAACAAACAATGAATGACCGAAGAACTCCACGTTATAGAGTATTCCACGTGTTATATTCCAGGCTGGATGTCATTTACCTAAATGCTGGGAATATTATCCGACAGACAGATATGATAAGGGGACAAAGTGAAATGGGGAATTGTGACATTTTTACCATTACAGAGGTGTGTTTGAGGGAGGTCAGGGCTGACAACACAATATCCAGTGGTACAAGAACTGTAGGCACGACAGGAGAGGTGGTAAAAAAGGAAGTGTTGTTACATTATTAATTATGGAGTCAGTTACTGCAGTAAGAAGGTTCTTCTGATGAGGCTTGGTGGTTAGGGCTCAGGATGAAAACCATGACAGACACACCGTTGGGGATTTATTGTAGACTCCCAGATAAAAGAAAGTACAGGAGCTGATATAAAACCAATTTCCTGAGGTGTGTTAATATAACAAGAGGATCATCATTTTCAGGCATTTCAATTCCAAACATTCATTCAGGCAGTGATAACTTTTTTAGAGGGGACAGATGCCTCGAAAAGTATTCCACAGAGCTCCTTATATCAACAATGGGCGGGGCTGTGCTGGGCCTCACCGTGGGGAAAGAAGCCAGTCAGATGTTGCAGGCAAGATTGGGAGAGCATGAAAGGACTAGTGGCCGTGACTCATATGTTTTGAGTTTGCTAAGGAAAAGACCCAAACATGTTTGAAAAATGAAAGCTTTTTGGATTTGGGAGACCTATTTTAGGAAAGAAATATGACAGGATCTGGCCAAAGTGCAGTTGCTTCTGGGTGAAACTGTAGCAGAACAGCGTGGGGCGGGGGTTGAGGGATCAATTGGTCAAAATGGAATTGATGACCGTGTCGGCCCAGCATGATTTAGGAAAACAAGCCAAGAGAACCACAGATGTCGACACAAATTTCGAACAGAATTAAAAAGGATAGTGAATCCGAAAGCTGTTACAAGGTGAGCCGGTCAGTGGAGGTCCGAAAAGAATATAGAACGTGTGGGGCTAAACTTAAAAAGTCAGTAGAAGAGCAGAAGTGGAGGCGGGGAGTTAAAACATTCGAGAGTAAGAGTACCAAGAATTCAAAAACATTCTTTAGGTTTATTAAGGGGAAGAGGATAACGCGGGAGAGAAGTGGGACTATTATGGATCTAGCGGGTGCACGGAGCCAGAGAGTATGTTAAACAGGGACTTTCTTTCGGTCTTCAGTTTGAGGAAGGAGTTCCTGCATTCAGGGAGAGTGACCGTGTGATCCTTGAGTGAATTGATACAGAAGCTGACGAAGAATTGGAAGTTTATGCGGGATAGAGAGTGGGAAAATCCACAGGTCAGAATGAGCTGTATCTTAGGCTGACGTGGAAGACGAGTGAGGAGAGTACAGTCTCTTAACCTTTCATTTTTGTTTTGCATCTGGCCACAGAGAAGATGTGATAGGACAGGACAATATCTAATATTGGTACAACTTTCATAAAAAAATGCTAGAAATACAGCATGGGGTTAAAGACCACCATGTCGCATATCAGTGAAAGGGAAAAATTGTAGAAGATTCTGTGGGCTGTTGAGGCTGGCTCATTAAATATATTCAGGGTTGAGGCAGACTGATTTTTATACAAGGTTATGGGGAAAATGCAGAGAAGTGGAATGGGGGATTATCAAAATAGATCTCATCTAATTGAGTGGAAAAGCAGACTCAGTGAGCGGATAGACATACTGTTGTCCCTATGTCGAATTGTATCATTTTTACTATAGCCTTGTATTCACTGGAACGTCAACCTCTCTCGCTGTGGAGTGAGACACAGTTTGGAATGCAGTCGACGGATTCCAAGAATTCATAAATGCAGTACTATTAGACAGAAAGGGCCAAGTGACTGAGACAATGCGGATTGGCTGTCGGGATGAAGATTAGCATCTGCGCAGTCAGCACTACCAAAAGGAAGATCTCAGTAAGACACTCTCCAAGACCAAGCAGTGATCTTGGCTGGAGAGCAGGTAGTCAGTGGCCAGGCGTCAAGGAGTGCTTAAAGCTCAAGTGCTGCATCATTGCAGTGTCTCCATCTTTCCCTAACCAAAAGTAAGTGCGAAGGGGTTGAGAGACACGCTTTTGGTAGCAGAGTAAGGAATAATGTTTGGCTCAAGATGCTTTGCAAAGCAACAGCTCAGCAAAACCGACAGAGAAGCTCAAGTATAATGTCCATTCAACTTTAGTGTTGCAGCAGTGGTGAGACCAGTTAGGGCAGTTGCACGTTCCTCCTCCTGGATGTGGGATCTCAGGTAAATTTCCACCATCCCTGAAGACGACACGTGTGAAAAGTGAACCCAGCTGCAACTCCTGGGAGACCGTGCTCGGGATCTGGATCTGGATTCAGGATCATCCGAGACACTGAGAACTTCATAGGTAAGAGCTTTCTTGTTGTGGTCACACCCAAGACCCACACCAATCATGTTACTGCAATGACTATAATATCCCAGTTCCACGTTAAGATTCATGCCATGAGTTCATCAGGCTTACCTGTCAGTCCTGTTGCACTGAAATAAAGGCAATTTAATCCAATAGACAGTCCTTGCTTCCTGTTGTGTTCAAGACAGAGAGGACGTGGACGACGAACTGGAATGGCGAACGGAGTAGGCAGACTGCTGGAATCTCCTGTGGCCATTCCCGTCGAAAACAAGCACACCGTTTTGGATACTGCTCAGGGGAATGACGGTTCAGGGAAAAGCAGCAGTAGCCAGGTTGGTGGCATTACCATTGACTCTGGGGCACAGTAGGAAAGTGTAACGGTAAATAGGACCTTAGAGATAGGAGAGTCGATTGTTAGAGGGACAGATCGGAGATTCCGTGGCCTCAAACGGGAATCCAGGACGGTGTGTTACCTCCCAGGTGTCAGGATGTCTCCGAGTGGCTGCAGAACATTCTCCAGGGGGAGGGGGAGCAGCCAGAAATCATTGTCCACGTTGGCACAAATGACACAGGTAGATATAGGAATGAGGTCCTACAGAGTGATTACTGAGAGCTAGGAGGAAAGTTAAAAAATAGTACCTTGAAGGCGGTAATCTGCTGACTACATACAGTGGGATGAGCTAATGATAGTAAGAACAGGAGGATATGGCAGATAAATAAGTAACTAAAGAATTGGTGCGGGGGTGGGGGCAGAGCAATTCAAATGTTTAAATCATTGGGGTCTTTTCTGTGACAGGGTTGACCTGATCAGGAGAGACAGATGGCACATGCAATGGGGAGGAGACCAATATCTTGTTGGCGAATTTTGCTAGTGCTACAAGGGAAGATTTAAATTACATTGGCGAGGAGGGTATTCTCATGATCAGGGAGTCAAGTGCGAGTCTGCAAGGAGATACAGTAATCAGAAATAGTAAAGTGAAGAGACAGGTTAGGCTGGAAAACGACAGGGAGCAAGGAGTGCCTGTTGGATTAAACTGCATTTATTTCGATGCAGGAGTGCTGGCAGGAAACACCAATAAACTAAGGGCGAGGAAAGGAAGGTGCGATTGGGATAATACAGCCTTTATAGAAACATAGCTAAGCGAGGGACAGGACTGGCTGCTTAACATACCAGGATACAGGTGCTTTAGGCGGAACAGGGATGCTGGAAGGAGGGGAGAAGGAGTTGAATTTCTGATTAAGGGTATTATCACAGCAGTAATCAGAGAAAAAATAATTGACCAATCACCAGTGAGGCTTTGTGGGTGGAGCTAAGAAGTAGGAAGTGGATGATGATGTCACCGGATTGTGCTGTCGGCCTCCAAATCGCCAACGTGAATTAGAGTAACAAATATGCATGGAGAAGGGAGACATGCAGCAGCAATGTGGTTGTCATAACAGTGGATTTTAATTTTTTTAGCAGACTCAGACTGCAGGAGCGTTAAGGAATTTGATGGAGTGGAATCAGATAAGTGTGTTCAGGAAAGTTTCCTCAAGCAGTATGTAGAGGGTCAAAACTGGAACAGCTCTTGAGAAACAGAGCAGGACAGGTGACTGAGGTGACAGTGGGGGAGCACTTTGGGACCAGTGACCATCGTTCTATTAATTTTCAAATAGCTATGGAGATGGACAAAACTATGGAGAGGCTCAAGTTCTAAAATGGGACAAGGTAATTGTTGATGGGATTAGACAGAAGCTTGCAAGGGTCAACTGGAGTAGTATATTTGCAGGTGAATGGTCCCCTGGCTAGTGGGAAGCCTTTAAACGTGAGATAGCTAGAGTTCAAAGGTTTTTATGTTCCTGTGACAGTGAAGGGCAAGGTTGGCAGGAATGGGGAACTCAGCATGACAAGAGATATTTAGGCTTTGACTGAAAAGCGGGGAATGTGTGGCTCAAGTACAGGCAAATGGGATCAAGGGAATCCCTGTCAGCATATAAGGGATATAGGAGTCTACCTCTGATGGAAATCAAGAAGGGGACAAAGGTGCGAAAGAACCTTGGATGAGAAAATTAGGATGAATCCAAAGAGATAGTTTAAGAGTATGAAACGAAAGAAATAACTAAGTGAGGGACTAGGAACCCTCAAATACCAAACTGGACATATATGTGTAGAACCATAAGAGGTGGAAGAGGTCCTCAACAAATATTTCTTCACTGTATATACCGTGGAGAAAGACATAAATACTTAGGAACTTGAGGAAGTTAGTGATAATATCTTAGGGGCAGTCCATATCACAGTGGAGGAGGTATTGGGCGCACAAGGATGTTTGACAGTGGATTAATCTCACGGTCCTTAACAAGTATATCCATGAACACTGCAAGGAGCTAGAGAAGAACGTGTGGGGACGCTGGTGAAAAGTTTTATCACCATTAACCAAATTTGAGATTCTGGAAGACTGGAGGATAACAAATGGTGTGCCTTTATTCAAAAAAATCTGTAAAAGAAATGTCTGGGAACTCTAGACCAGTACGTTTAACATCATTGGAAGGTACATTACTTGAGAACACACCAAGGAATAAGATGTACATGCATTTTGAAAGGTAGGGTCTGATTAGGAATAGTAAGCATGGCTTTGTGCCCGGCGGTTTATGCCTAACACCGTTTTAAACCTAATTGAGGATGTGACCCAGAAGGTTAACTTTGGCTGGGTGTTAGACGTCGAAACATATGGTGCTGAAAATGCACACCAGACCAGGGACAGCATTCAAGGGACAGGAGAATCGATATTTCAGATATAAGCCCTTCATCTGGAATGTCCAAACATCGATTCTCCTGCTTCTCAGATGCTGCCTGACCTGTCGTCCTTTTCCAGTGCCATACGTTTTTCGCTCTGATCTCCAGCATCTGCAGTGCTCACTTTCTCCTCGGACGGTAGAATTAGTCTGTTTGATTTTCAGTTACAACAGAGTAGGATGAATGTTTTCAGCCCCTGGACACTGATATACAGTTGCAGGGGGAGACTAATCAGCCCCTCGAGCCTTTAAAACTGTACCCAGAGTAGATCACGCAGCACCAATATCCTGATACACAGCAACAGGATCAGTCTGTTCAGTTACTTGAATTCTGTAACACAGGAAATCGAAGAGACCACAAACTGACTGGACTCTGGGTTATGCTGGAATAACACGAGGCTACTTAGCTCCTTAATCTTGCCCTTCACTTCAGTAACATCAGGACTGATCTGGTCTCGGCTGCAATTTTTCTTTCATGCCCAATTCCTTGTAGCCCTTGAATCTCTAACGTGTCAAAATCCATTGATACCCACTCCCACCCCTCCCAATCATTTCTGTTATGCAGCTGTGTGAGACATGGAGTCCCCAACATTCTCTACCGTCTGAGAGAAGGCATCACTCCCCACACATATACCTTGGCCTATTGACATGAACAAAGATACAAACTCAGCGTCAGAATGGGTGGCCATGACATTATGGCAGGATTTGATGGAGCAAGGTGTCAAGGAGTCTGAATAAGTTTGAACTGAATGGGATCAGGTGTAAACTCCCCACTGGGTCATTCAGAAAACAATGTGGTTGGTGGACAGCTATCCTCTTAGTCCCTGGATATCTCTGTGGGCAATCCTCAGGATAGTTTCCTCGGCACAACCAACTTCAGCTGCTTCATCATTGTCTTTCCCTACGTCATTCTATCAGAAGTGAAGCTGTTCTTTAGAAATCACATAAAACTTCAAAACCTGAACAACATTCAAGCTCATGTTGTTAACGTGTAAGTAACATTCATGTAACAGCACTGCACAACCCTGACCATTTCCACAGGATAAAAAGAGGAGCTCTTTCAGCATGTCAAGCTGGTTTCACAAGAATGTGAGAAAGCCATTCAACCCATCGAAACTATTGGACAAGCAGGGTCACAGCCGATTCACTCTGTTCTGCCAATTACACCTGAAGAGATTTTTAAAAAAAGGTAAAAATTGAAACCTAGGAGGCTGGAAGACCACACAAAGCAAAGCAGCATCAGGAGGTGCAGTAGTCAGCACCTTGGGTGCAACATTTCTTAAGGAGTAGGGATGGACGTTAGGAGGTTTACAGATAAAGAAGCGGCGTGGGGAGGAGGAAGTGGTGTGGTGAGTTGGGGATAGATTAACACTGGTTGAGGGTACCACCGGATTAGTCGATTGCAGGAATGAATCAAGTTGTAAGCTGGAAGAAGGGTGGATCAGAGGAATGGAAGGGAGGTGGAAGGGCTGGGAAGGGAGGGGAATGTGATGGGAAGAGAGTGGGAGGAATTCGAAAGGGGGTCAGCAGATTGGAATGGACGTTAGTTGAAATTGGAGAACTCAGTGTTTTCGAGACACTCGAGACACTGACACATCAAACAGAAGAGGCCATTCAGGCCATCTAAACTGTGGTACTGAAACAGGAGGATGTCTTTGATGCTGCAACATGACAAACTAATGAAACAGAGACTGCAGAGACAGACTGATCCATGTTGTTCCTCCTGGCTCCATTGCTAATGGTACACACGTTAAGTTCAGTAAGATCAGCCATGATCTTACTGAAGGGCAAGTCAATATTGAGGGGTGGGGGTAGGGAGCGAATGACTTGCTTCTGTTTCTATGTTTTCACACTCTATTATTGGAATGTTAGTGGGTGTTATTTTCCTGTAAGTTCTGATATTGAATGTTATAGTCAGGGAGTCCAGAGGATTTTCTGAGCCATCTCTGGGTGAAGTACCCGAGCTGTGTTCACAGTGAGATTGTTCGATAACGTGACCAACAAATGGAACATATTTTGCAGAATGGGGAAGTTCTGGAAAAAGAGATGAGGGGCCTCTTTCGTAGCCAGCCTGGGTTTTCCAACTACATTTTCCAAATCACCCAAACCGTGTGGTAAAGTATTGAAGGAGAGAATGGTCTCCTCTGTTTCTGTGCACGAGGTGATAGCAGTAAATAGCCTCCAATTGCTCCTGTCTTGCAGGTTTGAGAGGCTCAATGGAACACAGAAACATGGGACTGAGGAGCAGAAGTGGGTTATTGGACACTGTGTGCCTTATACACTCGGAACCAAGATTGTGGCTGATCAGGTAGGGGTCTCAGCCCGACTGTCCTGTCCTTATCCCATTATCCATGACTCACTTCACTGTCAAATATTTAACTAGTTATCATCTTTGAATAAATGTAAACAAAGAAGCACCACAAACATTTGGGGAAGAGAATCTCCACTCTAAAGGCCTTTTGGAACTTTTCCTCATTCCTCTGATCGAATCAGAGGGTGAAACAGCATGGAAACAGACAATTTTGACCAAATTATCTGCGCCGACGAGACATCCTAATCTGATCTCGTCTCATTTGCCAGCATTTTGCCAATATACCTCTGAACCATTCTTATTTATGTACCTATCCAGATATATTTTAAATGTGTGATTATATCCGCTTTCATGGTTGCTGTTGTATTCTAAGGTAATCTTCCTCACTATCCACTGCACCAGATTTTGCTGTTATCTATATAGAAATGATGAAAAGTGATGAAAAAGCTCAACACTGATTCTTTCAGTGCAACACTGGCCATAGGACTCAAGTCTGGAAAATAATCTGTTACCTTCAAGACAATTTTTGCATCCAATTGCTTTACTTTCCCTGGATTCCATGGGAGCTAACTGCGTTAAATGTTCATTTTTATGTTGTAACTCAATTAGTTTAGCTGAACTAAACATATTTCCATGGTCACCTATTTACTCCTGTTTTGTCTCAACTATCTGATAGAACAATGTCTCTGACAATGCCACTTCTGCTTCCTTCTTATTGCATTGTTGATCTCTCCTGTTTCAGCTGGTGACATTGTAAACTTGTTGCCCCACAATCAGGAAAGATTCCAGGATTCATCACCTGCATTGCTTCAGTTGCCTATGTCTCCACTGGCTTTTCAACCAGAGCAGGCAGCATTTCTACTGGTGAATCAGTTAGATACTTTGCAAGGACAAGTTGTATTCCAGGAGCTGTAAATTTGTCCAATACTTCAACCACAACTTATCCACACTTTACTGGACATTCTTCCCCGCTTTACATAATTGTGCGATTTTTGTCTCACATGAATTCACTTCAGCAGTACCTTTTCTGGAAATAGTCCTTCAGGAGTACATACCTTCGTATCTTTCAGCATCACAGACTGAGAGCATCCTGTGTCCCTTAATATTGCTTCCTCTTTATCTGCTACTCCTGACCTTTGTGAATCCGTTTACCCTTTGCAGGTATGTTTTATACGCAGATCCGGCACTTCGTCCTTAAACCAACCTCCAATCAGCTTGCACTCTCTGATGCAGCTTTCTAGCCTCCACTGTGCTTTATGTTACCACTCCAATAAAACTCCCAGGCTTATTCTGTTTTCCGACATTTTTTTTATCGATAACCCACCAACACAATGATTTCCTGTGACCTAATGTATTGCAACGAAAACACCGGAGCTTTTTATCTTCTTTGTCCCCTTCAAGGGTTTCATTTTACCCTGTGGTAATTTATCCTTCTGATCTTCTCTGAGATCTACATATTCTTTCCACGTGAGGATATCTCTTTGCCCCAATTCCTATCCCTCGTGGACTGAAATTCATGCCTAATTCTTCTTAGCACTCAACTCTCTGTCAGGTCAAAATCCATCTCATGCCTCTTTAAATACTTTCGTAGAACAGAGAACATAGGACAGTACAGCACAGTACAGGCCCTTCGTTCCTCCATGTTGTGCTGATCTTTTATCTTATTCTAAGATCAGACTCATCGACATACTTATGTGCATTATCCTTCATGTGCCTGTCCAATCAACACTTAAATGTCGTGAAGTTATAATAGAATGAAGGTATTGTGGCTGCTGACAATGTAACATTCAGTGCAGGGTCACACAGCAACTGTACATTAAAGTTAATTCAGAGTCTGTACTTCTCTGCCTTTAGACATGGGGTTCTGCAGAGGCATGGATACTACCGGGAAACAAGCATCCAATGAGAATCATGGAATTTTTACCCTATTCAATTACTTGGGACATAATGAGTATCCAACTATAACCATCAAGTTTCAACTTCTTATCGCCTCATATTGTTACATATTAAACACGAGTTTCTTCACTTTCTCCTTCTAGTAACATCATGCCAGGAATTATTCCGGTGAAATCTCTTTGGACTGTATCGTTGACAAGATCATTATTTATTAATCAGATTCTGCCTGTACACAATATCTCAAATAGTCTCCAAACAAAACAATACCATTGGGAAAGATGCATTTACTCTGGTACTTTAATCATTTTGATTGAAGAGCCATATATCATTTACTTGCTGATGCGTAAACAATCTGACAGTGATTTAAGAGCAAGTGCATCCAGGTCTGTTTCAACAACAGCACTTCCCACCTTCTCAATATTTAATTAATACAAATGTGAATAATGATATTTGTTGTTCCTGTCTGAAACATTTTATGTTTTGCGAAGAGCTATTGCCCAAACACTGATCCTACTGATACCCCAAAGTGTTCACTCCAGATAAAAAAAAAACTACTCTCTTCATTCCCTCGATTATCCAGCTTTTAATACATTCGGTGTATTCCACCCCTACCTACCCACGTACTCTAACATTCACACCTCACCTGTATTCAACCATGTCAAATGTCGGCTTAAAGTGCAAACACTCCACTCCCATTGGTTCTCAATTGTCGATGTCACAACAGACAACCTCCACAAAACCCAGCAGGTTTATCAGCAGGTATTTCCTCTTCCTAAATCTAGACCGAATCATGTCATTATTTTCCAAGTGACTAGTTGTCACATTTCTCACAAAAGGTAACAATGTTTTTTCTCACAACCGATGTCAAGCTAACCACTATTTAGTTATCTGTTTGCCCTCTCCGTCCTGTTTTAAATATTTAGGTGTATAATAGCTGCTTTCCAGTCTGCAGGATCCTTTCCAGAATCGAACCAAGGTTGAAGAATAATCAATAATTCCTTCACTCGCTCTACTGCCACCTCCTCAATACTCTGCGATGTCGCTCATCAGATGCAGCAACATACCAACCTTCAATTCAATTAGATTTTCAAAGAAATACCATTTTGTTAATTCTAATTTCCTGCTGTCACTCATTTTCACCAGTCACTGTGTTCCCTTGTATCTCTGGAAGGTGGTTTTTGTACCTTCCTCAGGGAGAGGGACTCAATATATTGCTCTCAGCGGAAAGGTGGCTTCTGTCAGCCAGTCAATACATCAGAGGACTGCATTCGGTGATGATGGATATGTTACTCGCTCCTGCCAGAAGTTCCAGAATTAATCCAGGTTAATTCATGGTCAGCATCAGCACAGGCCTGTCACTGGTGTGAAGCTACATAGTATACTGAAAGAGGGGACAAAGCTCAGTGACCACCTCAATTTTGAAACAAACTGGTTTCATACCTTACACTTGGCCCAAATATTCCGGGAAATCACAGGGAGAATAGTGCACTATCCTGCTCCTTCCTATTTATAGAGCTTCCCTTCTGTGGAGTTTCATCTCCATTTGTTCACCATGGACGCAGACATTCTGTAAATGCAGTGTACAGAGTGGGGTCACCAGACCCAGCGGCTGACAATACAAACCCGAGATAAGCGTCCACAGAAACTCCACTGATTTTCCAAAGTCAGAAACAAGTCAATTCCCGACATGCATGGTGCACGCATTCAGTTTTGAAAACTAGTTCCACTCCTGAGTTTCTCTTCCTGGTTGAGAAAGCCTTTGCATCTCTGCACAGTCCCACAGTAAACGTTTCTCTCCTCAAAGAAGCATTTTACAGTGTAACATTACCTTTCTCTGTATGTCAGCAACGATAAGGGCAGCACCAGTATTGCCAATGGATTTGATCATGACACTCAGAAAAGAGGGATAGAGCAACTTAGCTCACTTAAAACAGGGACATATCTAAATGGACGTGATATTCAGCAATATGGGAAATGGGGAAATGTGAGAATAACTTGCCATTTTGTTTTCCTTTCAGTTCATGATCAGCAATCCCTTTGCTCACTTTTAATTTATTTTCCTCTCTTTTTCTGGCAATTTTTCCATCCATTCAATTTAAACCTGGCCCCCACCTCACTCTCCAACCTAACCATCCCTGATGCCAGGATTAAGAATATTATTTCCCAGTTTGCTTTCAGTTGTGAAGCAGGGTCACTGGACTCCAACCGTTACCTGCATTACTCCTGACAGAGGCTGCCATTCCTGCTGAGATTCTCCAACAATTTCCGACGCTGGGGAATTTTAATTTAGATCTCTAGCACCCACCGTTCCTTGGTTTATTTCACCTTTAATGCTGTTGTTTCACGGGATGCCAGCATCACGGGCAAAGGCAGCATTTATTGTCCATCACTAATTGTCCTTGACCACGCAGCCATTTGTCAAGACAAAATGGAGCCAACAATTTTGTTGTGGGTCTGAAGTCACACTAATTTCAGACTGGGCAATAATGTTGAGTTTCTTCACCAAAGACAATCATCAAACAATAAAAATAAACCCTGACGGTTTCTGGTTTCCATGAGTGAAATTAGGTTTCATTCTAAGTTTTGTCATTCGAATTTAAGCTCTGATATGGGCTGTGGTAGGATTTTAAACACTGCTTTGGAGTCACAGCCCGTGCCTCTGAATTACCGGTCCAATTACATTATCACTCTGATGCAGAGTCCTTATTCCCTAATCCGTATTCCATAGTCCCTGCCAGAGTGAGTAGGCAGGGAAATCAGTTAAACTACCAACAGTCAAAAGCATTTTGGGAAAATAGAGAAGGAGAGATTGAGAGACAATTTCATGCAAGAGCACAGATTTAAGAATGCTGAAATGAAGACATTTCGACAGCATTCTGCAACATGAGCCTATATTTCCTGTAAAGATAGATGAAGGAGACATTGGTGTTAGTAAAGATGATGGAGAGTTTTGGATGAGCATTTGTTTTGCAACTTTGAATCTGGGAGTGAGGTTAGCATAGTCTTCGACTTATCGGGCTGAATCTAACAATAATTTGTCTCAGTTACATTTTTATTGAGTGTGACGGGGGATTGTCTGTACGAGGCTGAGCTAGTTTCTTGCTGCTATCGTATCAAACTCACCTCATTAACTACCCACTCAATCTCATAGTGTTCCACTCATTCAATGCCAGCCCAATTCTCCAAACCAACATGGCTGGAGGGACTTACCATCTCACTGATACCCCTGGATATTCCGTGATCACTGCTATTGGTGCCATCTTTCAAACCGTTGAACTTTCTCACTTTGGAGCGACCCTGTACAGTTGACTCCGTTCATGGCGGATAAGGGGAATTAATACAACAATATTTCATCTCTCTCTCTCTCTCTCTCCCTCCCTCTCTCTCCACTTATGTTATATTCAAACATAATTAGTAATTCTGGCTCACTCTGTCTTATTTTATTGTATTCAGCCAAACACTGCTTCCCAAAACTTGTCCCGTTATGAAATACAATTTCAAGCAGAAAACGTTTTTATCCTCAGCTGTTATCTTGACCGTTATCTGCATTGTACCACTTTCCTTGTTATGAACGTTTCTTTTGCCCTTTATCTGTGACTGTTTCTGTTTGTAACAGTAACACTGTCTCCCACTCAGTTTGCTGGACTGCTGATTTGTGATGCAGAGGGAGTCCAGCAGAGCAGATTCAATTCCCCACCCTGACAGAGGATACCATGAAGCGGACGCTCTCTCAACAATGGGCAATCTAGAATGGCCAATCCACTCTAAACTGCATATCTTTGTACTCTGGAAGGAAACTGGAGAATTGGGGGGAATACATATAGATAAGTGGTGAATGTTCAAAGTCCACATAAAGGGTCACCTGAGCTTTGGAACTGAACCCAGCTCCTTCGTGACGTGAGGCAGCAGTGCTAACCACATATCCATCATACTCCTCAGTAGGTTCTATTAATTACCTGTAGCTGACTAAAGAAATCTAACTGAGTTGTTCTGGTAAATGAACATGTCTTAGACCTTCAGCATTGGCCATATTACCAACCTGGTTACATTTAAAATCTGCTGTGAACAGTAGAGGAGTGGTACTAGAAAGGGAAACAGTGGCACCCTCCCACCTCAGTCAGATCCGGCGTGAGGAGAAATTCGCAAAGTGGGAATTCATTCAAGTGGGAATTCCGTTTCCCAGAAGTTTGGAAGGGCTGAATCATTAATTATTTTGAGGCTGGCTTAATCCGATTGTACATAGACAGGTGAATCATGGATGATGGCGCATGGAGAGAAAGGTGCAGCTGGGAATACAATCAGCGAGCCATGAGCTTATTGACTGGTGGAGTAGTGTCAACCGGCCGATGGCCTACTTGTGTCCCTCAGCTCTGAGTTCTGATGTTGCTTTCAGCCCTTCGGACCTGCTGCACAAGAGCAGATCGAGGCCACTCCGAAAGTTAGGTGTAGGTTGGGAAATGTACTTGGAAAATCCAGGCTGGGTCATGAAGTGAACCCCCCCGCAACCCTCCACCTAATCCCTATTTCCAGGCTTCCCCTCTCTGTAACTTCTACTCCAGATGTGGGTCATGTTACAGACCCAGATTCGCTGTGAATACAGCCCCCATACCCCACACAAGGTCAACTCAGACAAATTCTCTGCTTTCCCTGAATGCAACATTTTACATCATGACTTCCAGGAAAATAACCAGTTATTTTCCAAAAGTATAACATGAGATTGTACGAAATAGGAACAGTAGCGGGCTATTCCGGCGCTCAAGCCTGCACTGTCAATCAATAAGAACATGGCTGGTCTACTCCAGGGCTCAACTCCACTTTACTGCTAACCCTTTGTAAGTCTCAAATGGCAGATATGTAAAAACCAATCCAGCCCGCCTTTAAAGACATTCAGTGTCCCAGCCTCCATACTCTCTGGGTTCGTGAATTCCAGCCATCTACTACCATCTGAAAAGGATAATCATTTACATCTCAGTTTAAAATCGATGTCCCTTATTCTGTATCGACATCCCTGAGTTCGAGACTCTGCCCTGGTGTGGAATCACATTCTCAACACCTACCTTGTCAAGCCCACTCTGTATTTTGTCTATTTCAGTAATGTCACCCTCATTCATTTAAACCACAACGAATAATCGCTTCAGCATTTTTGATGTATTCAATAAATCAACTCTTTCATCCCAGGAATCAGTCTAATGAATCAACACTTGTACATCGTCATGCTGACGTTGTGTTTCATATACAGGAATACTCCAATCCGTTGTACTGCTCCCTTTTTAGGAATCTTCCCCATTAAATAACAGCCTGCCTTTTGGTTGTCAGTGTCATCCACAAACTTGGATGCATATTGCACTGAGCTCCCGCCGTCAGGCTATCAGTATAGATTGTAAGCAGCTCTCGCCATCGGACTGATATTTGTGGTCTTCCAGAAGATTTTTCTTTCATAAAGATCGATGAATCCTGACTCTCCGATTTCTAAGTGTTGACCAATTGTCATCCCATGCTAATGCATTATCCGTCATACTATGAGCATCTGTCTTGTGTAAGATCATTTGTTTTGTGATACCTTGCGGAAAATCTCTAGAAAGGCTCATGTCTACCAGCCCACCTTTATCAAGGCCACTTCTTACATTCTCAGGGATCTCTAGAAAAACTTTGCATGATTTTACAAGCAAAATGTAGTTCACCTTTAACAAGACCATGCTGACTCTGTGTGAAGCTTTTCTAAATATCCTGCAGTCCCTTCCTTAACAACAGACTCTCAGAGATTAGTAGCAATACTGTTTCGGCTGAATGGTTCCTGCTTTCAGTCTCGCTTCTTTCTTGAAGACGGTCGCCACATTGGAGGGTCTCCAGTTTCACTGGATCATTCCTTTAATCCAAATATTTATGGAATACTTCACACAGAGTCACCAGCCACTCTGTGACCACTTCTTTTAAAACCAGCTATGAATTGCTGATGACCTGTTTACCCTTGGTCTTATCTGTTTGAGAAATGCCTTGTTCCTTTTGTTAGAGAGAGTTCAAGAACTTCCCTCCTATTACCATTTTGTTTATATCATTGAAATATTTACAGCACCTTCACCAGTGAGGAACGATGTAAAATACTGGTGTAAGTGATCTATCTGTTCCTTGTCGCAAGTTTCCCAGTCACAACCTCCAAATGTCCTCAATATACCTTTCTTTTTACCAAAGATCTCGCGGACCTCTTGAACTCTTCTTACATACATAGAAAAGTTCGTGCTGCTTGCTTTTATATTTCTAGCCAATTTGCTTACATCACATCTTTTATTTCCCTTTCTTCGTTTTCGAGATTCATACAGTCATATCGCGCACACATACAATCTTTGATGCAACATATCCGTGTCAGTCAGGTTTTCCAATATAATCTAGCCCCATCTGCTTGCATTTGGCCCAGACGCCTCAAAACGGTTCCTTTTCATATGTTTGTCAAAATGCCTTGTAAATGTTGGAGCTGTACTTGCATCTGCCAGTCCTCCTCTGGCAGCTCATTCCATGAACACATTACCCTCTGTGTAAAAGAAGCTCCGTCTTCCTCCCTTTTAAATCTTCCCTCTTACACCATAAACCTATTCTCTCTATGATTTCATTTTCCTGTGCCAAATCTTCTCACAAACTTCATTTTCCTTTCCTGTCGAAAAGACCTTGGCTATTCACCCTATCCATGCCTCCCATGGTATTATTAACTTCTAGAATGTCACCTCTCAACCTCCTACACTCCATCTGATTCCAGCTTCAAGAAGAAGCATCTAAAGATAAACACTGCAAATTTGAAACAATATTAAAAATGATAGGTAAACAGCACTCAGCCCAAACTTCATACTGTTATTTGTTTTCTCCATGTTACAATACTAAGGCAGCATGAAAATCTTACTACTGATAATAAAAAAGTCAAACACCTGAATTCCTTTGTCTGATGGCTGTGATGATCTCAACAGTGAAAATGTATCTCTGGCCAGGTCTATATAATATCACATCTTCAAAATTCTCCCTCCTGGCCTCCCTGTGACCTTGTGGGGTTGTGTCTTCTTTATTTTGCACTCAATAGAGAGAACCTCTTTCCCCCATTCATATTTTAACTTAACTCATTTTATATCATCTTCTCGTTCACCACTGCTAAAGGCCTGCTTATCTGTTCTGACGCCCTCTTTTGCCTGTCACTTACCGACGCCCCCCACCCACCCCCACCTCTGCCAAGGGATTAAAATTCCCAGATTCCAATCCTTTTCAGTTTTGAAGAAATGTCACACTGGACTTTAAACGCTAACTCTGTTTTTATGTCTCCGCAGATGCTGCCAGATCTGCTGATTTTCTCCATAAATAAATAGGCACAGAATAAATTTTCAATTAAACAAATAATTGTGAATACTGGAAATAAAAATAGAAAAATTGCTGGAGAAACTGGGAAGGGTCACTGCACCTGAAAAATGAACTCAGCTTTCACGGCACAAGATGCAGCCAGACCTGCTTAGTTTCTTCAGCAATTTCTGTTTTTGAACAAGTTCCAATGAAGTGTGTCAAATCTGCTCAAACGCCCTGTCCAGCACAGAGCTTTGTACATTGGGAAGTGAACAATAACGCAAAGTGCACAAATTCATTGGCTCTGAACCGACATAAGACTGGCATCACTGACACGACAGAACTCTTAATCATCGTCAGGGAGAGAAACAGAGGAAAAAACATTCACTTCAAACACAGAAAATGGTATTACGGGAAAGAAAACGATTCAGATTAATATGTTAAAGTATCGGAGTAATTTAACATATTGGAGGCGTGACATCAGGGAGAGGCCCTCAGCAGAATGAGAATATGAAACTGGAAGTGTTCGCACATAGAAACCAGATTAGGTCACTGAATACAGGGCTGATGGGTGAATGGGTCTCGGTGTGAACTGGGGGAAAGTCAGTGGAATTGATTTGCAGATACTGGGTTATCATGTGATGCTGTAGATCACACCAGCAGCCGCAGTACAATTGCATTCAATCACAATCCATAATTTATCCCCCAGGATAATCCATCAGTTTATCTATACCATCAAGCCGAGTGATGGTTCAGTGGCGAGTTTGGGTGAACTTGCCAGAGTCAGAACCATGTGTATCTAAACCTGATGACAACCCAATAAAGCTACCGACCTTTACTGGTTACATTCCAAACAGCTGAATAACCATCTGATGGAGAGGGGGAAATGATCCCAAGATTAACAGGTAAGATCGAAGCTCTGCAGTCCTGTCACATTCAGTCATCAGTGTCCATGGACTATTAAACAACTTACTGGAGGAGGGGACTCTACAAATAACCCCATCCTAAATACCGGAACGGCCCTGCACATCAGCGTAAAAGACAAGGATGCAGTGTCTTCACCATCATCTGCCAGAAGTGTTGAGTCGATAATCTACCTCATCCTCCTCATGATGCTCACAGATTGATAGATGCCAGTCTTCAACCGATTGGATTTGCTGCACGTGACATGAAGAAACAGCTGAACACAGTAGCGACAACAAAGGCAATGGTCCCTGACCCCATACCTGTAATAGGACTGAAGACTTGTGCTGCACAACAAGCCGTGTCCTTGGGGAAGCTATTTCATTCCAGCTCCAACTCTGACATCTGACTGGCCACTTGAAAAATTACTCAACTATATCCAGTCCCATAACAAGGGAATGACTACAGTCTGACCATTTACCACACCCTCAGTCCCGTAGCGATAGTCACATTGGTGGGAGTTATTTTTGACAGAGCTGTCCAGTCGCATAGACATAAACTGTTCAGTGTGGTTTCTGACAGGTCCACATGAGGAAATCGTGCTGTTGTGGAATTGTCACTGGATTACAAATCCAGAGCAGGATAATGCTCTGGCAGCTGGTGGAAATTAATAACAATTAATAAAGTATCGAGATATAAAATCTGGCGTCAGTAACAGTGACCTTGAAGCCATTGTCGATTCCCCAATGTACTTTCAAGAAGTTAATCTCCTGTGCTTTCCTGGTTTGGCCTAAAAGTGACTCCAGACACACAGGCACGTGAGAAACTCTTCAATGGTCTCCTATCGGCCAAGCAAGACCCTCAATTGTATCAAACTGTTCCGGGTCTTAAAGGATAAAACCGGACAGAACACCGAGCACCAGCCTCGGCATTGGAAAAGGGAATGGAAAACACAGTCCTGTCATCCTGCAGAGATCTCCTTCCTAACATCTGAGAGCTTGTGACAGCAGTTATAGAGCTTTCCCACAGACTGCACAGAAACATCGGGAAAGGAGAAGGTCTTTCGACACATTGAGCTTTCTCCATTCTAGTTCATGGTGAAAATCTTCTCAATGCAGTTTTCCCCACAGTGTTCATAACCCTTAGTATGTTTAAACATCGGGACATATAAAATAATTATTACTGTAGTCTCGTCGGTCCATCAATTTTGCTCCTCCATTTAATATACAGGCCGTTCTCCAATAATGTGGGTTTATTAAAAACTATTTGGCTGCAACACGATTATGAATTGTGCACCTTTCTTTATAAAGCGAGCTCCTGTTCACTGTGACGTGATTCCATTCCCGGCCCCAGCTGAACAGCAAAACCCAGCCTCAGGATTCTCTGTCTGCCAAATGCACCCTCAATGTGTTCAGCTAATCCAGGAATGGAATCCGTTTTGCAAGCCTTGAAACTGAGACTGAAACTGGGAATTATTATCGAGTTTTGAGAAGATATGTGGCACAGGGTGAGGTTCTCCATGTATGAAACTTCCAGCGAGCAAACCTGCATCCAGACTGGGAATTGTAGTCGACATTGAGAAGAAACTTTATTTCAAACCAGGGGAAGAATCTTGGGGAGAAATCTTGGGACGGCAGAGTGGCTCAGTGGTTATCACCAGGGACGCGGGTTCAATTTCCTCATTGGGTGACAGTCTGTGTGCAGTTTGCACGTTCTCCCTGTGTCTGTGTGGATTTCCTCCGGGTGCTCCAGTTTCCTCCCACAAAGATGTGCTGGTCAGGTGAATTGGTCATGCTAAATTGGCCATAGCGTTAGTCACGAGTGAATATAGGGTCGAGGAATGGGTCTGTGCGGGTTACTCTTCGGAGGGTGATGTGGACTTGTGGGGCCGAAGTGGCTATTTACATACTATAGGGAATCTATTCTCACGTGGTCAGTCATCTCGCGTGCTTTCTGGTGAAGACCTCTATGAAAGGTACAGTGCTGTAGTCTGTAACTGTAGTGTGAAAGTGGTACATTTACAGCACTATTACATTACAATATATGGTTTAAAAATTTACATAGACTGTTGTTTGTGTTACGTTGACTATCATTTTTGTTTTGATTTTTCCTGACATTATTGGGCGTTCGCTCCGTACCCGCTTTTCCCCATAGCCCACATTATTTATATTGCACTGCTTTCTATAATTCGGTGTTACACAGGAACACAGCTGCCGCGTTATCAGAGAACAACCAGTAATGATCGCCAGCCCTCTATCGCCACACCATTCTCCTGCTCTCTTCCTATCCATTTCCTGTCTAAAAATCATTATTTATATTCAGTGCCTTGTCTTCCACAGCCTGATCTGGGAGAGAATTCCCCAGGTTCAGCAGACTCTGAATGCAGACATTTATTCTCGTCTCAATGCAGCGTGGCCTGCCTGTACCTAATACTGTGGGCTCTTATTTTAGACGCCCCAGACTGGGGAATCATCATCCCTGCTTCGATACTGTCTCCCCCTGTCAGAGTTTTATATATTTCACTCGTTTTCCTAAAGCTCATGGAATACAGGCCCAGTCACCCCAAACTCTGCTCCCACAACAAGCCTGTCATACCAGAGATTGATCTGGTCATCCTTCACTGCTCCCCCTCAATGTCAGTTTGTCCTTTATTAGGTAAGGACACTAAAACTGCACACAATACAGCACAATGTTTGAGATGGGATCTCACCAAGGCTCTGTGCAGCTGCAGTAAGACGCCATTCGTCCTGTACTCAAGTCCCCCTGAAACGATGGTTAACGCACCACTTATCTTCGTAACTGCTTTCACCGTCCATAATCAAACAATCAGAGAAGCCTATAATCTGTACTGTCAGAAAAGCAATACGATCTACATTAGTCCCACTTTTACATGAGATCTGTAGCCATAAATGTTATGATACTTCAAGTACATTTTAACGGTTGTGAGGTTACTCATCACAACTATCCTCTCAGGAAGTTTAATACTGACCCAACACCCTCTGGGTAAAAAACAATCCTCATATCTTCTCTAAACCTCAACCCCTTCACTTTAAAAGTGTGCTCTCTTGTTCTTGTCCCTTTTGACAAAATGGAACAGTTGCTGTCTATCTACCCTGTCCATGCCTCTTGGAATCCCATCCTTCTGAATCACGTCCCGTCAGCCTTCTCTGCTCCAAGGTAAACAACCCGATCTTATCCAGCCTCTCTCCGTAGCAGATATGCACCATCCCAGGGAACATCCTGATGAATCTCCTCTGCAACCCATCCACTGCAATCGCATACTTCCATAATGTGACTCCTAGAACTCCACACAGTATTGCATCTGTGGCTGAATCAAAGTTTTGTAAAGTTCTTACAATCTATGTCTCGATGAATAATGGCTATGCGAAAGGCGCATGTGACTTCTGAACTAACCTATTACCCTACCTAGTGACATTTAGGGATGTGTCGAGAAGCACTCTGAGCTTCCTAGTGTGCTGTCAGTCATTGAGTCCTCCCCTGGCTGGTTTCTTCTTCAAAGGTGCATCACCTCATACTTATTGGGTTACATTACATCTGCCATTGCTCTGCACATCTGATCATTCCGTTTGTATCTTGCTGTAACATAAAACCATTCTCCTCACTGAAAACCACCCGGACAATCTTTGTGCTAAACCCAAACTTACTTAACACACTCTACCCACCCACCCCCTCCACATTCACATCTAACTCATTTCTGACCACCACAAATAATAAGGGACACAGCACTGAACCCTATGGTACGCCAGGGGAGACTGGTCTCTAGTCACACAAACAATTTTCTACTCTCTGTCTCTTGTCAGTTAGACAATTTGAATATAACTTACTAAATTAGACTTGATAGAATGACATTGTAAGTTGTTCTTTAGTTTCCCATGCGGGGCTTTGACAAAGGTCTTGCTGAAAAACCATATAAATGACCTCTTCAAAAACAAAATCAATAAAATTCGTTCGGTACGACTTCCCTCTGATATCTTCATGCTGGTGATCCTGATCAAACATTGCCTCTCTAAATGAAGATCAATTTTCACCTTCCCTATTTTACCCAGTAGTTTCCTTGACACTGATCTGATACTGATCTACAGTTCCCTCGTCTACCTCCACCCGCACTTCTGTAAAGGCTCCAGTCCTCGAGCACCTCCTACGTGACAGGATCCTACTTAAACATTTGAATCAGTGCCTCTCCTCCCTTGCCTCCAACAGCAGCCAGTGAAATAATTCATCCAGACCTGAGGACTTGTCCAATTTTATACCAGCCAAAAACCATCAATCCCTGCTCGCATTTTATATCCATCTGTTTAAGAACTTCCCAGTCCATCTTCTTGAACTATGTATCTGCCCCCTCATTCTCCCAAGTAAAACAGATGGGAAGCTCTCATGTCACAATCTATCAATGTTCTCCAGCTTCACACACAGATTGCCCCCTTGGTTTCTAATGGGCCCTGATTGTTCGCTGGTTATTCTGTTCTGCTTGATGTTCTTGTGGAACATTTTGAAATCCTCGCTAATCTTGCTCACACTTTTCAATGCCCCTATGTTTGTCACTCTCCTCTGAGTTTCATTTCGATCACCTCTCATTCTCTGAAACTCTCCAGCATACAGGCAGAGTTCCCTCATTGGACAATCTTGCCATCCGAGGGATTACTCTGGAAAATGTCCATTAAGTATATGAGATCAGTATGATTTATTTGGATCAGGAAATCAAAGCTGTACTCAATACTCCAGGTACAGACTCACCAACATTCTGTGTCACTGGTGCAGAACATTTTTACTCCGAGTCGGTGCAAATTACTTCAGAAGCTGGACTCTGTACTGAAACCAATACATGCTGTAGATCGCAATGACTCAGACATCATGCGTGGAGAGAGAACACAGAGCCCTTCATCGCCTATATTCTGATTCCCTTCAAACAAAGGGAAACGTAACTCTTATCTTCCCCATTTGCGTATGTTTCTCCCAATACAATTTTCTTTCTTGTTTTAGGGCTAACTTACTATATAAATTCTTTTAAAATCCTCCTGATATCCAACTAGACCACATCCACTGGTTCTCCATTGTTTATATCGACAAGAGACATCTTCAAGCAAAAATTTGGTAAATGCTGCCTTCCCTTTCAGAAATCTAGCATCATTCTCTAGATTATGCTATAACATTCCAAGTGTCCAATATCACATTCTTTATAATAAATTCCGACAGATTCCCCACTGTGAACAAGAAGTTAACTGGTCTGTAGTTCACCATTCTCCCTCTTCTTCGCTTTGTAAATCCTTAGAATGCATTTATAACTTTCCAAATTGAATACGGAAAAATAGAATGATTCCCAATGCAATTTATATCTCCATTTCTGCTTTCTCTGAAATTCTGGTATGAAGTACATTTGGTCTGTCAGGCTTATCAATGCAGTTATGCTTTCAAATGCTACTCGTCACTGATTTTAGTCTTTAGTTACACAAGTCCCATGGTCACTTGGTGTTTCTGGGAGATATTCTGGACCTTCCTCCGTGAAGGCAGATATAAAATAACTGTTTAGTTTCCCTATCATTTTTCTGTTCTCGCAAAAAAATATCCTGTCCACACATTCACTGTTCCACATTTGACCTTGTTTTTATTTTCCTTTCAAAAATTCATAGAGGTTTTTCGTCAGTCCTTTTGTTTCTGGTTAGTTTGTATTGCTGTTCTCTTTATACTTTACTTATCAGTTTATAAGTCCTCTTTTGTTGCGTCCAAAATTTCAATGAATGCACAATATATGACCCTTTCCTAAGGCAATTTCTTCGATCTAATGTAATTTCTAACTTCTTTTGTTCACCATCGTTGAGTCACCTTTGACTTTTGCGAATTATGCTTTGGAGGGATATAGCTATATTATAGACCTTACAGTGCTTCTGTAAATAACAGATATTGCCTGTCTTTCATTAAGTCATTTTAATGTACTTTCCAAATTCACTAAAACCAACTTTACTCTTGTATCTTAATGGCTTGCACGACTCAGGTATATACCCGTAATATAAGAAAAAGAACTGCTTGCATTCAGACGTCATGTAAAATTAAATATATTAAGATCTCTATTCCCCAAAAATCCTCAAGAGCAAAGTATTCAATTTGCTCTTCGGATCACACAACACTAATTCCAAACTTTCCAAATCAACAGCTCGGTGCTCAACATACTACTAAAGCAACCCGACTCATACACTCTCAACATTAACATTCACTTGGGGAAAACTGGTTAGATGTAACTTGAAGCAGTCCATTATTACTGCAGTACACACAAACAAGTGTGTCTAATTTCCTGTTTTATAACATAGCCAACATTTGTATTGCAGCTTTCAATTTGATATGTAACTCTCATGAATGTTTGCTTCTCCTTGCTGTTCCGAAGAACTCCTAAACAGATTCTGTGGAATCTGAGTGACGTGGGCTCTGGTGAGGTTAATGGTGGATTCAGGCGAGATGTTTGGCGAGGCATATTTCTACATGCATATTATCTCACCACATCTTACCCTTTCTTCTCAAGCGGCATTGTGAGATTTTCTCCAGATCTTCCGTTATGCTGGTGGAGTAGAGAAGGACAATGATCTTTCAGCATTGCTGTGTGTTCCCCCAGAGAGCTGAGACTGCTCTAACCTGGGTGGGAACATTATAACAGGCTGGTAAAGTGCTGCTGCTAGTGTACAGGATCTTCGTGAGATAAGGTCGCAACCCCCGAATTCAGCAACAGCAACAAATGGGAGTGATTTGGGAAATAGAGAGAAATGGGGAGAATCTGAGACAGTATCATGGAAGGATGTGTTTACAGGTTGCAGAATGCTGAAATAAAGGCATTGTGATTGTATCCGGCATCATGGGCCAGTATTCCCAGGAATAATGGGTGAATGGGACTTGGGTGTGAGTTCAGATGATGGAAAGTTTTGGATCAGCATTTTTTCTTCAGCTTTCTAACTGGGTGTGGGGTCGGCACGATCGTCGACTCATTGAGCTGAATCTAATAATAATATATCTCAGTGTCAGTTTCATTGGGTGTGACGGAGAGATAATCTGCACGACGTTGAGCTCGTTTCCTGGCGCTATCTTATTCAACTTAACCCATTTTTACCTACACCAACCTATGGGTTACCCCTCATTCAATGCCAGGTCGATTCTCCCACCTATCATGGCTGGAGGTACACACCATCGCCCAGATACCCCTGAATTTGACGTGGTCCCTGGCAGTGGTGCCATCTTTAAAAGGCAAATGGGCAAACGGTTGAGCTTTCTCAGTTTGCAGCTACCGTGCGGTTTACCCGATCATGGCAGATGGGAACAATGACACCGCGATTTGTCGATAGGGGCACGGTGGTCCCGGTGGATGGGCTAGTACAGAGGAGTGTCATTCTCTTCACAGAAGGGGCTACACCACCTTTTCCACCAAGCATTGTCTGAGTTAACTACGCAGCGTATTGTGTTATTTGCGGTCCGAAGACATGTCTAGAAATACTGGACAAGCATCAATAACCTTTCCCGCTCTGCCAGGATAAGTGTCACCATATTCGCTATGCTCCCTGATACTCACTGTATATCTGGAATGGCAACTCCCCCGAACAAGGCTCATGCTCCACCACTTTCAGTACTGCGTGCAGCAAATTCTCTCTCTCTCTCTCTCTCTCACTCTCTCTCTCTCTCTCTCTCTCTCTCTCCTCTCTTTCCCTCGCTCTGTCATTCACTCTCTCTCTCTCGCTTCCACTATACACCCCACAACATTAATACAACGTGGATACAACCCTGTGGACTGATTCCCTCCGGACACCTCACCATTTCCACCCCACCTACACCGGCATTTAACAGCAATGCCACCCTCATTGCCTGCCTCCATTTTTCCCATTCCAGGAGTAACTGCTTGTAAAAGGAGCGACAGTGCCCAACCGGGTAGTGGAATGTCAAATGACAATTCGTCAGATGGCCTTTCCCCACCATGTGGAGAGGACTCTGACACGAGCCACCTGCTAGGAAGGGAGTACAGAGGCTCCCTCCTACACCTCCTTCTGTAAAATGCTCAGCTCCTGAAACTAAACTGTGATATTTATTGCTCTCCACACTTGTCTTGACAGTTTTAATAACCTGCGATGATACACATCTAGGGCTCTCTGTTTCTGCACTCGCTTTATAACTGTACAGCCTATTGATTTTATCTTCAACGTACGTCATCACACACAGCTCTTCATTGATCCTTATCTGCCATATGCCTGAACAATGCACCAACTTGTCACTGTACTGTTACCATTCCAAACTGTCCATCAAAAACGTTGCCATTCTTCAAGGATTGTTGTCTGCAAGCATAGAAATTGTACTAGAGTCGGACTTCACATCGAACAACTGAAATGCTGACACACTCAAATGTATTAGCAAGGATAAAACTGGCACAGTTTGTTCATAGCCAGTTAAATAGTGACACACTGCTAACCAAGTAACAGACTTCCTGGCACAAATAAGTGAGTGAATGAAGCATTGACAAACTAATCACGGAGCAGGAGTAATTTCGACAGACTCCCCATTTCTATATACGTGCCAGTGTCTTTATATGTGAGAGTAAATTGAAGGTTTGGCAGTCACTGTTTAACGAGATGCAATGTCTCTCTCTGCTGGCCCTCCGACCCTCCAGCATACGTGGTGGAAGAGGTTGAAAACCATCAAGGGCTCAAACATAGAGGGATGGGGAGGACAGCAGTGCACAGCTCAAATTAAACTGACAGCACAAGCATACATACAATTACACAACAGGCTTACTTAGTGAAGAATCTAATTCTACTGAAGACCCTCCAAGTGGAATATTCATGTGTAGAGTAATGTTTATGCATGACCTGCAATTTGAAAATGTTCTGTCCTTGGACTGTATTCCCAACACAAATTTGCACATTAAAGTGCATTTCCACTGCGATTGCATCCAGCACCCTCGGAGTGAAGCATTTCCGAAGTTGGGGATGAATTTTATTGCACTTTCTCTAACTTCCAACGTTTTGTGATGCAACTGTAGGACAATATTGTAAACGTAAGGTCATCCATTTAGTTCTGAATAATATGTTAAGGCCCCGTGTAAATACCTCTGCTAATTGAAATCAGGCAGACAGAAAAGCTCACCTCGCACTGTAATCTGTTAAATTTGGAGAGGCAAAGGACTATCCCAAATTTCACCACTTAAAGAAAACAAAACCAATAATTTCATTCTTTAAGTTCAAAAGAGAATATGAGACAACGACTATTTGCAAATCTTTCTCTTAAATCTATCATTTACCTTCCACTCTACACTATTGGTTTGTTAAAACACTGTAAGAGATTTACAATAAAAAACAACACATTTCAAAGCTAGCCAGCTTTTTCGATTCTCGATGTCGACTTTCCTCTGTCGATTTTCCTCTCTCATTTTTCCTGTGTCTATTTACCTCTGCCGATTTTCTTTAACGATTTTCCTGCGTCATCTATTCTTCGGCCTTCAGCCGCACAAATTTCTAATGGGCTTCTGGATCAGTGGTGCAGGAAGAGCACAACAATTCAGGCAGCATCCAACGAGCAGCAAAATCGGCGTTTCGGGCAAAAGCCTTTCATCAGGAATAACCTACCTTTCAAAGAGCTATTCTGTTAGCAGTCGGTTGATACATCGCTGTTCTTTGACGTTCTCGCAACTGATTAAAGTGCCTGATATTATACCCCAAAACATCAAATCGTCTAATTGGTCTGATATCACCAAAATATTAAAATCCAAATTCGATTGCAATTTAGTATGTTGAGGCATAATATAAACTGATTGTTCAAATTCGAATTCGATGTGTACGATGGCAACGCAGCTCAAGTTATTCTTTTCAAAACCAAATGTTACATTTCTAAATTGTTCAGCACACTCTGTGATTTCAGACTTTCCTTGCGAGGTTTCACGCTCTCTTAACTGTACAGTACGCAAGTACACCTTCATAACAAACAGCAAATTGGACTATTATTTAAATCGTAAAAACATTGCAGCATGCTGCAGTGCGGAGGTTCCTGAATGTCCTTGTGCATTAATCACAATAAGTTGGTTTGCAGGTGCAACAGATAATTAAGGCGGCATATGGAACACGTACACACACAATGACACAGAAGAACACAGATACAGACACACATACACAAAACCCTAATCACAGAGTCAGACAGAAACAGTATTTTTCTAAATACGGAAATAAATTAGTTTTTCATTTATAAGGGATCAAGCATTACGGGGAGAAGGCAGGAGAATGGTGCTGAGAAACATCGCAACTATTATCGGGCAGCAGAGCGGACGACGTGGTACAAATGACCGCATTCTGTTCCTTTTTATTCTCTTATGGTATTATGGGATCTTCAAAGGTGTCGTCCGAGTCCAGAGTCAATTAAAGCCGTTGAATATTTCATTGGGGATTCAATGGTAATGTGGGATAGGTTTATGGGCTTGAATTGTGTATGTCTGTTTCTAATTGTTGTTTGTGAGTGTTGAAATAGTTCGTTCGTTAGTGTAAGTTCAACACACCTTTACCATAATGTATCCCCGATTGCGATAAGGATGTCCCTTTCTCTTTTGCACTGTGCTGTCTGTAGTGCGCTCTTCCCGAAGGAACAGTGAAGACTGGGTCTTTGTAGATATTCAAGGCTGAGCTCGAATAACATTTGGGCATTGCGATCAATAATTACTGGGCAAATAATGTTCAGACATAATCATATCAAAAATGAACATTCTGAATGGAGCAACAGACTCACGGAGCCGAATGGCCAACTCTATGCGTTACTCTCTCACTCAAGCCCTCAACGCTGTTGCGCAGTGAGAGGAAGATCCTA
The DNA here is from genome assembly GCF_037043375.1 of Chiloscyllium plagiosum. Classification (NCBI taxonomy): domain Eukaryota; kingdom Metazoa; phylum Chordata; class Chondrichthyes; order Orectolobiformes; family Hemiscylliidae; genus Chiloscyllium; species Chiloscyllium plagiosum. The sequence goes on from NW_028270188.1 coordinate 25,598,965, forward strand.
TTCAACCAGTCAGGAGACAGGAGACGACAATTCTGTTCCTCGGGAGTTTCACAGGATAGAATGAAGCCATTCAGCTCTTTACGTAATTACAAAGCAAGGGACGAAGCCATTCAAACATTCTAAATTGTGGCGCAGTAATAGCTCCCCCCGTTTTCCTCAACATGTTCCAATTTGGGGGTTGAGTTACATTATTGTATCTTTCAGCTCAAAGAGTGTGAAAATTGAACCTGCCTGAGAGGGAATTGTCTACTGCTCGCTCTGTCGTTCCTTGTTCCTCCTCACGCCAAATTGGGGGAGCTGAAAACTTTTCATGTTCTTTACAACATGTAGAGGATTCCTATAGAAGATTCAGTGGAAATTCCCCACTCTCTGAATCAAAGTAAATCCGGCCATATCTATAAGTTCCAGGAGGAAATCCCATTGCCAACAGAATGTTTGAGCAGAATAACTTTCAGGTTCAGAATACAATTTGGGCAATCAGGAAGAAGGGTTCATGCCCATACCGTCGATTCTCCTGCTCCTTGGATGCTGCCTGAACTGCTGCGCCTTTCCAGCAATACATTTTCAGCTCTGATCTCCAGCATCTGCAGTCCTCACTTTCTCCTGGGAAGCATTGCAGTCAGGGGGACCGGAGGATTTCGTGAGCCATTTCTGGGATGTGGGGTCTGTACTGACAGTGAATCTTGGTCTGCAAAAATGCCAGTAGATGAAGCAGAAGTTTCAGAGAGGGGAACCTCTATAAATTGAAAGGAGGGGAATCTTTTGTACCCAGGCGTATTTTTCATGAGCATTGTCCAATCCATACCAAACTATACGTGATTGATTTGATCTGTGACTGATCTCCTCTGTTGCTCTGCACCAGATAGAAGGAGGGGGTAGGGGCTGGACATTGGAGAGATAGAGAGGGGTGCAGAGGCTGGTGCATGTCAAAAAGATCGGAAGAGGTGTGGGGTCTAACAGAGTTGAGATTGATCGGGAACATTGTCTGTTCTGGATTTTAGATATATAGGATTTTTTTAAAAGGCTGGAGGAGATCAGACATATCGGGAGAGGTGGAGGGACAGGTAGAGATTCTGGAGACAGGGAGACAGGGAAGGGTAAAGGTGTTGAAGAAAGTCAGAGAAATAGGAATGGGTGCATGGGACTGGATGTTTTAGAGATAGGGAGGGGTGTGGGACTGGAGGAGCTTACAAAAATAAGGAGGCACATTGATTTTGGGGAGACGATATAGGCAGCGTTTTTTGTCGTGTCTGGAAGACTGTACAGAGATAAGGAAGATTGTAGAGGCTTAGGGATATTACAGAGATAGGGATGGATATGGAGGTTGTAAGTGACACAAAGCGAAGTAAATGCGAGAGGATTTTCCTGGGAGATGGTTGGAACGGAGTAGGAATGAAGAAAGCATTGAGGAGCGATGTAGATGCTGGAGAGTTTTACAGAGACAAACTGGAATGGAATCTTGAGGAGGTAATCGTTGATTTTGACTGGAGGATGTTTCAGAAACATCAAGGCATGCGGGTGTTGGAGCACGCCACTGAGATTGTTTTTATTCATTCACAGGATTGTGGTGATGTGTAGCGGCTGGAGGTTACAGTGATTGGGAAGGATGTTACGGCTGGAGATATGTTACAGAGATAGGGAAAGGCGCAGAGGCTGGAGGATGTCAGAGAGAGAGAAGGAGGTTTAGCGGGGCTGGAAGAGGTGACAGATAAAAGGAGGAATGGCACGGCTGGATGCGGTCATAGGGACAGGGAGGGGTGGAGAGGCTGAAGCAGGCGTGAGAGATATAGGAAGATGTGCAGGGCAACAAGGGATAGACAATGAATACTGACCCAATCACATTCTATGAATAAATTACAACGAACAATATTGTCTCTGCATGCCGAAAACTGGGCACAGAGTTTTTGGTTTTGTGAGCACAGGCTGGTTCGGTTCAGTCAGTGCCTTGCTTGTTGTGAACAGTTGAAGGGTGCGTTGTTTGAAGCAATCTGTCAGTCTGTCAGAGGCATCACTTGCACACCTAGTTTCACACAGACAGTCATATTCACATATCGCATTACTGAGCTGTGAGATAGACAGAAGCAATTGAAAATGTACTCATATCTGACTGGAGAATGCTGAGACACTCGGTAATATTGTTGCTATCTAAATGATTGTGTGAATATTAGCATGCTACGTTAGTACAAGCGAAAATGACTGCACATTTTCCAATCACTTGCATTTGATAATAATATGGTTTGGGCTGTGGCAATAAGAATAATCTTTTCAAAGAACTTTACCATTATTTGTGCACTGTTTTCATTATATTGTTGACTTAAAATGAACTGAAAACATCGGTGGATTTTGAGCTTATTGGAAAATCAAAAAGTGTATATAAGCAAAGGATGCCTTTAATATTAATGGTCTGAACAATGTTGAAAGCTTTTACACAGAAATTTCTATCCTGAGCCATGTAAAAAGGACGCTGGGCTGGGAATGTGCTGGCCATTAATGGAGCTGCATAATTCTGTTTGGATAGTGTTGTTGTGGAGCTCGCGTGCACCGGATATGGTGAATGATGGATTCAATGCCAGACGCCATGGACTGCAGGAGTCCATCTCCTTAATAACACTTTAATTCACGATTTTGTTCAAGGTGTAGAATTACAGTGTTTAGGTGGCACAAAAGAATAGACAAGCCTGCAGAGTCCTGTGCCTGTCCGTTGTACAGTCTGCCCCACACATTTCCATGTTGGTCAGGTATGTTTCTGAGTGGAGTGTTGTGAGAGATTGTGTGAATAACTCTCCAGCTCCAGTTTGAAAGCTGCCTGGACAGATTTTGAAGGTCGAGGTAAGGCGCAGTAGCACTGTGTCTGAATTCAGGGTTGCTTTTCAAAGTAATTTCAACAGCTTGCGTTCACCGATTTGAACATAACTCAGTGCTTATTGCAGTCAATGAACTGCGCAACAGCTAGATTTGTACTCTGATAATTTAACTGTTGATCACTCCAATTTTTTCAACTGAAAAATAATTATGTTTTGTTTATTTTAAACTATGTAAGAAATAAAGTGGTATTAAATCTTCGTTGTGCGAAAGGTATGTAATGTGAAGGAATCTAACATGTATTTTCTATTGACTCATCAAGCATCAGTCAGCCATTGTCTGTAAAGCAGGAATCTGTGGAAAGGAAAAGTTCCCAGGCAACGTCACACACTCTCTCGTATGTTCTGTCCCACTGACACGACACAGCCAGGCAGAGGGGTCAGCTCCATGATATGTAGTAGATATAACAGTCGGCATTGATTATGCATCCTGTGGTTGCGAGAAAGCTCTGCAGCAGGACATGGACAGAGTTCAGTGATCACCCAGATAATGGTTCAGATCTATCGGTGTGGTCCTGCCACATTTAGTCATAAAAGTTAATGGACAATGAAAGTCAACATTGGAAGAGCAGGCTGCTATCCAGCAATGGAATTCCCAGTTATGGGGGACCGTGGCACATCAGGGAAAAAGAAAGTACAGCTGCTTCATTTGTAACAATCTTCAACCAGAAGGGCTGTTCCGATGATCCATTTCCGCCTCCCTCAGAAGGCCCCAGCGTCACAGACCTCAGTCTTCAGACAATTCGATTCACTCCACACGATGTCAATATCAGTGGCTGGAGGCCATTGTGATTTAACTCCAGAGATTACCACATCTCCAGCCAAGCAGTTCCATTTCAGCAAGAACGCTCACGTCAACTAACAATGTGATATAATGGCCAAATATGTCATTTAAACAATTAAGCAGGGCACTTGTATTGCAACCAGTCAATGAACCATTGGTGTACAGTCTACTATGTAACTATGAAGGAGGGTGTCAGCAATAATGTGACCAATCAGCAATAACCTGAACAGTGTCATTCAGTTATTGTCCCATCAACCTCACTCAGCATCTGACCCCATTGCAAGCTTTGTTCAACAAAATGGATCTCTGACGGATCAGTGAGAGTAATTACTCTTAACACCAAAATGCCATTTAACAGCGTGTAACAATAGGAAACGGGGTAACATTATACTTAATCAGAATTTGGGGGGTGGACACTACTGGTTGGAATTTTCATGAGGAAAAGAAAATGATTGTTGTCAGTATCAGTAACAGGAACTCCATGACAACTCGGCAGCCATTCCTCAGGGAAGAGATTATCTGAAGCTCAAACATTTTCAGCTGCTGCAATGAGCCTCTCTCCATCATAAGATCAGACGTGGGAATGTTCATTGATTATACATTTCCTGAAACTGTCCATGTCAAATGCAACAAGACATGGAAAATATTCAAGATTATTCTTACAAATGGCAAGTAATGATCACTCCGCATAAATATCAGACAATAAGATAATAAAGAAGCAAACTATTCTTTCTTTGATTTTCAATGGCATTAACATCACTGAGACCCCACCACAGTATTTATCAGCATCAGAATTCTGGATGTTATCATTGAGCAGAAATTGTCCTGCACTTGGCATACAAATAACACTGTCCTCAAGAGCAGGTCAGAAGCCAGTAATTCTGCAGTGAATAATTCACCTGCTGCCACCCCAAAGCCTTTGATGGTTTACATCCCAGGACTAATCCAGGACAAAAGGAGCCCATTTAATTGCCATCAATTCCACGACCTACCGTGCCCTCGACCAAACGCTCAGTCGTATCAGTACGTATCATCTGCAATATTCACTGCACCACAACTTATGAGACAGCACCTTCTAAAAACCCTGCCATCTTGAGGAACAAGGGCATCAGGCAATGTGGAACACCAGGTATCAGCAAGCTGGCTCCTTCGCATTGTCAGATGTGATGAGGTTTCCTCATGTGTTCTTAACTTTCAACTCCTCAGATCACAAATTCAATCCAAATACAGAAATACTCGAACAACCGCCAGGTTTGGGTTGACAAGTGACAATTAACATCTGTGCGATACAAACGCCAACAATGACCATAATAAAGCATCTCATCATCGCTATTCAACATTCAACGATAGTACCATTCCTGAATTCATTGGCACTAACATTCTCAGGTATATCCAAGACCATATCGCTGCTATGGTGAAACCATGAGAACAGAAGTTGGGAATTCTGTTGCTAGCAAATTTTCTCCTGTCTTGCCAAAGCCTGTCCAATATCACCACGTCAGGAATACTTTGGAATAACTGAATGAATGCAACTCCAATAGTGCTCAAACAGTTTGACGCAATTAAAGATTAAGCAGCCCACTTAAATGGGCACCGTCTATAATCACGCCCTCCGTCCACTAATGACACTAACCCGCAGGTGTGATTACTGTGGTACTTCTCACAGGGGACCACTCACACTCATTGCCACTGCCAGCTGGAAGAAAACGGGCATTAAGGGGGGAATAGTGGTCATCATTCATTTCATTCAAACATAAGTATGTCAAGGACATATTTAGATAAAAGCTGGAGTCTTCGTCTGACCGAATTCCATTTTATTTAACTGAGAAAAGATTTCATACATGTGAACAGGAAACAATAACGAGAAGATTAAACAGAATAAGAGACCTGGCTGGTATTATGAAGGGAGATTAAAGTCGTTCTGAGAAAATGTGTTCTCACGTATGAAATGGTAGGCTGTTAAATGCAGAGCTCCCCGGAAGTTTGGACACAAGCAAGCAGAACAGGAGAACTTCTGTCAGACTGTGGGAACTCAATACTGCAGAATGCCGAGAGGAGAGTGGAATGTGGCAGCATACTGACATACACCTCCAGCAGGTCCTGGCCAATCAAGTCCCATAGAGCGGAATAGAGCTCGACTGGTAAGCCGTCGCTTCCGGGAGTTTTATTCTTTTTGAAGGACTCGAGGGCCTTGGTCAGCTCGTCCAGATATAGCGGCTGGTCCAGCCTCTCCCATGTTCTGTCGTCTAAGACCTCCGTGATAGAGGACAGGAACAACTGGGAGGCCACGCTGTCAGTCGGCTTCGCGTCATACAGACTGGCATAGAAGGATTTACTGATCCTCATGACGTCAACCTGAGATGACGTTATCGAGCCACCTTCTTCCTTCAGGCTGCTGAGCACGGAGCTCTCTTTGTGCACCTTCTGGAAGAAGAAACGTGAGCACGTCTCGTCCTGCTCCACCGAGCGGACCCTGGGCTGGGAAGCTATCTGATTCCCACCCATTGATTGGGACTGCACTGACAATGTTGGTGTAGAGCAGTCTTAACCAAATTGCAGATTCCCTCCCCAAAGCTCATTTTGTAGAGAACATTTCTCATATACCTGTGTGGTATCCTGTCAAAGACTTTCTCTTGGTCCAGGCTGATGAGGCAGGTGTCCAATACCCTGTCCTGCACGTAGGCGATTGTTTCCCTGAGGAGTGTGAGACTCTTAGCGATCTTCCTGCCCGGTACAGCACAGGTTCGGTCAGGGTGGATCACTGATCCCAGAGCAGACCTGACCCGGTTGGCGATGACCTTTGCCAAGATTTTGTAATCCGCATTTAATAGTGAGATTGGTCTCCAATTTTTGAGTTCCTCCCTCTCCCCCTTCCGCTTGTAAATGAGGGTGATGATGCCTTTTCTCATGGATTCACTCAAGGTACCTGCGGGGTAACATTCAAAAAGAAATTAGGAAGCAAATAGTGTGTGTGAAATGATGTAGGCAAGGTACATCAAACAATCTTTAGCAGATTTATTTTCAATGCAGAGAACTAAAATAAGTAGAGGAAGGAACATAAAAGGCAAACAACAGAAGCCACCTGTAGATGCAAAAGGTTTGTATATGATTCTGAATTTGAATTGAACATTAAAGGGACTTCACCAATGTGGGCTGTCGTGATGAGTCTGGGAGAATTGACTGAGATGCCCATCAGAACATCCGTGATATTACTGCGTTTCCGATATACATCTAGTCACTGAGATATAGTGGTAACGATGACAAGATTTAAAAACACCAGGACTTTAGAGAAACGATGAGCTCAGTCAATAGAGAAAGGAAGCGCATCGAAATGTTAGGAAGCAGAAGAAAACTGAAGGCCTCAAAAACAGAAATAAAAATAGAAAATACGTAAACAAGGGGTTAGGAGGGCGAAAAGGCAACATAATATATCTTTGGCAAACAGGATTAAGGAAAATCCTAAACTAGTTTATCGGGCTTAACAGGGTAGCCAAGGAATGAGCAGACCGTCTGATGGATAAATGAGGAAATTATTGCGTGGAGGAAGAAGGTGAAGTACTTTATGAACACTTTGCACCGGTTTTCAAAAAGGAAGAAGGACATGGTGAATGGTGAGTCTCGAGAAGGATATGCTGACATTCCAGAGCCTTTCGACATTTAAAAATGGATGATATGCTGTCCGTTTCGAAAAAAGCATTGAAGTAGTCAAGTCTCCAGAATGCGACACAATAAATTGAAGGATACTGCGGTAAGCGAGCGAGTGAATTGTTGGGGCCTTGTGTGCACTGCTTATATGCTCTTCAGAGACAGGAAATGTTGCAAAGAACTGGAGAATAGCTAATGTTCTTTCCTTAGTTGAAGAAGGGCAAAAGGGTTAAGCGAATAAATTTCAGGGCATGAGAGTTGCGTCAGTGTTATGAACATTATTGAAGATTCATGGAGATAGGACTGACTCACATTGCGAAAAACATTGACTGACTCACGAAAGGCGACATGGCTTTGTGTGTGGAAGATCGTGCCTCACAAAATAGATTGTATATTTTGCGAAAGTGACAAAAGTAATTGATGAGGGCATAGAACTGGATGTTCGCCAAATGGACTTTTCAAGTCCAATGATACGATTCCTATGGCAGGCTCACACATAAAGCGAAGTAAAATTGAATCAGTGGTCCGTTGGTAAAGTGGATCCAGAACTGTTAGATCAAAGAAGACAGTGGAATGATGTAAGGGTGTTTTTTCTAACTGTTATTTTTAAATAGATTGCGAATTTGCGGATTGCGAAGATGATTGGCAGAGAATGTAACAGGATCTAAATAGGCTGGAGACTTGTTTGGGGAAAATGCAAATAGAATTTAACCTGGACAACTGCGCAGTGATGCAGTTTATAAGGTCTGCTGCAGGAGAAACTAATACAGTAAATGAAATAATCTAAGTAGCTTCAACATCCGAAGGGATCTGGGAATGCAGGTCCACATTTTCCTGAATGTGGCAACACAAATGAACAGTGTGGTTAAGAAGACCTATCACATGCTTGCATATATCAATCATACCATAGAATATCAAAATTGGAATGTCATGTTGCTGCTGAATGGGAGTTTATTTCGGCTCGTTTTGGGATATTATGTAGAATACTGGTAACAAGATCAGCAAAAGGATGTAGAGGTGTTGGAGAAGGTTTTTAAAAAAAACGTTTACTAAGATGTTCTGTAATTGGGAGGATATTCGTCCTGAGAGAAACTGAACAAAATTGGCTTGTTCTCAATTGGATATCAGTGGCTAAGGGCCACCTGCGGGAGGTTCACAAAACCCTGAGAGGTATGGATAGAATAGACAGTGGGAGACGTTGTTCAGATTAAATTTGACAATTACTCGGGGGCATAGTTTGTACGTAAAAGTGGGAAGGTTTGAAGGATCGTTTGAGAAGTGAGTTTTTTTTTCTGTTCCAGACAGAATGTGAAAGGGCCTGAAATGCACTGATAATGGAGGTTGTAGAAGAAGATACAATAGCAATGATGAATATATATCTTGACAACAACAGAAGTAAAAAGGAAATAAAATGATCGGTCTTTTTATACATTCCAGAAGGCATCATATGTCAGTTCACCATTTGGTGGGCCGCATGGCCAGTTCTTGTGCTGTACTGATCTTTATGACAAGATTTCAGCAAGATAGTGGTCAGCTGCTGTCTGATTCATTACTGATAATCAACAGACGCATGAATGTAGATATCTCCTCATCAATTTGTAGCTTCAAATCATCCCTCCCACTGTGAGGAAACTCAATATTGAGAATTTGACTTGAAAGTCAGAGATGGTAACTGGTGACTCCATCTCGCCCCTCGCTCCTGCAGACTTCTATCTTGGACACCAATGTCTCGGGGGACACTGCACAGATAGAAGCGGCGGGTTCTCTACACTCACCAATGCTGGCATCTGTCATACGGTAGCCTCGCCATGCCATCGCAGTACATCTCCGACCCATTGAAATTACGATTCTGTACTTCGGTGCTGCAGATCAGGGTGCACTGACAACTCTTTTGTAATGCTGCTGAAAGAACACTGTGCTAAGGCATATACACCAGGCTCCTGGACTGCACCTGTAGTCTGCACACTCACTTTATATTCACTTGAATGATCACGGAATTATTGCCTTGTCTTACCCTGCTTTTAGCATTAGTTCCAATTAGCCACAGCCACCATGCTCATCCAACTGCTGTATTGCCTTGTGATTTAGCACAGCCACAAAACCAGGAAGCTTGATATCATTGCTCCGAGTCAGTCAGGTTTCCCTGCACAGTGAGTCAACGGGAGTCTCAGATAACAGTCCATCATTATCGTTTCTTTAATGGACACAGGGATGGTGCCGGAGGAACTGAGAATGGCAAACACCGAAGCTTTGTTTAATATGGAACTGGAAGTTACTGAATTGATTGACGCTACAATTCTGAGACACAGGAAAACAGTCAGTGAGGAAGCTTTGGGGATTCCAGTACAGTGTATCTTTATTTGTTCAACGAAGACCGTTTGTAATTAATCTGACTCGGATGGATTAAGGTAGTAATTTGTAACTTAATGTGACTTTCTTGGATTTAACAATAGATCACATGACATATATTTTAAAAGCAGAATCTACAAGGTACAGGTGAATGTAGCATGAAACGCAGAAAAATGCAAGGCAAGGCATTTGGTGACATCAACAATCGAGAGAAATGCAAAATAAGTGAAATTACGTTCAGTGTGCCCAGATGCCTGATGGTAGTCGGAAACACCAATAATCTCTTTACGTATCACATGGCATCATTCCCTACATCTGCCAATGTCAGAATATAAGCGCAGGACGCTTATGCTGGAACCATATAAATAACGAGTTCAATCACAGCTTGTGTATTGTGTGCATGTCTGGTCACCCCATCACGTGGAAAAATGAAATTGGACTGGAGAATGTACAGAGGAGATTCATTACCCTGCAAAATTGAAAGTGCAGTTACATGGAAAGATTTGATTGGAAGTTGCTGAGAGGTGTTTTAATTGGGGTGTACATGTTGTCAGGTGCCGGGGTAGAGAGGGAGTGAATACAGTATTCACGTTGGAGGACTCAGTTACCAGCGGCAAATGTTTCATGTAATTAATTGAAATGTTGGAGATGTGGTGAGGCAAGTTGTTATTTCGCCCAGTGTATAGTAATGACATGGAAGTAACGCATGGATGCGGAGTCGAGGCAGAAACTCTTAACTCATATTAAAAAGGTGCCGACATCTGCACCGAACTCCAGTAGACTCGAGGGTGTCACAACGAGCGTTTGAAAACAGCAGCATGTTTTGTCCAATGCAGGCAGTGTTCAGAATGATTTCCTCTGTATTCGCTATATTCTGATTTTTCAAATGTTGCCAATATCCGTTTGCATCAATATGCAGGGCAGAGCGGAGAGTGCAGAGCGGAGCAGTGTGTAAATTGATTAACATCAAAACAATACTGATCTCATCCTTTTTACGCTATACTACTTCACTGTGTTGGACCATTTGTCCTTCCTGTATAAATAGTGAAAACCCTTGAGTATTCAGTGCTCAGTCTTGGTCACACTGCAGACACATCTCCAAAATGCAGCTGCATCTGACCTAGTTTCTCCCGTTAAAGCTATCAATTCGTTTGCATTATTGAAAAATTAGGAAGGAATTGAATGATCGCAGCAAGTGCCAGAGATGGGGATGGCGGCAGGTTCCAGCGGAGCTGAGAGAGATATGAATGTGCGTTAAGGCTTGTGGATATTACAGTGATAGGGCTTGTTGTCTGGGCTGAAGGAGATTACAGCGACAACGGTTTTACGTTTTGTTTGAAGTGAAAAAGGAGCTGGACCAGCCACATGAATATTCTGTGAATAAGAGCATTTTAAATGGAAACGCTTAATTAACATAATACCGGGACAAAATGCCGTGTGACTTAGTTCCCTGTATTTATCTACAGAAGATATAAAATGGGAGGCAGTGAGAGGGCAAACGGGTACATGAGGCGTGTAGATATATCCCACAATCTGACTGGAAAGGTGAACTGCCTATATTTACAGAATATGGTCATTGATGCACATTCAATTCTCACCAGCTGAAATAACTTAGCTTTTCAATTGGAACATTTCAGGGATTGAAAAAAATATTCTAATCAGAAGCTCTGTTAAGCAAAACACTGGTCTGGAATTCATATCTGGGAGTTGTTGCTGCATTCATTCCTGCCTGTGTAACAGTTTCATTTCAGAATGAAATGACTGGTAAATACATTCAGAACTGAACAAGCACCAGTAAATTAGATATTTGCAGCTTCGCACATCCAGTCTGGAAAACAGACCCACATGGAGATCTGTAAGATCCCAGGCTCTCTCTCTTGCCGGGGCATGGTCAGCTGCTCTCATCTATCCTAGAACTGTGCTCCAAATCTGACCAGGAAGATCATAGACTCTCTCCCCAGCCTGTGGAGATACTGAGCCCCGTAGCCGAAACAACCAGATACCAGGCTCGGGCATGGGGTTAATGTGTTTGCATCTCAAATGCTTTTTTATCCATCTTGAAACACAGAATCAATCAGGCAAATTCCAAATTCTTTCTCTGTTCATGGTTTGGGCAAATATTGTGGCACGGGAGCTAGTTGACATGTTTGTGGTTATGGTTGCTGAGCTGGGAAGTTTCGTCACAGTCTCGGTAACATCTTCTGTACTTAGGAACCATCTGTGAAGCGCTCCTGTCCTGTGTGTTCTGGATTTTATTTGGTTACGTTACTGCTCCTTCCACTTTCTGGTTCTGATTGTTTACTGTAATGGCTGATATTGTGTCCAGGTCAATGTGTTCGTTGATAAAACTGCGGGTTAGTGCCAGGCATCTAGATTTTCTCTCGCTGTCCCTGTTTATCTTGTCCTATGTGTTTCCCTAGTCGAATTTGTGGTCCCTGTCATCTGTGCATATAGCGACGAGGGACAGCTTGTCCTGGTGTTTAGTGGTGGACTCGGATTACGAGGTGTCTCCCTGTTTGTCCCATGTAATATAATATGATATCTTTCCATGGAATCTTGTAAACTCTGAGTTTCTTGCACATGATCGGTGTAGGATTTTTTTTTTACCTTTGCTGTTGCCTAAGGGTGTCTGTCAGTTAATGGGCTTTCATGATTCCTAGTGGTCAGAGAATTCTGTCTGTCCTTTCCGAGATTTTTTTCAAGGTTGCATAACAAACAGGTAGACAATTACTAATCAACATTCACCAATACCAACTAGCAACTAAGTGCTGATTAATTCAATGTATTTATCTCAGAGATAGATGGGCTGTTGACGATTAAGGGATTCAAAATTTAGACGGAGCGAGTGAGAAATGAGATTGAGAAAACAGTTTAACCATAATCGAATGGCGGAGTTGACTCGATGGTCCAAATGGAAAGGAGAATAAAATTGGGAACGTTTGTAATAATTGAGAGGGCTCCAGTCTGCCCAAACCGAAATACTGTCAACAGGTTTGGTCATCTTACTAGCGGGAAAATATGATTGTTTTGAAGGCAGCAGAGAAAAAAAACTCACCAGACTGATTCTCAATGCCTTGATATTGAAATGAAGAGGTGGAAAAATTGAACTTGAAGTCATTACAACTTAGAAGATGAGGCAAGTTTACTGATACACCGAAGGTCCATGTCTTCTTAAAGGATCGGTGCTACGACAATTGTTCCTCTGAAAAAGGATCTATAACCGGAGATAAAGGGACTGCAGCCATTAGAGAAAGTTACATAGAATAGATGGATTGTAGAGAGCGGGGGAAGATCGGTTGTTTTGAGATGACTGTTGGCGGACGGAGATCACATAAGTTGCTAGGATGATACATGTCACATAGACGTACAGGTTTCGCAGTCCTCAAGGGCGTACAAAGAAGTAGAGTTTTAAAAGCGACTGGGCATTACACAGATAGGGGTGGTATTTAGAGCTGAAGGCGTTAGAGAGAGCGAAATTTGTAAGGACTGAAGAGCTCACAGGCAGGGATGGTAAGCGGAATTTCAGGAATTAGAGACATGGAGGATTGGACGGATTGGAAAGTTCATAGAGAGTGATTGTAGTTAGAGTTGCAGAGATAGAGTGGGTTGTCGAGACTGGAGATTACAAAGATGGGGTGGTTGGTGGAGTTGCAGGTGTTGACTGTGGTAGTGAGTTTCCAAAAGACTGAACCAGTTTCACACAGCCAGGAAGAGGTGTGCGGATTGGAGGAGCCTGAGAGTCAGAGGGTTGTTGGACTGCAGGAATTCAGAATGTTCGTGAGCGCTGTGAAGTCATGTCTGCTACATTGCTATCAGTCTTGCCGGGATGTGAAGTGCTGTTGGAGGGGGGAGTTATGGAAATCGAGAGTTTTGCAAATGTTACCAATATTAATACACCGTGAGCTATAGTAGTTTTGGAGGTTGCAGAGACAGGATGGGTTGAAGGTTTGGAGATCGCTACAGGTAGTAAAATGCTGAAAGGGATAAATACCCTGACATTAGTCAGGCAGATTGGAAGGTCTGGAGTGAGAAAACGAGAATCGCAATGACTGAAGAACATCACAAAGGTGGCGACTGACATGAGGGAGACGAATTGTAACTTGAAAGAAGCTGTTCCAATGGAGTTATGGAAGATACAGGGATATCTGAAGGGATTGCAGCTGATAAACACGGCAGTGAGGCCCTGTGTTTCGGATGGGTGACCTTTACACAGACGTGGAATATTTTATGAATTGAAGAATTTCAGAGATGTGGAGGGCTGTATAGTATTGTGGGACTATCAGGAATATGGAATTTGCAGTTAATGATTGTATTTGCTGACATCGGATGTTTACATTCTGAAGGTTGCACAGAGCGGAAGGCGGGAGAGTCTGGCAGAGCTGATCGACACAGCAACAGCAATTGCGGCTGGAGAGAATTACACTGATATGGAGCATTGCAAAAACTGGAGGAGTTTCCTGCGGTAGGGATCGTTGGAGGGGCGCATGAGGTTTACACAAATCGAGGTATAAAAGCTGGAGAAGGTTATAGAGGAGAGCAGATGGATGAGGATACTGTAGGTGCTGACATTGACAGGATAGCACACGGAGGATGTTAAGTAAATTGTGAGTTTGTCGGAACTGAAACGGGAGAGTCAAAGGCATTGGAGTGGGTGCTTCAGGTCTGGAGTGCTGCAGGCTACAGAAATGTTTATACAGATAGGGATCATTGTCGAGTCTTCACACTTTGAGAGTGTTTCAGAACTGGAAGAGGCAACATAAATAAGCAGGGATATTGGAGCTGTAGGAGTTTACGGAGATAGGGAAGTTTGGATGATTTGCAAATGTTTGTGGACAGAGGAATACCTTGAGGGGCAAAGGGAGAGTTGCAGACGTTCGCAAGGAGAGCATCTTTGAGGTTTTGGGTGAGCTACAGGGCATGGAGGATCAAACAGAAATGTGGAATGTCGTTGTGGCTGGGAAAGGGACGAGATGAGTTTATACAGACAGAGAAGTCGATAGGAATGGGAGATGGTTAGAGAGGTCGCGTAGTTATAGAGTCATAGAGATGTACATTATAGAAGCAGACCCGTCGGTCCAACACGTCCATGTCGACCAGATATCCCAAACCAATCTAGCCCCACCTGCCAGCACCCGGCCCATATCCCTCCAAACACTTTCTATTCACATACTCATTCAAATACCTTTTAAATGCTTCAATTCTACCAGCTTCCACCACTTCCTCGGGCAGCTCATTCCATACATGTGCCACTCTCTGCGTGAAAAAGTTGCGTCTTAGGTCTCTTTTACATCATTCCCCTCTCACCCAAACCCTCAGCACTCTACGTTTTGGACTTTCAAAGCGCAAGAAAAAGACCTTGCCTATTTATCCTATCTATGACCGGCATGATTTTGTAAAACTCTATAAGGTCACCCATCAGCCTCTGACACTTCAGGAAAAACAGACCCAGATTTTTCAGCCTCCCCCTCTTGTGCAAATCCTCCAACCCTCGCAACGTACTTGGAAATCTTTTCTGAACCTTTTCAAGTTTCACAACATCTTTCCCATCGGAAATAGACAGAATTGCACGCAATATTCCACCATTTGCCTGATCAATGCCCTCTACAGCCATATCATGACCTCCCTACTCCTGTACTCAATACATTAACCAATAAAAGAAAGCATAACAAACGCCTTCATCATTATCCTATCTACCTGAGACTGCACGACCAAGGAGCTATGAACCTGCACTCCAAGTTCTCTTTGTTCAGCAACTCTCACGAGTACCTTACCATTAAATGAATAAATCCTGCTAAGATTTGTTTTTCCAAAATGCAGCGCCTCACATTTTTCTGAATTAAACTCCATCTGCCACGTCTCAGCCTATTGGCCCATCTGATCAAGATCCTGTTTTAATCTGAGGTAAACGTTTTCACTGTCCACTATACCTCCAAATGTGATGCAATCTGCAAACGTACTAACTATGCATACATGCTCACTTCCAATTCCTTTATGTAAATGACAAAAAGTCGAGGACCCAGCACCGATCCTTGTGGCATTCCACTGGTCACAGGTCACCAGACTGAAGGCAACCCGCCACCACCACCCTCTGTCTTCTACCTTTGAGCCAGCTCTGTGTCCAAATGGCTAGGCTTCCCTGTATTCCGTGAGATCTCACCTTGCTAACCAGTCTCCCATGAGGAACCTTGTCGAACGCCTTACTAGAGTCCATATCGATCACATCTATCGCTCTGTCCTCATCAATCTTCTTTGCTACTTCTTCAAAATACTCAATCAAGTTTAGGAGACATGACTTCCCACACACAAAGCCATGTTGACGATCCCTCGTCAGTCCTTGCCTTTCCAATTACGTGTACATCCTGTCCCTCAGGATTCGCTGCAACAACTTCTCACCGCCGACGTCAGGGTTAATGGTCTATAAATCCGTGGCTTGTTCCGGCCACCCTTCTTCAACAGTGGCATCACGTTAGCCAACCTCCAGTCTACTGGCACCTCATCTGTGACTATCGATGAAAAATATATCTCAGCAAGAGGCCGAGCAATCACTTCACTAGCTTCACACAGAGTTCTAGTGTATACCTGATCAGGCCCTGGGGATTTATCAAACTTTATGCGTTTCAAGACATTCAGCACTTCCTCCTCTGTAAAAAGGGCATGTTGCAAGGTGTCAGCATTTATTTCCCTACTTTCTATATCTTACATCTCCTGTTCCACCTTAAATACTGATGCAAAATATGCGTTTCGGATCCCCCCATTTTCTGTGGCTCCACACCAATGCCGCTTTCCTGATGCTTGAGCGGCACTATTATCTCCCTAGTTACCATTTTGTCCTTAATATATTTGTAAAAATGTATTACATTCTCCTTAATTATATTGGCCGAAGTCATCTCATGTCCCTTTTTCCCCTCCTTATTTCCCTCTGAAGCAACCTCTTACTGCCTTTATAGTCTTCGAAGGATTCACCCGATCTATCAAGATGATGACTTACATATGTTTCCTTCTTTTTCTGAACCAAAACATCAATTTCTTAGTCATCCAGCATTTCCTTTAACTAATAGCTTTTCCTTTCTCTGGATTCTTGTTATCTCATTTCTGAAGGCTTGATCTATTTCCTCAGTCGCTCCCTGGGTCCCACCGCTCCTCTGCCCACCTTACTAGTTTAAAATCTCCCATTCGGCTGCAGCAAATCTCCCTGCCAATGTATTCGCCCCTTCCCATTTAGGAGCAATCCACCCTTCTTCGACAGATTAATTCTACCCCAAAAGAGATTCCAATGATCCAAAAATGTGAATCCTTCTCCCGTGCAGCAGCTCCTCAGTAATACATTCATCTGCTGAATCCTCCTAATCTGCCCTCATTAGCTCGCAGCACCGGGAGTAATCCAGATATTACTACTCTCGAGGACCTCATTTTTAAATTCCTGCCTAACTGTCTGTAATCACCCTTCAGAATCTCAACCTCTTTCCTTCATATGTAGTTAGTTCCAATATTGACAATTACCTCTTGCTGTGCCCTCTTCCCCGTGAGATCATTCTGCACTCTCTCTAAAACATCCTTGCTACTGGCACCAGGGAAGCAAACACCGTTCCAGTTTTTCGCTGCTCGCCAAAGAAACGTCTGTCAGTACCTAAGGCGAGAGAATCCCCCAACACAATTGCTCTCCTGGAACACGACGTACTCCTCGTTGCATTAGTGCCATCGTCAATAACAGGAACTTGGCTGTTCCTGCTACGCTGGCATGAGAATCCATCACTTCGTACGTTTTACAAATAGCAGCATGCTCGTTTGGAATGCGTATAGCCACAGTAGGCTCCTACACGAGGTGAAAGTGAGGTCTGCAGATGCTGGAGATCAAAGTTGAAACTTTATTGCTGGAACAGCACAGCAGGTCAGGCAGCATCCAGGGAACAGGAGATTCGACGTTTCGGGCACAGGCCCTTCTTCAGGAATGAGCAGAGAGTGTTCAGCAGGAGAAGATAAAAGTTAGGGAGGAGGGACTTGGAGGAGGGGCGTTGGAAATGTGATAGGTGGAAAGAGGTCAAGGTAAGGGTGATAGGTCGGAGTAGGATGGAGGCGGAGAGGTCAAGAAGAAGACTGCAGGTCAGGAAGGCGGTGCCGGGCTGGAGGGATTCGGCTGAGACAAGGTGGGGGGAGGGGGGATGAAGAAACTGGTGAAGTCCAAGTTCATCCCCTGTGGTTGGAGGGTTCCCAGTCGGAAGATAAGACGCTCCTCCTCCGACCGTCGCGTTGTTGTGGTTTGGCGGTGGATGAGTCCAATGACCTGCATATCCCCGGTGGAGTGGGAGGGGGAGTTGAAATGCTGTGCTACCACTCTTACCTTTTGTGGAGTTAACCCATTTATGTGACTGTATCTGGGACTTACCCCCACATACTTCGTATAACTGCCATGCATCACATACTGTTGCTGTTGCACATTCCTCATTGTTTCTAACTGTCTCTCTAACCAATCCGTTCGATCTGATAAGATTCGCAACCAACAATATTTTTTGGAGATATAATCCGCAGTAAACCTTAAACTCTCTTTGCACTCCCACGCCTCACAAGAGGTACACACCACTCTACTAAAGAACACTTTTGATCCTTGATAGTTACTGACCCAAAAAATAACACAATTTTATTCATCTACAAAAAACCGCCCCAGGTGAAATGAATAGTTATGGCTTTTATTTTAATTTTAATCAAGAAACATATATAAAAAAATATAATCAAGAAAGAATCAACTTTACTCACTGCAGCAAGCTTTCTGCCGGCCAGTTAAGACAATTAACTTATCTGATTCTGTGCTGTAAACTTCGCCCAAACTGTTCCGACAAGATCAGTTGAAACTTTCACTGTTTCTTAATTTTCCCAGATGCACTGCGATGTCCAGCGATACATGAATTCAAACAGCAAGTGAATAACTGTGCAGGTTCATTGTGGTGTCAGTTTCTTTCTATCTCCCTCTCACTCTCTCTCCTGCACTGACCTCTGCATATGCTTCCTTTGACTGTTCTTCTCCTGTTTAAAACTGCTGGTGTTTTGACTTCTTTTCCCCAAAGTTCCAAAATAATGCAACAGCATATAAAACAGTAATTACTGCTCCTGGAATTCGAGGAAATCACAATTCTGTAGGACAGCAGACAGCTATAGCGCCTGGAGAACGTTTCAGTGATACCATGTTCTCGAGGGACTTCTGCAAGGGGCACAAATGGGCAGGTTGGTGCGGGCTGGAGGATGTTACAGAGAAACAGTGGGCTCGACATATTGGAAAAATGTAGAGAAATAGCG
This sequence comes from Chiloscyllium plagiosum, assembly GCF_037043375.1. Lineage (NCBI taxonomy): Eukaryota > Metazoa > Chordata > Chondrichthyes > Orectolobiformes > Hemiscylliidae > Chiloscyllium > Chiloscyllium plagiosum. Next base: position 25,617,892 of record NW_028270188.1, read on the forward strand.
ATTATAGTAGTGACTGAAGTAGAAGGTTTTTGAGGTTGTATATGTTTTTGAGACTGGAGTAATTTACAGAGCCAGGGAGTACAAATAGCATTGGAGTACGTTTCATATATACGGCGGGAATGTGGGGATAGGAGGTTAAAGAGAGAGGGATTGTCCAGGGAATTGGAAGCATTCAAGGCGCTGGAGCAGATGAGGTGGAGCGAAAGGTATTTTTTCTTGCTGTGTGACTCTGTGACATGAACACAGAGAGTCCTGAAGATGGAATAGAGAACAGAAAGATCTAATGTTTTCTACCACCTTCAAAATGGAAACATTCATTCACCTCTCTTTCTTGATCCACACTAAGACAGCACATGCCTGGATTGATAACCGTGAGTTTCCTATGCTGTCTCAGAAAGGATCAGTATCACAAACTGTAGAAAAATCCTCTTACAAGAGGGTAGCATTTCAGCCTGGGATGTTTACGCTCTGTGTTCACCCTTCAGCACGATATCTATGTCATGTCTTGAGGGCTGAATTAACTCGTCCTTTAAATGCTCTCTGTTCTGTTATCTGTGAGCGATCATATCACGCTGCAGGATTTCTTGAAGACTCCACACCTCCCTGCCCTTTTCTCTGTGGCTGCTAAACTATCTTCAATGTGATGATGGACGGGACAGTAGTTAGGAATACTGCTGCTTCAGGAAATTCCTGAATGCCCACAGGAGACAAACTCAAAATAGACTGGTGCAATGAGTGGGACAGATGTAGAATGGCATTGAGTCCCACCGAGATCTGGACATTCCCAGACTTTAAATGTGGCCTGTGCTGCCTCATAGCTCTGAAGTGTACAATTGTATTGGCTCTGGATCTGGAGTAACTACAAAAGATGCAGTCAGTGGCAGCATTTCGACATACACATTGAAGACTATCCGAGTGATATCACCAGAGTGCGTGCAGGTATCAAGATCAAATAATTGTTCGGAGGAAAGGGTTTGAATCATGGTGCGCTGTTGTCAGTACTTAGGGTTGAGTGAGCTATGAGTGGGGCAGGTGATGGCCTGATGTTATTCTTACTAGATTATTAATCCAGACACTAATGCTGTTATAGGCAGCTCGTCTGCCCATATGTCTCCAGATTCGCAAGGATGTTGTTCACTCTCAACTGCCTTCTGAAATTGCCTAGAAATTCACTTAGTTCAAGTGCAGCTAGGGACGGCCAATGAATGCTGGTCAATTGGAAAACCCACATCCCAAGCATCAATTAAAAGCAACTGGAACCATGCTGGGCACATATCATATCCATAGGTTTGCAGCCGAGCTCCAAGGAGAGAAAAAGATGTCGGAACCGAGTTCAAGTGAAATGAACTTTACAAATCCAAAGAGAATATGTGAAGACTCACATGAGCATGGGGATGCAGGTGAAGCAGAAAAGAACGGAACGGGACAGAGTTTCATCAAAAGTGGACATCAGCGAATCGGTTTGTGACAAGAGATTGTGAAAAGAGTAAATTATAACACTGTTTTTTGACATTGACTAAGTATCTGCATTAGGGCAGAAAGACATTTGGCTCTTAGACTTCAAAGCGGGAGAATCAGTTCCAAGTTAAACCACGCCCCCACAATGGCCAACAAACAGAACCATTCCGTGTGACACATTCAAAGCTAAATCATTTGTGCACCATGAAATTAACCTTGCGGAACTTCACGTTGCTATTACTGGAAGGTCAAGTGGTACAGTAATTACACATCTGCAAAAACTGTTGCCTGGCATTTTCTTTCAGTAGTTACTGATAAGACTCAGAATATGACTGAAGAATAATAAGGTACAGCCAACAAACAGCTGAAACTGCTACAGAGTCTAGCCACAATAGTATACATAACATTGAATTCACATACTGACGCCCATCGAGGCTCAGACCACAGAGGCACTGATTCAAACAGAAATTTGGATACTTACAGAAATCGTCGCACAACGGAACGTTCTGAAACTGTTAGATATTCTGACTTTACCATAAAAGCCGACGTTAATTCATATTCTGACTGTAATTAAGACCATAACGTTTACATACGTAGCATTAATCTGAGTTTGGCTTCTTATTTAAATTTTAAATTAATTGGGGAAATTAATTAGGTTTCAACAGCTGTTGCATTCTCGATTTCAAAGTCTCGATCACATAAGTTGCCTTTCAGTCAGCAATCTCATTCTACAATGACCATTTAGGTATTTTTTCTTTAGTTCGTTATTCTAACTTCAACAGAACACAATTAGTCTCCGTGCAAAAAATATAAACTCAACATTGATACAGACTGGATTCTCTCACTGAGGCTATATTTGGTGGATATTCTATCCTGTAAGGCTAAACCTGGACGAAAATTGATTTGTCAGCCAGTATTTGGGATTAAAGTGTCAAAAATTCAGAGATGTGAAGAAAGCAGCAGGTAGCCTTTAGGCTTATTGAATCGTAGCTGATAAACATCAACCATCAAATTATTCTGGCCGAATGTCCAGCATTTGGCACATTGTCTTGCATGCATTTGCATTATAAGTACACATTTACTTTGTGTTCAGTGTTCCGAGGTAGCCTATCTCGTCCAGAATAAGCGACAGAGTGTTCTGGATTCCGATTAGCGTCTGCTTTTTAAAAAAAAAATGGTTCTGCGATTGCCTTGTATCCTTCTACTCGTTTTATAAATTTTGAGGGTTTCGTCATTGATCTTTATGCCAAAGCAAATCTTTAATTGTGTCAAATCTGTCTATTACCCTCATAATTTTAAACATGTTAATCACAATTGTCCTATATGCCTGCTTCACCACTTTCCTACCTGCCCGGGCACACCTTGGATGGGTGGGCATACTTTCCACAGGTCTTCTATTCGTCATGCAATCCCTTTCCTTGTATGTCTGCCCAGGTGCATCATGTCACGCTTTAAGTTTTATTTGATATGAAACAGACATTCTGACCCGTTGTCTACATCCTCTGTGATCTCAAGTTACCCTCCTCATTGTTTACCGACACAACAATCGTTTCATCGTCCTTAGCCTTACTTTTCTTCATTTGGGTAGAACATGATTACATATAACACACACGGTCGGAGCAAGGACATTGATCCTAACCGAACTACCATTGAGACAGATGTATGAAGGAGTCGGCAATTGATGGCAATTAGATAGCTCAGATACATTCCCGTTCACCTGATGACCTTAGACTTTTAACTGTAGAGAATCCACGTTGAAGATTCACAGACACTTCCTTCTGTTTGAATCTGTCTATGCTTTCAACTCTGTTGGGTCTATCTTCAGAATATAAAATTGCTGGCATTTTAATTCAGTACCAAAAACATCTGAATGAGCGTATGTTTCAGTGATTTTCGTCCAAGTTACAAAGTCTGAGGGACAGTGTATTCAATTAAATTTCTCCCTCCTCATTTCTGGGTCGAACGTTTGTTCCTCGCTCAAGACAAGAAAAACAAAACACTGCAAATTCAGGAATCCAAAGTAGACAGGCAAGAATCTGGAAGAACACAGCAAGCCAGGCAGCCACAGAGGTGGAGACGTCGATGTTTCGGGTGTAACCATTCATCAGGACTGGGTGTGGGTTTGGAAGAGCTACAAATGAAGGACTAGGCAGGGTCAGCGTGGTGATTTGGGGAGAGGGCAAGAAAGTTGGAGGGCGCGACCTGGTTGGTCAATGGGATGAATTAATACAATAGTTGGCAGGGACAATTGTCAGGAAGTACGAGGGACAGGGCAAAGAGTGGAGGATGGCGAGCGAAGTTATTTGAAATTGAAGAACTCAAAGTAGAGTCCTCCGGTCCATAGAGTGCTTAAGCTGAAGATAAAGTGTTTTTTTCTCCAACAGTCGCTCGGGTTTTTGGCGATGGAGGAAGCCAAAGTCATGTCAGAATCGGAGTGGTTTGGGAAATTGAAATGGGGGGTAACCATGAGGTCTGATACTCCCCTGTGAACTCTGCTGCGATGCTTTGTGAGCCATTCACTAATTTTGCTTCTGTCTCTCCAGTGTTGAGATCACGCTGGGAGCTCCAGATGCATTAATCTATATTGGGAGAGAGCCAGATGAACGTTTGTCTCCACCTGGAAAGTATGTTTTGGGCGTGGATGAACCTGCTGTTGATTGTATACTTTCATTTTAAGCATTTTTTTCTGGTTGCAGAGGAAGGTACATTGGCGGGGGTGACGTTAACGGAGGCACGACAGAGGGAACAGGCCTTGCGGAAATATGACAGGGGTCGGGACATGTTCTTGTTGGTGAGGTTCATTTGGGGTTCGTGGAAGTGTTCGAGAATGATGCGTTGCATGCAAAGACTGGTGGAGTGATAGGACAACAAGGGGGACTCTCACCTTATTACGTAGGGAGTGCGTGCATTCAGAATGGTCGAATGGGATTAGAATCGGTGCAGTGAAGGGCTGGACGGATGATGGAGTCAGCAATAGCACGATGTTCAAAATAGGTTGACTGCTGGGATGATTTCGAGTGGAATTGCACCTCGTCCAAGCGGAAGCAGCGGAGGCGGTGCAATTAGGAGAATGGGATGCAATTCTTGCAGGATACGGGTTGGAAGGAGGAATTGTTCAGGTAGTCTGCAGTAGATGTCCGTTTGAATTCTCTCGCCAGTGATGTGAATGGTGAAGTCAGGAAATTGGCAGGAGGTTTCCGAGAATTTGAGGGTGCTGAGGGAGATGTAGGTGAAATCGATGAAATGCTCCAGTTCAGACTGTGCGCAGGACGCTGCACCTTCAAGCCAACGATTTAACGGTGGAAACGTTGAGGTGCCGTGCTTGTCCAAGTGCTGAAGCGGGACTGTTCGATATGGCCAACAAAGAGGCAGGTGTAGCTGGGGCCCATCCGGGTACACATCCCTGTGTAACCATCACAGTCAAGATCAGGTACAATGCTTCCATCACTACCCACGTCATTGAATTTTTGACAGGCAACACGACTGAAAGTCGGAATGAGTCGCACTCGTGCAAATTAGAAGCTGCAGAGAGATAGAGCTCGGAGAAACATGCAAATAAGTAGCCCCTCCGGGCCATTGTGTAACAAATGAGATGCTGTTATTTTTATTCAAATCTAAAGTTGCTCCGTTTGAGGGACAGGCGTTGTTTGGAAGTGGGAAAAGATAACAGAGCACAGACTTCAAAAGAACGTATTCAAATAGTCAGAAGACATGTCACGATCGTCACAGGCTCCGTATTTCTTCTTTGTTTTGAAGTGTAGAAATTAGCCGGAAAGGTTTTAAGTAAAAAGGCAAAAAAGAAGAAAGTCGATCATCCTAGATCTCGAAGCTCAGGATTTAACCATGTGATTGTTGTGTACATTTTGGGTTTTGCCTTTTTATGTATCATGGCAGAATATTGATAATTCGAGAACAATTTTCAATTGACATGGAATTCTGAACTGAGGGAGTTTACAAAACGTAATACGCACAAGTGTAAGTAAAAGAAGAGAAAGCGAAAGAGCTCGAAGATTACTTGTTCAGAACATGTGAAGTTGTGGAACTCCTGAGCAAAATGCACAAAACAACACACTGAGTTGTGTGCACTGAATAATACTGGAAATAAAATGCGGTCATTTTATTTATCAAAAATCACTGTGTCACCAACGAATAATTAATGGAATTTTAAATTTCAGTTCGGGTGTTGAGTGCATAGAGGACCGAGGCTAAATTTAAAGCGCATTTCCTAACTTGTGGTGACCCTAGTACGGATACACACTCCGAAACTATAAATCTCCACAATTCTAACAGAGACGGCGAAACTATCCAGAACAGGAAATTCCTGCGGATACTAAAGGTCTATCAGACAGTTAAATTGATGTCCGCACTGAAATTAATCTATTCCATGAAACTAATGCATCTTTTTAATCTAATAGAGAATTTGGAACTTCTCTGCTTAATATTGTTACTGATTCTGAAACCTATGCAGATGTTCAAATTAATGCAACTCCTGAGTTCAATAGGTATTGCGCAACTTGCATAGTTAGTGACACAGATATTGAAACTAGCACAGACCCTAAAAGAGAAAATAATACAAAACGTAAATGTAAGGAAAATCTTGCAAACTTGCATTTCATGAACGTGATGCAAACCCTAAAAATGAAACACTGAAAGCAATAAACACTCTGAAAGTAAAGAAAGGTAAGAGGGTTAATCTTCGTTGATTGGGGAGCTCAGGATTTAAAAAAAACACTTGCTCAGTCAAGATTGGAATTTAGTATATGTTTGCTCACAGAATATTGATAGAATGAGAACAATTGTGAATTGATATGGTATTAATGAATAAAGGATTGCAGAAAACACATTCAGCAGCAAATTCAAATAAAAGAGCAGAGAATGAAAGAGCTGCTATAGTGTCTGATTTTTGCAGAACATGCAGGTTTGTGGCAATCGTGAACATAACGAAAAGCCTAAAATATTGACTGCACTGCATTGAGTAACATTGAGAAACGCTACTTGCGGAGCGTTTCAGAGAACACCTCTGGGACACCCGGACCAACCAACCCAACCACCCTGTGGCTCAACACTTCAACACCCCCACCTACTCCACCAAGGATATGCGGGTCTTTGGACTCCTCCATCGCCAGACCACAACAACACGACGGTTGGAGGAAGAGCGCCTCATCTTCCGCCTATGAACCCTCCAACCACAAGGGAAGAACTCGGATTTCACCAGTTTCCTCACTTCCCCTCCCCCACCTTGTCTCAGTCAAATCCATCGAATTCAGCACCGCCTTCCTAACCTGCAATCTTCTTCCTGACCTCTCCGCCCCCACCCCAGTCTGACCTATCACCCTCACCTTGACCTCTTTCCACCTATCACATTTCCGACGCCCCTCCCCCAAGTCCCTCCTCTCTACCTTTTATCTTAGCCTGCTCGACAAACTTTCCTCATTCCTGAAGAAGGGCTTACGCCCGAAACGTCGATTCTCCTGTTCCCTGGATACTGCCTGACCTGCTGCGCTTTTCCAGCAACACATTTTCAGCTCTGATCTCCAGCATCTGCAGACCTCACTTTCTCCTCTAACATTGAAACTATAAATTCTCGAAAAACTGTGAGTATATTTAAATGAAGACTTGCTGTGTAACAAACGGTGGGCGGCACGGTGGCACAGTGGTTAGCACTGCTGCCTCACAGCGCAAGAGACCCGGGTTCAATTCCCGCCTCAGACGACTGTCTGTGTGGAGTTTGCACATTCTCCCCGTGTCTGCGTGGGTTTTCTCCGGGTGCTCCGGTTTCCTCCCACAGTCCAAAGATGTGCAGGTCAGGTGAATTGGCCATGCTAAACTGCCCGTAGTGTTAGGTTAAAGGGGTAAATGTAAGAGTCTGGATGGGTTACGCTTCGGCGGGTCGGTGTGGACTTGTTGGGCCGAAGGGCCTGTTTCCACACTGTAATGTAATCTAATCTAAAAGGAGAGGATAATGAAGGATTACGTTATACTTTCGTGTGGAGTGGTTCGTGGAGTGGAGCTTAATTGGCAGCACGTTACCTTAGGGAATGATGAGATAATATTCATACCTAGTATGAAACTAATACAGATGAATCAAAATCAGCCAGTCAAATTGATATATACTATGAGATGGATATATGCCTTGAACGTGATGCAGATCCTTACCCAATTAGGGAACCTGAAAGTCATACGGTTCCTGAAATTAAGGAAAAGCCTGAATCGAATCCAAAACCTGAAACTGAAACAGATATAAATATATTACTGATCCTGACGCAATTAAATTAGCTGAACTTGATACACGACTGAATCGAATAACAACTGAAACTTACAACGTAAGTGGCACAGGTCTTGAAACTAATACACAACCTAAAACAGAAACTAATACAAAACTTGACAGTGATGTAAACCCTGCAATAAACACTCTAAAAGCAAGTCAGGCCTTGTATAGAGAACAGATCGTGAAACTGACATGGTCCCTGATTCCCATTTAGACGTTGTACCTGATACAGACTCTGAAACTAATGCACATATTAAATCCTATACGCTTCCAAATGCAGATTCTGTTACTCATACAGTCCTGAAAGGAATGCGTCCCTGAAACTGATGCAGGTACAGAAAATAATGTGGATCCTGTAAAAATCCTACTGATCCTGAAACTGATCCAGACTCATAATCAATAGGGCTTTAAAATTGATACAAAGCCAAAAGATAATGCAAGCTTTTCAATTGAAGTACAACTTACACAAGTGTTGACTGTGAAAATGACAACGGCCCTAAACCAGAGACAGGGGCTGAAACGTAGAGAATATGTATCGAGGAGAAAGTGAGGACTGCAGATGCTGGAATTCAGAGCTGAAAATGTGTTGCTGGAAAAGCGCAGCAGGTTGGATGCTGCCTGACCTGCTGCGCTTTTCCTGCAACACATTTTCAGAATCTGTGACGACCCTGCTTCGAGGGCAGAGCCTGAAATTTATACCATCCTTCAATTAATATATAACCGGGTAATAACATATTTCCTGAAAATTATAAAGTCCTCAAACGGGAAGCGCCCTCTAACACTATTTTGCAACTTTACACGAATAGTACTATTATGCTTATTCAGACGCTATCACCATTTGAGAACTTCATTGGACTTGACGACGTGACATTGATGAAGACCGTCTCCGAGTCTAACAGTGAACATGGAACGAATGTGATGTTGGCCATGACAACATCATGGGCCCGGGCTGCAGTGTTTATTGACTGATCACCAGTATACAGCCTGGTCGGCCTTGTAAGGCCCCTGGTATCTCAAACGCAGCAAGTTTTCAGGTCTGCTGCTGGAGCTATAAATCCGTTGTAAGTGCCATAATAGGAGCCACTAAATCCAGGATGCGTTGACATTGTCGTGTACGGCATGGGCACATACTCTGCCAATACTAATATTCCTGCACCATTTGTGGAAGTGGGGAGTGTGGGTGTTGGGAAATGCAGGGACCATTTCTAACAAATGTAACCAAACATCCACAGCCATTAAACCAGTTCCAAACGCCACGAAAGATGTTTCCTTGTTCTCTTTCTGTCTTCTATTTCATGTAAAATACTACACTTGCATTGATTTTGCTACAATTTATAATATTGATGAATGAAAATTATGCAGTAAACCAATACATTGTTCAGAGTTTCATGACGACGTTGTGCGAGCATGTGGTCAACTGGCACAACGCATAGATGAGTTTAGATGAGCCGAGAAAGGTAGCAGCTGGACTGGAATAGACGAGAGCGAGACCGACTTCAAAGCGACAGGTAAGCTTGGAGGAACTAGAGGAATTTGTCAAGAAGCTCAGAAATGTGTCACTTATGTTAGTTTGATTTGGTTATGGGTGAACTCTTTGCCCTATCCTGTTTGAGGTCTGAGCAATTGGACCTGTTCTCACGGATTAACAGATAATGATGCAAGAGAAGGAGCTGTTTGACTATTCAGAGCATAACATTCAAGTCAGTTGAGGTTCTTGTAATTATGCGATGTTCGGAAAACAATTACCGTGAAAAAGAAAACGACATTTGTACACATAAGATGGAAGAGGTAAGGACGTGCATACGCAGACTTTATGCTGTCAGAGAGTTGGTGATAACTCCGTTGATGATAACAGTCATAAAGAAGTTCGATCACACGCAGTCTGTGGAAGTCCACGTCCGACATAGAGGAGCATCTGATTGTTTCTGCAGTTGTTCCAGTGCAGGAACACACTCAACATCATTAATGTCCAAGGATGGCTAATTCTTAATTTATCTTCTATCATTTCCCTCTTCTATCGGCGCTTTCTAATAGTAATTCTTTGTTCCCAGTTCCAGAATTTCGGACATGGCATATGGACTCCACTGCTGGATGTCAGTTTTATGAGTACATCCCTTGACATTCATTCAGACTTCATCCTGTTTTAGCTATTTTAATCACACAGAAACACCACCCGTGGTGCTTTTGTGACTTTATTCAAAAAGCTATTCTATTTGCAGTACCTGCAAGATCTAATCGTACAGAGAGAAAAAAAACAGGCGTAATATGCGGAATCGAATGATTTCCCTTGTGGTTCACCGTTCGAACAAAGATTTTGATTATTTCAGAAAGGACACAATAGTGGCCTTTCTGAATGAAACAAATCAATTAAAAAATGTTCGCAGATTCATATGCATCCTGTGCACAGGTGCCAACAGAATCGTTATCGAAGAGGAGGAGGCCAACAAACACACCTTGACTCGACTCTGCTGAGAATGTGTCATTCGCCAGGTATCAGTTTTCTGCAATCACTTCATAACCATTCACCTCCTTCCTGTTCCGATACGAATCCAATTCCACCTCGAATACCTGGATTGAGTTTGCCCACATTAGACGACTGGGCCAACATTCCTGATACCAGCCAATAGCTGGGGAGAACAATTCATCTGTATTTTGGAATGTCATTATTTGTCAATCGATGCAAATATTTGTTTTCTGGTTTTAAATATTTGTGTCAATCTGGTGACTATTCATCAATAATAATCCGCATTTGCAGCACAAACATTTGGCACTCTGATTATGCAAAAGAGGAGCACCTTGCTCTACTCTGGTATTCGCATTATTCTATTAATTAACACGAATAGGACAGTGTCCTATTTCAAAGTGATTCAGCCAAACGTGAATGAGACATTCGATGTGAGAGTGTTAACCATGAGGTAATGTATTATTCTCGACAGACGTCTCTATCAAATGAATTAATGAATATTGGCTTCACAACCACATGGACGGATATTGACGTGAATCTCTCTTACGTGTTTAATTGGATAAAGCTCGGTAAAGATTTGAGGATAGAAGCTGAGAGATTAATGTCAATGAGTGGACATTTTTAGTTCATGTTCGAAAGCTTCTGTGAGTATAAACAGTTGAAAGAACTCAGTGGAAGGAATGACCACTTTCTATGCACTAAATGCTCCGTAAAATCCTGAAAATATTTGAAACTGGGACAAGGACGAGCAAGAGATACCCGGGATGAAGGGCATTAATTCACACTGCGTGGACATACACAAAAGGGGCACAGATTTTGGATCTCTCGGCAATTCTATTAATTCAGTAGCATATGTAATCAGGTCAGGAGCTGACTCTGTGATTTTTATCTCAGTTTTGGTGAATGGATGGTTCCAAAGAATGTTATCCCAATTGATCACTGCTACAAATGGAGTACAAGCTTGTTAAATGGCTTAAAGACATATTAAACTGTCATATGCAGTTCTCCATTCAGCGCTTTCCATCATTTCCTTGCCTTGTTTTGCAAGCAATCATCCCTGTATGACTGAAGAGTAGGTCAGCAGGAACTTCTGGTTTAATTGGAATCAGTATAACTGTTATAACAACCAAAACAAAATTGTGGGATATAGGTAAACAGTATTACTTCTGCAAATATAATTGAGTACTAATTGTGGGAATAAGGCAAATAATTACTCACTTTTGTGTATAATTGTGGATAACGGGGCAATAACTTTAGTGCATAATTACTCCAGCAAACAATTTCTTTCATCATGATAGTTTAAATGACTTACAGTCTCAGCAAAATAGCTGAGATAGCTGAAACGCATAAACTAGGCAAGAAAGAAAAACACCTTGTTAAAATGTATATTCAGGAAGGAAATGTACCGATGAACAATGGAAGATGTTACAAGCAAACAGATAAAGTGAAAAGAACATCAAGATCCAAGTTTAGCAAACTCTCCCTTATGTCAGCACTTACAGAGGGGAGGGTCGCCAAATTGGAGAAGGGGGGGAAGTCATAATGGCGGAGCGCAGCTGGGTAATGGCAGAACACAATAAGGGAGATTGATAGGTCTGAAGATCTATGAGGTAAACGGGGAGTACCAAAAATTAATACTGAAACAATTGTAAAGCAATTTGTGTGAATGTGTGTGCCCACTGGTCACCCCTTCTTGCAAGAAGGTTTCAATAAAATTCGCTGCTTCAGATTTTGACTCGGACTGAAAGTTATTAGTCTGTGAGCTCTGCTTCTCCCAATTTGGGGGCTTCGTCCGGGATGTCCTTCATCACCCGCAGGCTAAAGCACCATTGATGGCTGGGAAGACGCGTCCTATTCCTTTTAGAATGGTCAGGTCTTCCTCGGCAGTGGGCTCCCCCTTCTGGTTGACTGATCAAGATCCGATGAGTGTCCATGTGAACCAGGCGAAAGGTTGAAAGTAGGCATAGTGAGCCAGGCAACTCCGTACGAAAATTGAATTTTAAGTAATCCCTTGGTGGCTGGGATTGAATTCTAGTAGTTAATAAGGGACTAACGAAGGAATTCAATATGGGCTGTGTCGTGGGCAAGGAAAAAGCCTCCAAAAAAGAAAATGAAAAGGGGCGGGATCCCTGACAACAAACCACCAGAAAGTCCGTTGGGCAGAATATTGTGGAATTGGAAAAAAGTAGTAATTTTAAAGGGGAAAAGATAGGAAAAGGATGATTAAATATTGAAGCTTTGTATACACTGACCAATCCATTCTTCCTCCTGCCTTCTTCTGGCCAAAGTACGGGTCAGATGAAGACTGGGTTTGTAGATATATGAATTTGTGTGTCAATGGAAATCAACCTTACAGTCTGGTGGAATAAGATTATGCTTCGTGTCTTGAAGGGTTAGTAGCTGAAGGGCTACTGAGTGTACACTTCGCAATTAACTTCTGGACAGACATTCAGAAAAATATTCAAAAGCTAGAGGAGTCGTTGCGGGAAACTCAAAGTGTCTGTGAGATACGGTGTCTGTGTGTGTGTGTGTGAATGTGTGTGTGTGAGAGAGAGAGAGAGAAAGAGCTGTACAGCTGAAAGAAAGTTTAACCCTTTGTGATTCGGTTTGAATGTACATTTGTTTGTTGGTGATTGAATGTTTGTGCTTTGTTCCCTGGAGCTTGAGATCCGGGACTATTTTGTATCTAATTTCTATTATGGAAGTTTTAACACGATTTCTTTTAACGTTAAGGATTTTGCAGATTATGAAATAAAATTTTAACTCCAGTTCTTTCAACCGGTCAAGACTGCCTTAATATCAGTTTATAACTAATCTATTTTATCCTCACATAAAAGCGATTTATGGAAGACAGTTGAAGTGTCAGTTCAACATTAGATTGTAATAAATCAAAAAAAAAATCTATGGTTAAAATCGGTGATCTTGGTATCGGCCATTATTTATGCATTTGAATATTTTTAAATTTGAATAGAGAAATCCTTTTTAAGGCAGCTCTGGTTATTTCACGACTTATAGCATTGTTATTGAGTAATGACTTGTCAGGTCTACTTAAGAAAACTAATTTTGGATTTAAATCAAGGAACTAAATCCGGGCAATTATAGTGGATTTCAAAGTTGGGAACTGTGTGCATTTTACAATTTAAATATTAAACACTGAAAAAATACATTTATAATATATAAATATATGTTTACAAGTAAAATTCCAAAATGTATAGTTAGGAACATGCGTTAACGTTAGACAAGCATAAATTGAAAAAAATGTATGTGAGATTACAAGGGGAAAGAGGGTCGTTTTATTTGAGGTTACAGGGAGCAAGAAATATTGCAATATTTCTTTAATAAAACATCAAAGGCTAAATAAAACATTGGGCGAGAGGGAATGGCCATTAGGTGGTCCTAAAGCTGTTCAATTGGTTAAATAGGCTCAGCAATTGATCTAGCAATTTAACATGAGAAGCAGAAACAGAGGACAAAAATAATGATAGCCATGGTTGATGAGGTCATAAAGGAAAGGACAAAACTAAAAGGAGAAGGAAACCGGAATGGTGGTGGACAACATGTTGAATATAAAGGGAGGAGAACAGATCGTGGAGGAGATGTTAAGGGGTCTGGTAGACAGGAACATGGATCAACGTGGAAATACCCACAGGTGGGATATTATTACTGTGGAAGGTCAGATAACTTTAAGAGAGAGTGCCCAGATCTGAAAAAGGAAGGAAAGGCAGTGTAGTTTATTAACCTTGGTATAGAATAGGGAATTCAGAGGTTCCTGCCCCCCGGGGACCCACCAGAAACCGTTGATAAGTTTAAACGTGGGACCTTACAAAGAGGACGTAATTTTCCTAATCGATACGGAGGCAGCAATGTAATCCTTAAATATTTAGCCCAAGGGAGCGGGAACGAAAAAGTTAATTGGATTATGGTGACAGTTTTGAGATGAGCAGCACGAAGAATGAGTTTTGCGCTCATGACAAGATACTGCCACCAAATTGGGAATTGAATTAACTGCAAATGGTGCTATGAAATCTGTTGATGTACTTAAAAATGAATGTGCTCGAGCAAAACGATTACAGAAACACAATGAGCAGTCGCAAGTGCCTGATAAACAAACAAAACTCAAATATAGTTTTTAAAATGTTTTGCTCACTTGTTGCGTTTCCACCATGAATTATTTAATATATATAATTGCTAATTAGTATATATAATAAATCAATTGTATTAGACTGAATCAATATTAATTGGCAGGATTCTTTCACACATTGTCAGTGACGTGTCATATTGATTTATGGTTAATTTAAAACATTAACTGCTTTAAATCACTGTTAATTAAAGAATGGAAAGCTACATTCCAGGTCAGAATGTGTGCAGGCCGTGGCAGCAACAGCCTTATTGGTAGTGTTGAGTCGGAAACTTACTTTTGGGGGAGCCTTAGTATTCTGCACCCCACATCAGGTACGGATCATATGAAATCAGAAAGCAGGAAGATGGCTCACAGTCTCTAGGATCTTGAAATATGATGCAACATCAATAGAACAGGATGACCTTGTATTAGTCACAGACAGTTGCTTGAATCCAGCTGCATTTCTGTTTCGGGGAGAGGGGTGGCATTTGACAATCCAGAACACGACTGCCTTGGTATTATTGAAGATCAGACTAAAGTGTGAATGGACTTAAGAGACTTACCGTTGCATGCGGGAGCTTGGTTGTTTATCGATGGGTGCTCCTGGGTGATTGAGGGGAAAAGGCACAATGGATATGCTGGAGTAGATGGGATAGAGGAAAGCGTTATTGAGGCTGAAATACTACCTGACGACTGGTCAGCCCAAAATTGTGAACGCTCTCGTCTAGAAAGAGCTCTCAGAACCTTACGAAACAAAAATAGGAGCGATATATACAGACGCCAATTATGCGTCTGGATTGGTACATATGTACGGAAACCTTTGGCTAGA
The DNA here is from genome assembly GCF_037043375.1 of Chiloscyllium plagiosum. NCBI lineage: Eukaryota > Metazoa > Chordata > Chondrichthyes > Orectolobiformes > Hemiscylliidae > Chiloscyllium > Chiloscyllium plagiosum. The sequence continues at coordinate 25,633,031 of NW_028270188.1, forward strand.
TAGAGGACTGATAAGTAGCAGAGGAAAATAATTAGCACATGAGGAATTGATAAAACAAATACTGGAACATCTGTTACTCCTGACATAAATAGCGGTAGTTCATTCAAACAGACACCAGAAAGGGAATGAACCGGAAGTAAGGGGAAATAGACTGGCCGGTGAGGTAGCTAAAGAAGCGGTACTGAATTTACAAGAAGCACTGATATACTCCCTTATTCCTGCAATTCCAGATCTTCAAGGTACCCTGTTGTTTACTGCAAAGGACGAAAAGGCACTAAAAGATTTAGGAGCTGCAAAGACAGCGGATGGACGCTGGATGTTACCCGACAGGAGGGACATGTTGAATAAAATGATGATGCAAGAGATTATGGCTGTCCTACAACATAGGAGTCACTGGAGAGTGCAAGCAATGTGTGATTTAGTCTTAAGGAAATATCGATGCAAAGGGATATATCCGTTAGCTAAACAGATATGTGAGGGATGTATAACATAAAAAGACAACAACGAGGTGTTAAGGATACAAGTCCCAGGAGGGAGAGAACCTGAGCTCAGACCATTTCAGAGCATTCGAGCAGATTATACCGAAAAATCCCGATTGGGAAGACTGAGGTATATGCTGGTGATGGTTGATCACCTGTCTGGATGGGTGGAAGAATACCGGTTAGCCACTGCCACCGCAAGTTGGGATTCCAAGATAATACTCGAACAATAAATCCCCCGATACGGTAAAATGGAATGTATAGATTCAGATCAGGGAACTCATATTGCTTCCAGGAATTCCAGGGGAAAATGGAGGGATAAGGAATCTCCTGGAAGTTCCCACACTCCTTGGCACTTCATCAGGAAAGGTTGACTGAATGAACCAGACACTCAAGAAACAGTGTTAGAAATTACTAATAGAAACCAGACTCCCTTGGACTAAGAGTTTGCCTTTGGCAATTGTGCAAGTATGAACGGCTCCAAGGAAAGATATGAGGCTGTTCCCTTATGAGATAATATGTAGCCTGCCCTATCTGGGAAAAAAAGGGGAACTGCCAACTCTGGAGACTAAAGATCTGTTCTTGAAGAAGTATATACTGGGCTCGTCCTTCTCCTTATCTTTCCTCAGAAAACAGTGTTCGCTGGCACAGACTCCACCCCCTGAATTTGCCATCCATCTGATCCAACCAGGGGATTGAGTCCTCGTCAAATCATGGGCTGAGACGAAATTGCAACCAGAATGGGAGGGACCATACCAAGAACTCTTCACCATCGATAAGAACGACAGAGAAAGGCTGGACTCACTACACTCGGATCAAAGGGCCAGTGGAATCTCCAGTGGAGACAGAAGTCTGGACAACTGAATCGACAGAAGAGCCACTTAAACGTAATTTGAAAATACTTTAAATAACTGATTATACAGTAGCAGTGCGAGCGCGGGATAGTTTCTGTACTATTGTATGCTAAGTCTCTCCGTGCTTCAATACCACTGTAAAATGGGAAGAATGTTTACGTACACTATATTAGTTTTTCTAGTCGTTGGATTCTGTCAGGCCATGGTGTGGTCGTCTTACTTAGTGATAACGTTTCCACAAAGTACAAATGCACAAGTCGGAGAAACAGATGCCTGTGGGGGTTGGTGTGCATGGGATAAAACTAACGGGATGAAAGTGTCCCGGAGAGAGAAGTGTCAGAGATATCTTTGGGATTAAGAATGTAAAGAATGGCGGAGGCAGGAAGATCTCAGAAATAATCCATTCGTTACAGTACACCGAGGACTCTTCCAGCCAGCTCTTGACTGTCCCGATTAAAAGTATAATCCAATATATTTAACAATAAAGAAAACCTCATGGAATGAAACAGTTTTATGGGAGAAACCCATTACGTCCAATTAGACCAAATATTTGGGATAGAGATGAAAGCAGACGGGAAGAATTTCCTGGGATGTTGTTTTAAAATACAGGTGAAAGACAGAACCCGAGTAGAAGAAAGGAATAGTAAAGTCCCTCACTCTGACCTAAAGGTGATAAAAATTGTAGAGGTATAGGACTTAAAGCAGACCATTGAAGTAGAAACATGATATAGGGATTTAAATGTCTGGATTCAATAGGTAATGTACACTGTGAAAAGTTTGAATAAAATCATTTGTTTTGCATGTGCCTCTGGGAGACCAATGGCCCATGTGGTCCCATTTCCGCTCAGGTGGAAGCGAGACACGAGGGGCATGACATGCATGATCGCTCTTATCAGGATGAAACTACATGGAGTAATAAAGATTGCATGCCCCTTGTATTAAAGTTCCTTCCTGTAAAGATGCAAGTCTTGAAGACGCCTCACCCCATGCTTTCCGCCGTGAATGGAAATCACACATCGTGTGTAAACAGGCAAGGAACCGACCGATCCAGATATTTGGCGGAGTTAAAATCAGGTACCGAGAATTAATACGTGACGGAAAAGGCAGGGAACTACTCATCATTAAGGATTCCCTGAGCGGATCTGTGGTGGGACTGCAGAGGGATAATATTGAGACCTGATGAAGGGCTTTTGCCCGAAATGTCGATTTTACTGCTCCTTGGATGTTGCCTGAACTGATGTGCTCTTCCAGTGCCAGTAATCCAGAATCTGATTTCCAGCATCCACAGTCATTGTTTTTACCTAATATTGAGACCCAACCTATTTCCAGATTGGAGGGGCATGTGTGCAATTGTACAACTGGCAATTCCATTCACCCTGGCATTTGAAAAGGAAGAGATAGCAAAGGGAGGGGGACGAAGTACGAGCTCACTATTGGGTACTTTGTTTGATGATCAGGTATATCCAGACCCTATAGGAGTCCCAAGAGGGTTACCTGATGAGTTCAAGGCTCACAACCAGATCACAGGATGCTTTGAATCAGTTCTCTTTTGGTGGGTAACCGTTTACAAAAATGTGGATTGGATAAATTATATTTTCTATAATCAGCAAAGGTTTATCAATCACACTAGAGATGCAATTAAATGAATAGCTGAACAAGTTGATGCAACCAGACAAATGGCATGGGAGAATAGAATGGCCCTTGATATGTTCCTAGCAGAAAAAATGCAATGTTAGGAGGGAGCTGTTGTACTTATATTCCAAATAACGCAGCCCAGATGGATCGATTACTCGAGCCCTGCAATGTCTGACAACAGTAGCCGAAGAACTAGCTGAAAATTCAAGAGTCAGAACATCATTCACTGGGTGGCTGGAATCGTTGTTTGGAAAATGGAAGGGTGTGGTGATTTCAGTCCTTACCTCTTTGCCTCTTTGATCGTAGTGGTGGGAGTACTAATCGCACTAGGATGCTGTATTGTACCCTGCACACGGGGGTTAATTCTAAGGTTGATTGAAACATCTTTAGCCACACGAATGCCTTTAAAGAACAAGCGGGTGGAAGGACTCTACCTGTTGAACAATGACGGAATAAGTGACCCCGGGAAGAATTCCAGAATGAATGAAATTTCGGGAAAATTTGTGGGTCAGTTTGGAAGCAACATACTAAAACAACGGTGCAGAAGATAACAAAGGATAATGAAAAAGCAAGAGGGAAATTGTGGGATATAGGTAAAACAATGTTACCTCTGCAAGTATAGTTGAGTACTAACTTTAGTGTGTAATTGTGGGATATAGGTAAATATTTACTAACTTTCGTGTCTAACTGTGGATAATTGGGTACTAACTTTAGTGCATAATTATTCTCGCAAATAATTCCTTTCATCATAATAGTTTAAATAATTCACAGTCTCAGCAAATTAGCTGAGACAACTGAAACGCATAAACGAGGCAAGAAAAGACACATTGTTAAAATGTATATTCACGAATGCAATGTACCTATGAAAAATGGAAGATGTTATAAGCAAACAGACAAAGTGAAAAGAACATCAAGATCCAAGTTTAGCATACTCCCCCTTATGTAAGCACTTACAGAGGGTGAGGGTCGCTAACTTGGAGAAGGCGAAGTAATAAGTGCGGAACGCAGCTGTGCAGCGGCAGAACACAATAAGGGAGATTGATAGCTATGAAGACCTATTAAAACTGAATAAATTGTAAAGCAATCCCTGAATGTGTGTGCCCAATGGTCACCCCTTCTTGCAAGAAGGTTTCAATAAAATTCGCTGCTTCAGATTTTGACTCGGACTGAAGTTAATTATACTATAAGCTCTGTCTCTCACATCATCATTAAGAACTGTTCCACTTCCTTTGTGTATGAGTTGAAGCCGACACCCTTCTGTAATGTTCGATATTTTGCAAGTACATCGTATCAAATTAATCACCCACACTATGATTCTGAAATATCACGTGTTGCCATTGAAATATTACATACACCATTCATTCTGCATATGAACACACGAAAATGAGATTAGTCACGATATGAACCTATTCCTACTATCTGGAGGAAATAATTTGTTCTCCATGTCACTCACACTCCATCTCCGAGGCACCCTACAGATTACAGCAGAGAAAAAGTGTAAGGTTGTAACTTGCTCGCTGAAAGGGTGGCTTTGGCCACAGACGTTTCGTCACAATGTTAGGTAACATAATCAGTGATCCTCAGGTGAAACGCTCGTGTTAAATTGCGCTATTTATTTCTGTCTCTTGGTCTTCTAATGTGAGTGATACAAATTCCGGTTCGTTTTCTTTTATTCAGAGGTTGGTAAATGCGATCCAAATCGATGTGTTTATTGATGGAGTTGCTGTTTGAATGCCATGCCTATTAGGCACTCCCGTGCATGTCTCTGTTAAGCCTGTCCCCGAATGGGATTTGATGTCAAATCGTAGTGATGTCCTACTTCATCTCTGTTTCAGGAAAGTAGTGATAGCTGATCATGTGTTTTGATTGCTACTTAGTGTTCATGTATCCTGGTGGCTAGTTTCCCGCCTGTCCGACAGCGTACTGGTAGCGACAAATCTACTGACAAAGTGAAACTGCTACTGATGAACCTAAAGCACCCTTGAGCAACAACGAGCAAAACGAATGCCATTTACAAAAAGTACGATAGGGACTGCATGAAACATTACATTGGAGAAACAGTTAGATATCTAAACTCAAGGATACATTAACACCAATTAGCCACGAGAAGACATGACTAGCTATCACTAGTATCCTTATACGCAGACGAAGAAAGACACTCCTTCAACTGGGACATCATATCCATCCTCGGACATGCTGAACAGCGATACGCATGGGAATTCTCGGAGCTCTGGCATTCAAACCGGAACTCCATCATTTAATACATCTGAATGGATCACATTTAACAACTTCTGAGAAAAAGAACTAGAAAAGATATCACCCACCTTAACAGACAAAGAGAAATTAACAGAAGATAGGATAGAACACCAGCGCTTCAACTGAGCTCAGTGATGATGTTCCCTCAAATGGTGACGAAACCTCTGAGAACAAACTACCAGCTCAGCGAGCAAACTTAACTGAGTGGGTATTGGTGGGAAGTCACATCTGAGAGAAATGTGATGTAGTGTCCCAATGGAGTGGAACTTAATGACTGAGGTGATCAGGATGCAGTGAAAAAGGTGAATTGAATGTAATGACTCAAGAGAGAGAACACAGAGTTTTTGATTCCAGTCGTAATGCAGAGGCCATTCGACCAACGGTATACTACCACTTTCATAAATCTCACTTTCTCCAAATAAACCCATAGTCTTGGATATTATGATACTTCAAGTGTTGCTTCACTACATTTTACTGTTTGAAATGTTTCCCACCTGAACTGTCCTCCCAGCCAATGCAGCACAAACGCCAATACCGCTTCTGCAAATATGCTTTTACTCGAAAAGCCTCATGAGACTCCTATCTTTCACTTCAAAATTGCGTTTTTTTGTTATATTAGTTTCGATCAACGGAAACAGGCTTTTTTTTATTCTTTCAGCATGTCCATGCTCTTTCTAATTTCTACTCCGCTGCCAGGCCTACAAGCAATATCTTCCTCTCCAGAGAAGACGACTCGAACAATTCCCACCCTCCTTCAAAGCTCCATTTCAGGCAAATTCGTGTTAAATATTCTGTGCACTCCCTCCAGTGTTGTCAAATCTTTCTGTTGTGCATTGACCAGGCTGTTCTGAGAACTCCAGCAATGTCCTAAGCAAAGTTATTTCCAGATGAAGCCCTGCGTTTATGACCGAAAAGGACACATGGGAAATGGAACAATCCGAAGTGCTTCATCAATTGACTTCTGAACCTGCCTTGACGCATTCGCGAATCTGTGTCTACACACAGCAAGACATCTCAGTTCCTCTCTGATTCGAATTTCCAGCCATTCATTCTTCCTTCTTCGAAATTGGATCATTACACACATATCTGTGTAACATTTCGTCTGGTACACAACCGCCCCCTTTTGAAATCATTTGCATCCACTTGTCACCAAATCGCTTGCCCGTTCCTGTAGTTACTTGGCCAAACGTTGGACCGCCGCAATCTTAACATAAATCTGATCAATAACTGGGAAGTCCATTCAGCAACACTCTCTGCTTGCATTGTACTTATCCAGAATAAAGGAGGAGACAGTGTGGTCTGCCGATGCTGGGGATTACAGTTAAGAGACCGTTGCTGGAAAAGCACAACCGGTCAGGCAGCATCCAAGTATCAAAAAAAATTGACTTTTCGGGCTGATATTCCCGATGAAGGGCTCCGGCCCATAAGGTCGATGTTCCTGGTCCTCGAATGCTGCCTGACCTGCTGTGCTTCTCCAGCAAAACACTCCGAACCCCGATCTCTAGCATCTGCAGACCCCATCGTCTCCGAGTCGATTTCAAACTTACTGGCAAGCCTCTTTCAAGGATGCCTACCTTGAAGAAGTTCTCCTTCTCTCTCTATAAAGAAGAGTCGATGAAGCTCTCTGGCCCGAAACATTGATTTTTCTTCTCCACGGATGCTTCCTGACCTGCTGTTCTTCTTGGAAATAAAGTCATCTACGAAGTAATGTTTTCACATTTTATAAATGTGCTTCAGTTGAAGCAACAATTGCGCTCTTAGAACTCAGCAGGACCAAATCCTACCTGAATGTTCCTTTTGATATAATCGTAAAATACGTGAATATTCTCCTTAATGCTACCCGTCAGCGTTATTCTATCCACTTGCCTCACCATGTAAATTCTTTACTTACTTATCTATCGAGAGTTTAATTGTTTCGGCGTTCATTTGCTTCCGGGAACTTCTTGTCAACTTGTGCTCTTGTGATGACTCATCAGATTCTATCACACCGCCCACAGACAGTGCATTAATGAGACACACGATGCATTTCTTTGAGAAATTAATGCAGTACATAATCGTTTTGTGTTCCTCTAAAATCGTACACTGTACCCTTTTTTAAAGCTGATATTCCACCTTCATTTCTTTCCATTGCAGAGACAGTGACAACTCAGGGGGTCGGGTATGTTTTGGCTCTGCCCTTTTGGCGCCGATCATTTGGCCCCGCCGTTTTGGCTGTAAACTTTTTTGAGCGCTCATTACGTTGGCGCCAATTCAGAATTAAAAAAAAACATCTTGTTTGGTTAAAGAAGAGACCCGATGTGATTTTCTCAAATTGCCAGAGTTGATAGTCAAAGCTGTAATGACCCACTGTAGATTCAAGTCTAATTTTGTAATCATTTTCTCATTTAACAATTGTTAGTAGTCATCTACTGCCTTGACGACACTTAAGCTCATCTGTCTTAACGTTGAAAACATTCTAAGCAAGAGAGACAAACCAATATTTTCACATGATGGTTATCCAAATGTATTGGCGCCAAGACAGCGCCAAAGTAAAGAGCGCAAAAACAGTTCAGAGACAAAACGGAGGGGCCAAATGATCGGCGCCCAACTGGCGACGCCAAATATTCCCATTCCGAACTCAGGGATCCGAGGACATATTGACAACATGTTTGATTGACATTGCCTCGACTGCCTGTACAGGATCTGAAACTTTGACTTTGAAATCGTTTACTCCTCAACCTAACACAGCAGAAGCACATAATCTTCAGATTGATTCTAAGCAAGTTGAGGAAATTTTGGATTATGTAAAAATTCAGGGAAAGCATCTGAACACCAAAGCTGTGAGGTGCGAAGACCTGTGGAAAAGATGCAGAGATTTCGTACCATTTGCACAAGTTGAATGATTGGATATAAGAATACAGAATGAAATCCATTGTGGTAACAAATCGGGGGAAGACAGTTTTAAATCAAAATGGCGATAAATTGAGAAAGTGTGATGTCCAAAGAGACTTACTTGTCCTTGTTGCAAAAGCAAAGCATGCAGGTAGGACAAGAAGAAGGAAAATGAAACGTCGGCTTTCAGAGCAAACAGTACCGAATGCAGTGTCAGCGACATCTTGCGCCAAATGCATAGGGCTTAAAAGAGATCACGAATGAATACTGCATGCAGTTTTGGTCTACGTAACTGATAAAGGATGGATATGCTGGAAAGGCAGTGCCAGTGACTTGACCAGATTGATTCCTTGACTGGCTGAACTGACTTGGAAAGTTGTGAGTAAGGTGATTGAATAGTGACTGAGGGAAGGAGGATGTAGTGACTAAGTGCAGTTCGATTTAATGACTGAGCAGTTTAGAACGTATTATTTGAAGCGTGTAGAAATTAATGATTCAGAGTAGTGGAGACGGGAATGAAAGATTATACAAGAGCCTATTTGACACTTCAAATCGGTACTGACAATAGTAATAATACCAACTTCACAAGTGCAACGTTACAACACGAGGCGCATAGTATTGAATCATTTGCCACTTTGAGTGATCCTCTAAGTACTTTCGAATAATTGTTACGTTTCCCACTAGTACTATCTTCGCTGACAGTGCAATCAAAACGGCAATGACACTCTGTTGAAAACTATATTCCGTCTTAATCGTCGAACATGGAAAACAGAACAGAGAACATCGAACAACCCAGCGCAGAACCGGCCCTTTAATCGGCGAGGTTGTGCCGACTTTTGAACGAAACTTAGTCCATCTCCCTACCCTGTCCCATCGTCATCCATATGCTTATCCAAGGACTGTTTAAACACCCCAAATGTTTCTGACTTATCTACACTGACAGATATGCCGTTTCACGTTCTTATCACTATGTAAGTAAAGGACCTGCCTCTGACATCTATCATAAATCTTTCATCCCTTGGTTTGTACCCATTTCGCCTTGTACAAACCGACATCAGCATCCGAGGGAACAGTCTTTCATATTCCATCCTAACGAATCCTCTGATAATCTTGTCTGTCTCTATTAAATCCCCTCTTAGCTTTCTTCTCTCCAGACATTACTCATAAGACCTTCTCTCCAGACTAGGCAACGTCCTGGTAAATCACCTCTACTCCTTCTCCGATGCTTCCACATCCTTCCTGAAATGGGGCTCGCAGAGCTGGATGTAATATTCGAGGGGAAGCCGCATTAGCATTTCGTACAGTCGCAGCATGACCTCAATCTCTCTCCGACACAAAACCTAACTCATTGTTGTGGTTCTGTTCGCCGAGCTGGAAGTTTTTGTTGCAAACATTTCGTCCCCTGGCTAGGCGACATTATCAGTGCTTGGGAGACTCCTGCGAAGCGCTTCTTTGATGTTTCCTCCGGTGTTTATAGTGGTCTGTCCCTGCCGCTTCCGGTTGTCAGTTTCAGCTGTCCGCTGGAGTGGTTGGTATATTGGGTCCAGATCGATGTGTTTGTTGATGGAGTTTGTGGATGAAGGCCATGCCTCGAGGAATTCCCTGGCTGTTCTCTGTCTGACTTGCCCTACGATAGTAGTGTTGTCCCAGTCGAATTCATGTTGCTTGGTGTCTGCGTGTGTGGCTACTAAGGATAGCTGGTCGTATCTTTTCGTGGCTAGTTGATGTTCATGTATGCGGATTGTTAGCTGTCTTCCTGTTTGTCCTATACAGTGTTTTGTGCAGTCCTTGCAAGGTATTTTGTACACTAACTTCGTTTTGCTCATGGTATTTTGGACACTACATTCGCCTTGCCAGGGGACGAAACGTTTGCAACAAAAACTTCCAGCTCAGCGAACAGAACCACAACAACGAGCACCCGAGCTACAAATCTTTGCACAAACTTTTAAAACCTAACTCATCGTATGCCTTTTAAGAGCACTATCAATCTGGTTGGCAACTTTCAGAGATCTCTGTACATAGACAATAAAATCCGTCTGCATATCTAGACTCCCAATAATCTTTCCATTGACCCAGTATCTCTCTTCCTGTTGTCCTTCTAAGAGTGAATCACCTCACATTTATCTGCATTTGAACTCCTTTTGGCACTTCTCAGCCCAATTCTGCAGTTTATCCAAATCACCCTGCAACTTGCCACATTCTTCCACACTGTCCATTACTCCATGGACTTTCGTGTCATCTGCAACATTTACTAATCCATCCACGTAGGCCAGCGGCCAAGTCATTTACAAACAAATGACAAACATCATTGGGCCCAAAACAGATCCTTGTGGCACACTGCTCGTAACCGGAATCCAGAATGAATATTTTCAATCAACTACCACTTGCTGCCTTCTTGCGGAAAGCCAGTTTCTAATCCAAACTGCTAAATAACCCTCAATCGCATGGTTTCGAATTTTCTCCAAAAGCCTATCATGTGGAACCATATAAAAGACTTTACTGAAGTCCATGTTCAGCACATGAACTACCCTACCCTCATCCATATACTCGGTCACCTTCTGAGAAATCTCAATGAGGTTTGTGAGACACGACCCGCCCGTGACGAAACCATGTTGACTATCTCCAATCAAATTGATGCTTGTTCGTTGATTACGAATCCTATCTCTTATAATTCTTCCCAACATTTTTACGACAACAGAAGTAATGCTCACTGGTCTATAATAGCCTGGGCCATCTCTCCATCCTTCTTATGCAAGGTCACAACATTTGCAGTTCTTCAGTCCTCTAAACCTGCAGAAGATGACGACACAAATATCAAGGTTAAAGGCTCCGTTATCTCCTCCCTAGATTCTCAGAGAATCCTCGGATAAATCCCTTATAGCCCAGTGAACTTACGCACTTTTACACCTTCTAGCATTGATAACACTTCCTCCTTACGAACCTCAATTATTTGTAGTCCAATAGCACGTATCACAGTCTTGTCTTCTACCATATGCTCCTTTTCCTGAGTGAAATCTGATGAGAAATATATGCTTAGCAGCTCTGCGATCTCCACAGTGAGCACACACAACTACCCACTTCTGTCTTTGGCTGGCCATATTCCAACATGAGTCATTCTTTAATTCCTCGCATACCAATAGATAGCTTTAGGTTTCTGTCAGCCTTCTGCCTCACACTTTAAAATTTATTTCGCTTAATGTTGATATTTCGACGAAGAGAACAGCGTCCTTGACTTCACCCTGTTCATGCCTGTGCTACGCTCATCCACCTCCCCGTAGTCCCCATTTAACCACCGACGCTCAAAGAAAAATATGACATTATCCATATGTAGTTTCATCAAAGGCGACATATTCCTGAAACATATTATTTTCACCCCCTCTCGTATAACCACAGCTTCCAAATCTGCACACAAACTTCAGCAATGACCTAAGCAAAAGTTTTTGCAGCTCCAAATTGACCAACGTGTTGTTCTAACAGTGGCACGCCTCAAAATGGCAAGAATATAATACTCCTTCTCAATTATCCTCTTCAACTCTCCTGTCATATTCTTCGATCTGTGTTCAAGAGCACCAAGATGAATTTTCGCCTCTCTGAAACCAGTTGTCTTGCCATTAAATACGTAACGCTTTGCCTGTTCATTCGTCATTGTGTATCAGGTTTAAATTCAAACAGGCAAAATCGATTCATCTAATAATTTTTAAAATATATTAATTGTCACCTACTTGGCTAATCTTTGTATACTCTGCAGGCTTAATTTGCATGGCATTGTAATCCAACTCCGAAGTTCTCATCACCACATGTCAGTTATTTATGAATATCACGAAGATTAAGTGACACAAAAATGACCAATGTGGTATCCATTAATGCCAGTTTCATAAATTGTCCTTGACCATAACCATCGCGTCTGATTCTGAGCTTTTTAAAATCGATATTCCCAAAGACCTCTGGATCCTTTGCGATTTTAGCTTCTTGCCTTTCTTACATTTGGGATTGTATCAGATTTATTGTTGAAATGCCGATTAATCAATTACCTGCCAAACACTTGGTTTCCTACTGAAAATAATTAACCAGGTTTTTTAGCCATGACTTCGAGCTCGCAAGGTTATGTGGACTTGCACATTCAAAAATTGTGTCTCATTTAACATCCTTCCCGTGTGTGCCACGTTGTCGCAAATGTTGCCAATTTGTTCCATATTCGTGACTGTTCATTCCCTGGTTATTCGCTTCATCTTGATATAGTTGTGGAATATCTTTGGATTAACCTGTAAGTGGATCACCAGTGTTTTTTCATGCCGATGATTTGCTCCTTTAATTGGTTTCTTGAACATTCACCAATGTACCAGGGTGGAGTGACTGAGGTTGCATTCTGACAATCATTAATTCACTTGTATCATCTGTATCCTTGCAATGACTGCTGGAACATCAATGCAATGCTTCCAGTTCCTTTACGGACGTATAGAATCAAAGCTATTGACTGGGGCACATACTGCAGTGTGGAACGGTTATGGTAGAACGTTAAAAAACGGTGCAAGAAGCTTTGTCTTTAATGTCAAAAGCCACGTTCTGTGCTTTCTTTGGAAATCCTCCGTATTTTCTCTTCCCATCTTTATATTTCTCTCTACAACTGTGTCTCCATGGCCCCATGTGTCTTTTATTGATCACTCCAAACACGAGACGAGGGGAAAACCTAAAGTCAGGAATTGTACAGATGGAAATAAAGTGCTTGTGAAATTTAAGCAATGAAAAGTAGCCTATTAGAAGCATAGAGTGAAGAATAGTAATTGAGAGATTAGAGAGGAGGAGATAAGAATATTGAACGAAAGCCAGAGTAACAATATACAGATATACAGAGAGAAGAAACAATTCCCGAGCAGGATAAAAGTAAATTCGGTCAGATGAGGAACTTTCGTTTAAATCAGCGCTATTCCCTGACCTGAGTTATGTGTGTGTCTGTGTGATTTGTTTGACGTTGTAAATATTGCATTTAGGTACTCCGCATCAGTGGTTTAATGTGGTGATCACCTCGGAGGCAGAGATTGACAACAAAGTGCTGAAGAAATTCGCGATGATGAATGCAAGAGATTCCACAAACAAAGAGGGCAGCACAGATTCAATACACCCAGTGCCACACCACATGGTGGCACTCCCACACTCCCACCAACCACAGTACACAATCACTGTTTGGAGGCAGGGGCTCAGCAATTATAAACATGTCGTACGTTTGCGTCACACGGACCCAAACATTGATTGAGCAAACGAGGTACTGTCCTTTGAGGGTTCGAAGGTCCTCATTCAGACTGAAGACGTTGATATGGCTGCATGCACCAGCACTTTTCGTATGCAGCAGAATCGAGAGGAGAGCTAAATGTCATTCTTTTTTTTTCTTTTGTTTTGATTTTTAAAATCCCCCGTCAACTCTTGTGTTCCATTTCTCTTGCATTTATGGTCACACTCACCAATTCTGTATGTTTCTCAAGCAGGTTTCTTTGCTAATCACTGATTTTACGAAATCCTGCCGTTGCCTCTCTTTCTTCTACACTCCTTGCCTCAGTCTGTCATACAAGATAACACTTTCAGCTTCACAACCTCCGTTCTTCCCCTCCCGACCCCCGTCTCCTTTTGACTGTATCTCTGACTCTGCTTCATCTACTACCCTGGATATAAACACTTTGTTTTTCACTGTGCACTGCAGCTTAAGTTGATCATCAATGAGCGAGCCGCTCGCGATGTGGAATTGGTCCATGATGAGACATATTGCTTGGCTGTGTTCGCTTCAGAACCTGAAGTAAACTGAGCGTATTCATGAGTCCCTAAAACCCGGGAATCACCTTGCCACGATAATCACAGAGTTGTTATCATTGGATTGGCCTTGACACTTCCGACTTAATCAGAGCAAACAATTAGTAATGGGTTCTGCTTTTGAATAGAAAAGTTCTTAATTATTCTACTGTTGAGTATATTTTCCGCATTATGTGCCGCATTTGAACATGGATGGCCATTTTAACAAACCAGCGAACAAACCAGGATGTCAATTGAGCCTGTTGAACAATTCAATGAATTCCCCGGATCTGATTTTAACCTCAGGTCAAAATTCCTCTGGAAGTCTTTCATCCATTCAGTATTCAATAAGCATTCAACAAAATATTGAAATTGCCTACATCCAATCACCTTTGAGGAAGGAATAAAACGAAGACTCACAGGTCTATGATATAACAACCAGAACATGCCTTTTTTCTATCTTAAATGGTCGCCCTATTTAAAACAAGTGCTCATGGAACCTTTTGTCCTTAGAATAGGAAACATTTTGTCCAGTTCCACCAATTCAATCAGGTCTTATATGTATGAATATCTCACGTATTGGTTAAACAGCCATAATCATATTGAGTCGTGGAACAGGCTCCTGGGGACCGAGCATTCTTTGCTTGCATCTTAAATATTCAAGTAAGACAGATGTCTGAGAGCAAGAAATTAACAACACAAAGAATGACACTTTCAACTTTGGTAAACTGGCCAGACAGAAGGGAAATAAGACAATGAACATCTAATTTCAGGGTGGTTGATCAGGCAGATTTTGCGGGGGAAGGGGGAGATGTGGCGGCGTCATTGCGCGTTATAAATACAAAACCAAGTTAATTCGGGCTTCTGTTGAAGATTTTGGTCCATCTTCGTCAAATTCGTGAGGTTATGGATGTGCTTTCAATTTCAGACACATTGGGACTAAAGTTTCAGTAATGCTGGTGAGAAATGTCGGCCTTCAGATCGGCTTTGTGATCCTGTATGGAAATATTTCAGTTTATCCGTTAATATCAGGAGTGTAGTCATATGCTAAGGTGTTTAAGGCTCCTCAATAGCCAGGTTTAATTTTTCAAGTCGCAGTTGCAAAATGCGTTCACCAGGGAGAGTCATAAACAGATTGAATGGAAATTCCACTTTACTCCCACAGTCCAAAGAGGTGAAAGATAGTTGAATTAGCCATGCAAAGTTGGTAATAGTGTTCATGGCTGTGTAGATTAGGTACTAAAGCCAGTGGAAATGCAGCTTTACTGTGATGAAGTGTGGGGATGATAATGTTTGTGATGCTGTCCGGATGGTGAGTGTGGATTTTGGGGCTGAATGGCCTATTTGCATGCTCTGGGGATTCCATAATTCCGTCTATGTTTCTGAATGGGCGGTACAACTGTATTTTGTGTAAAGAATTTGCGACTGCTTGAATTTGTTGTATTTGTGCTTTGAGAAACTCCCCACATGCATTTAAATAATCCACTTCCCTTTCAAACACGAGCTGCTAGATGTCAACTCTTTTGTTTCACACTGTCCAATTCCACTTAGGCTAGATTCCCTCCAGTGTGGAAGCATATCCTTCTGCACAATCTGTCCACACCGAACCTCCGAACGGTATCCAATCCAGACCCATTTCCCTATGAGTGATGCACGTAGCACTATGGGCAACTTAGCATGGCCAATTCACTTGACCTGCACATCTTTGGACTGTGGGAGGAAACCAGAGGAAGCCCCCGCAGTTACGGGGAGCATGTGCAAACTTCACACAGAGAGTCACCCGAGTCTGGAATCGAACCTGATGCTATGAGGCAGCAGTGCTCATCACTGAGCAACCATTAGATTAAAAGCTGTGAGAATATGTCGTAATATATCTGATGAGGTGACGTCATCTTGATCAGCCAATTTATGTCAGCAAAGCAAAGGGATGAATCTTTGAAATTTCCTCACCTGAAATCATATACATAAAAGTTTGGAAAAAAAAGGAAACAGCAATCACATTGCATGGAATGCATTACAAACATCCACAACAGCCCGGGAGAAATGGAAGAACAGATCTGTTGTCAAATTTGAGGCAAATGTTAAAGCAAAATGGTTTGTGAAAATAAGGGATTTGTACTTTCCAACATTTAATTGTATCGTCATGGCGAGAACGGTATACGGCGAGATTTTTTTTTTAAAATGCATGTATTTTCCCATCTGTTCGTCCCCTTTCGAATAGAAAAGTCCATTTTGACAGGCCTTCACTCGATATTTCCATTTTTTCTCATCCCTTCTCACATAAGTGCATAAGTTCATAAGATAGAGGAGAAGAATTAGGACATTCGGCCCATCCAGTCTGCTCCGTCATTGGATCATGGTTGATATCTTCACCACTCTCATTTTTCTGCATTCTCTCCATATTCATTCAATCCATTACCATGTCACAACACGTCTAACTCGTCCTTAAATTGACTCACTTCCCCAACATCCATCGCACTTTGGTGCAGCGAATTCCACAGATCTCTGATACTTTGGGAGAAGGAGTTCCTCTGTGATAAATCTACAATTGCTCAGATGCTTTATATTGCTTTAGAAACTTCCAGTCTGATTCACCATCCAACATTCGTCCCGCATGTAATTTGCTAATGCGTGTCCCTCCTCTGGCCTAACTGTTTTAGAGCTATCACATTTTACCAGGAAAGTGTCTCTGAACCATTGCTTCCCACTACCATAGACTGTAAGGCATGGTTAGACTACACCCATTTGCTTCATCCAGAGACGGATACTGCCTTTCCAAGTTAGACAGAGGTTCACCTGCATCTCTTCTCGTCTAATTTACTGCATCAGGCGCTCCCGATGTAGTCTTCTCTCTGTTGGAGGACAAAACGTAAACTATCGGAAAGTTTCACCAAAGATCTCAGCCAGGCCTGCACGGGCCGACATGATCTCCAAGTCAGGCCAAGTTTTAGATTATCTTCCCACATGACGGCACGGTGGCACAGTGGTTAGCACTGCTGCCTCACAGCGCCAGAGACCTGGGTTCAATTCCCGCCTCAGGCGAATGTCTGTGTGTCTGCATGGGTTTCCTCCGGGTGCTCCGGTTTCCTCCCACATTCCAAAAAAACGTGCAGGACAGGTGAATTGGCTATGGTAAATTGCCCGTAGCGTTAGGTGCAGGGGTAAATGTAGGGGAATGGGTCTGGATGGGCGCGCTTCGGCGGGTCGGTGTGACTTGTTGGGCCGAAGGGCCTGTTTCATCACTGTAAGTAAACTAATCTAATGACCATCCTTGACCTGGTCCATTGCCACAACGAATCAAACCGCAAGTTGGGAGAACAACACCTGATCTTCCACCTAGGCATCATGCAGTCAGGATGACACACAGCTGAGTTTTCCAATATCAAAAAACGTCCTTTCCCATAAACCAATACCCATCGGGGCTTCTTCCTCCTCACTTTCATTCGTCTCATCGGTTCTCCCTTCCATGTACCAACCTGATTCTTTCTCTAAGCGGCCAAAGATGTCATGCCCTCTACCCGTGTTCACCCATCCCCAATTCATCATCCTGCCCACCCAAAACCCGTTATGCGCAGCGCCCGTTTCACCTACAACCAGTCCAGAAGAAAGGTTACACTTGAAAAGTTGAAGTATCCACCTGCTGATGCTGTCTCGCTTGTGTTCTTCCATCATCCCCATTATCTCTCATGGCACAGAAACTGGCCGATATGGAGACACAGATTCATTCACAAACTTACACACTCCCACACTCACAGACCAGATGCATACACAGAGAGAGCACGATGAAGATCCATGTAATTGTACACACATTAACACACACTCGAAATCAGCGTCAAAGATTCACAGACAGAAAACGGGCAATGCTCAGCAACAGGAACACACATTCACAAAAATAAACATCCACTCACAGGAAAACAGAGCCATGCCGAAACAGAAATGGAAACAAACATACTTTTGGAGAACTCATTGGCCTTTTTAAAATCAATTTTGGTTTGCAGCTGATAACTGTACAGAGTAAGCTAAAGGTCGGTTTGGACTATGTACAACAGCAACTCTTAAAAGGAACAGAGACCAAACATGCTTTTGCCTATTTGGGTGTTCACGCTTAACGTCCAACGCGGATTGTTTCCTGTACAAAAGACCTAAGCAAGAATTGCGTCCAAACAATACCTTATTATAAAGGAAATGACAGATGATGAATGATGGAAGAAAACTCGTGCAGAAGATGGACAGTCTCTGAGTAAGTCAGCAAGCTTCTAAACGATTTTTGGACTTGTTCCTCTAATAAGAACAATTCCTTGCTATCGATGCAGCATAAAACCTTGAAAATCCTTGTTTAACATCCCCCGAACGGCTCTTGGAGGTTTCAGAGAAAAGAAAATTACGATATTTGTTTTATGCCCTTTTTATTGGTTGAACTGTAAAGATTTTCCTAAGAAAATCAACGAGGAAACGGTTATCTATGCCTGCGGAATTATGTTCCGTGCAAACCGGCCAAGTACTGAGTTAGAATTTGTGTATACTTCAATTTCATTCATCTATTGACATGATTGTGTGTTTTCCGGTCTTGAACGAATATGGCTGATAATAAAGCCTTTTTGGTTCATTGCATTGACCAATTAGGTGACGTTGTCGTTTAATTTTACGCAGATGAATGTGGTATGGTTGGGAGAAATTGCTAAGTATTTTGCTTAAGGTACAAACACGAGTCTAGAATTGAGTGCTCGCAAAGACTGAGATTTGCGATTTTAAAGTCTAGTTTAGAAACTTATTCATACATTTGAGGATAGCGAAATTTTGTAATTTGACGGTGTTGTGAATGCAAAAAGAGAAAGGCTGACTGATTTCGGCTCTCTCTTCCTTTTTGTATAAACCCACAAACACAAGAAAAAATGCGTTAAAATGCAGACACTTTCGTATGTATGCAGACGAGCAAATTAACATTTAAATGGCCACAAAAAGGCAATACTCACTCTCACTACTACCCTTACATACAGATGGGGATGGACACCACATCGACCGGGATAACACATCCATCGTTGGACAAATCAAATAGAGACACTTTCGGAAATGCCAACGGGAGCTTTCTCAACGATCACATTGACATGGATCCCATTTACTACCCCTTGAGAAAAAGAACTGCAAATGATATCACCATAGGAAATAATGTCATAACTGCAAATGATATCGCCAACCTTGGGAAACTCAAACATGTAAATAGAAAACGGGGAACACCAACACTGCTTCATTCGGAGGCTCACTGAAGATGTTACCGAGTATGGTGACAGAACGTATGAAAACGAAGCGTCGAGTTCAGCAAGCAAACGGATATTCAGACCTTCAACCTGAGCTACAAATCTTTTGAAAACACACGGATCCACAAGTATATGCAAGGATATGTGTGAACAAACAAAAATGGATATAAATAGATAGAAACGAAGATACACACAGACAGATGCATAAACATTATTAAACATTCAAAAAAATGACACAGTCATAGACAAACATAAAACACCAGAGAAAATATCACGCAGTCTCACATCGAACACTGACATATGCAAAGAATTAATCATCAATAAATGTGAAATATATATGTACATTCACAGGCAAAGCTACATTATCACAGACATGTAAATATTGAACCAGCGATATAAACTCATTCATAAATGTAAAGTAAAAACATATAGTAAGACAAAGATATGCTGGAGGGAAGCGCACTTACAAATGCAGACTCACAATAATTCGTCATGATTATAAACGTGCACACAGAGACAGCAACAACACAAACGGATGCTAACCAGATGCAGAGACAACGAAGAAGACTCTGTGGACAGATTTAGCATCAGAACAGTGCGATTTATTAAAGATAAGTAGGAATGATCGTCGATGGATTGAATGGAATATCTGTAACAAATTGGGCAGGCATGGGCTTTGGTGATCCAGTGAAACGCTCAGCCACAATTCGGAATTTTGATTTTGATTTTATTTTTACTTAATTCCAGGACTTTTAGTAAAGTTTCAAACCATTTATTTGATCAGGCATTCCTTCGGTCAGTTCGAACGCACACATTGAGGATTAAAAAAAAACAATCGGGAAGATGTGTTCTCAAACTTGGCACTTTCTATTTGTTCGATCACAACTTGATCGAATGGATTCCTAAGTAAGCCCAGTAAGAAAACGTGAATTGACTTATGTACCTGATTTGCTGAGGCAACCGTCAGTCAACAGGAGGAGATTTATGTTTCGGCGATTTTGCAAACAAATCATTTGAGTGAGCTCGCTAACGGTGGAATATGCCACGAAGTGTTGTTCAGGTTTGATGTTTATTTTGTATTTCAAAAAGAGATGTGACTGGGCATTTCAGTACATACTGGAGCAATTCCCGAAACGTAACTGTGTCACTGTATAAATAAACATACTTGTACAGCTGTCCAAATTCAGCACCATCCCTCTGACATGTTGAAATTTAATTTAAGATTGTGCATAATCCCTGGGATCTCTTCCACTTATGTACTATTATATGACTTCTGTTGCATACATATACCACAAGAAGGCACAAATGCGAAGTATGCTGAAAAGAAAATTTACAGATTTCTTTCTTCTGTCCATCTCTGTTTCACGACGATTCACTCCATTGCTCAGACCCTTCAGTCCCTTACGGGCACTACTGCTTACTCAAACATGTCTGACTGTCAGAGCATTAATCGAAAGCACCAAATTGAATATTGGAGAGTGAGTTAAATTCTTAAAAAGAAGCAACGGAAAAAAACATCCGTCCATGTTTAGTATATTAGCTTGGCTTGCAGAACAGAACCAGTGTACATTTTGATTATCACCCGAAGATCAAATATAAAGTAGAAAGCAATGTTTTTCAAACAGTGTAGAACACTCGTTGGTGCGAGAACACCAGTTACTATTGTCGCCTTGGAATATCTTGTTTTTAGTTGCTGGCAACAAATGACAACAAATCATTCGAACGAAAACATAACAGTAAACAACCTGATGCTGAAGGAAGAAGGTCTGCAATAAAACCTCACACAAGAGTGATATCCAGGAAAGACAATGGGACGCAATCATTACGAACATAACTCAAGATGTCCTCGGTGACAATGAAAAAGAGATCGGCTGCTGCCATGGCTACAAGGTAGTGAGAGGTTGGCATGGACATAGACTACAAAACGTTTAGGTTTAAAGATTTTTAGGGCCATTATGATCACAGCTAACAGATACCACCGAACGCAAAAATGCTTTGATTTTAAAAGAAACACCTGCATAATGAAAGTGGAGTAAACGGTTGTTCTTCTTTATCCAGCTGGGTTTTTCTCTGCTTTCATTTAGTGTTTGGTCGTGTCGTTGTTCACTGAAAGCAGGGAGACAGATTAAACGCTGCTGGTCCATTCTTGTCAACTCTCTGTGCCCTCTCTTCTGTGAGATCTTTTGTTTGATTTTAACTTTTATGTCAAGGGGTATGTAAGGTATTGCTGCAAGCAATTGAAACAACAAGAGAATGTTGTGATAAACATTTGTATTTTCTGTGTTCTGTTCTCTTTTTTTTTTGTTTCCTTCAGTAATTATAGAAATAAATCATGTTTTGTTTAAAACTAAGTGGGATAACCAGCTGCATTCCTCCTTGGATATCCGCCGTAAACTCCTTAAAACAAGTCGCAAAGTTAGGGTTTGGGCCACGTTCTTGAAATGCTTTGAAGGTGTTTGATCTGATCCAAAACAGTGTTTATTTATGAGAAATGGATATTATTTGCGTGACTAAGTTATAGGAAAATGTTTATTCCTCAAATTTGATTTTGAGATTTTTATCACGACCCGAAAACAGATGTAACACGTCTGGTTCCCTTCCATGAGACAAGAATTAGCTAAGCAACACTAAGAAAATGTAAACACAGCAGAAAACAGAGAGATGAAACGTGGGGAAAGTTGGTGAAACAGCAGATGTGGCAGTATCAGTGCAAAGAGAAATGAGGTAACGTTTCCAATTCTATATTCCTCGTCAGCAGAATAACAATGAATGGACAATACTATTCAGTAATGCACTTTTCGTAGAGGAGAGGAGCGTTTGGATGCTCTCCAGCTTCAGTCATGTTCTCCATACAGATCTTCCAACTTTCTATACTCCATCCGCAGCTCCGAAAACTTGCTTGAACTTCACCTCATTGAAAAGGTAGCTATTTTATATTAATTTGCACTTTGTTTATCAGATGAACTGCGAAAACAAATCATTAAATCAAAATAAAAGAAGCCTTCTTCAGGTTACGATTGATGCACATTTTTGAGACACGTTGTCAGCCCTGTGTTTTGCAGCTCCTGGTTCATGACAGCGTTCCGATGGGGAGGAACCTGAGTCTGCGCACATGTGGAGTTTCTCCTTACAAGTAATAACTGATTGAACTGCGGATTTCGGATATATTGTTGACAAAATTCTTCTGGCTGAGAGTAACTATGTTATGGCTCTGTAAAGCTAAACGGCTTGGGTTGTGAACAAAGCGTTCAGAGGTAATCAGATCTTCACAAAAGCAAGAGTTGCTTCTACTCTCTCAAATGCAATAACTTGATGAAGAAAGAAAACTAGTTATGTGTTTTCAGCAAGTGCTGTGAATTTAACGTTTAATGGTAAAGTGAATAGTTCAGAGACGTTTGTAGCATCACTCAGCCTGCACGTCCAGCAACCAAGTGAAATATGCCAAACTAATTTGCACAGAAGCATAGTTCTGTGCAACTTCGAAACAGTACACAAAATATATTAATGGAAGATATAGATAAGTTGAGGATGGGGATAATAAATGGGTTTGCAAATGGCAGGACGTTGTGGGTGGTCAAATGTGCAGTAGCAGATGTGAGGTTCAAGAAAGTTTTACACAGGTTGCTCAAATGGGAAGATCTGTAGGCGATCGACATTTGCCATGAAAACTGTGAGATAATACACTTTGCAAGATGTAACACGACAAGCAGTTAGTCAATAAATGGCAGGACGTTAGAAAGCTTTGAGAAACAAAGGGAGCTCGAGGTCCTTGTCCATTGATAATTGAAATTGGCACCAAACGTTGAAAAATGTGGTGCTGGAAAAACACAGCAGTCC
Source organism: Chiloscyllium plagiosum (assembly GCF_037043375.1). Taxonomy (NCBI): domain Eukaryota; kingdom Metazoa; phylum Chordata; class Chondrichthyes; order Orectolobiformes; family Hemiscylliidae; genus Chiloscyllium; species Chiloscyllium plagiosum. The sequence goes on from NW_028270188.1 coordinate 25,655,996, forward strand.
AGGCAGCATCCGAGGAGCAGGAGAATCGACGTTTCGGACATAAGCCCTTCTTCAGGAATGAGGCTGGTATGCCAAGCGGGCTGAGATAAAGGATAGGTGGGGAGGGAATTTGGGGGATGGGCGCTGAGAATATGAATGGTGGAAGGAGGTGAGGGTGAGGGTGATAGGCCGGAGAGGGGGTGGGGGCGGAGAAGTCGGGAAAAAGACTGAAGGTCAAGAGGGCGGTGCTGAATCCGAGGGTTGGGACTGAGATAAGGTCGGGGAGGGGAAACGTGGAAGCTGGAGAAATCTATTTTCATCCCTTATATTTGGAGGGTTCCTGGGCGGAAGATGAGGTACTCTTCCTCCAGGCGTCGTGAAGCCAGAGTCTGGCGATGGAGGAGGCCAAGGACCTGCATGTCATTGGCGGAGTGAGAGGGGGAGTGAAAGTGTTCAGCCACGGGGCGGTTGGGTTGGTTGGTGCGGGTCCCAGACGTGTTCCCTGAAATGTTCCGCAAGTAGGCGGCCAGTCTCCACAATGTAGACCACATCGGGTGCAGCGGTTACTGTAATTGATGTGCGTGGAGGTGCAGGTGAATTTGCGATGGATATAGGAGGATCCATTGGAGCCTTGGAGGGAGGTGAGGGCGGAGGAGTGGGCGCAGGTTTTGCACGACTTGCAGTTGCAGGGGAAGGTGCCGGAGTGGAGGTTGGGTTGGTGCGGGGAGTGGACCTGACGAGGGACCCACTCCGCCAATGACATGCTGGTCCTTGGCCTCCTCCATCGCCAGACCCTGACCACACGACGCCTGGAGGAAGAGCGCCTCATCTTCCGCTTAGGAACCCTCCAAGCACACGGGATGAATGTTGATTTCTCCAGCTTTCTCATTTCCCCTCCCGCCATCTTATCTCAATCCCAACCCTCGGATTCAGCACCACCTTCTTGACCTGCAATCTTCTTCCCGACCTCTCAGCCCCCACCCCCTCTCTGGCCTATCACGCTCACCCTCACCTCCTTCCACTTATCGTATTCCCAGCGTCCCTCCCCCAAATTCCCTCCGCCCTAACTATTATCTCAGCCCGCTTGGCACACCAGCCTCATTTCTGAAGAAGGGGTTATGCCCGAAACGTCGATTCTCCTGCTCCTCGGATGCTGCCTGGCTTGCTGTGTTTTTTCCAGCACCACATTTTTCAACTCTGGTACTCCAGCATCTGCAGTCCTCACTTTCTCCGAGTTGAACCAAACGTTGAAAGTGTATTTCAGAAAACAAATAAAGCTGCTGCTTTTTCCTGCCATGCATAAGTCAACGCAGAGAGCAGGGACGTTCTATTAGAATTGTACAAATCTTCGCATATGCTGGAGCTCGATTGCAGTATGCAGTTCCATTAGCCATGCTTTATGATGATTTGGATTCCCTGGCGGGGGTGCAGCACATATTCACCAAGGATTAGCTTGACAGACGAAAGTTAGCCAGAAAGACAGTTTGGATAGACGTGAGGGGTTTCTTTTGAGCAGAGAGAGCTGTGCGGTTCCACATTGAGGGTTACGAGGTTATGAGAGGCAAGGGAGTGATGGAATGAAGTAGCCGTTTATTCAACTTTTGGGTGAATAACGAAGAGGACATAATTTTACGTTAAGTGTTTAGAGGCCATCAAGGATTTTTTTTCGCAGTCAAAGGGTTTTGGATATCTGAAAGTGGCTGCCCCAAAGTGTGGGTGTCATTCAAAGTGCTTAACCTCACCAATGTTAAAAATTATAGCAATGAACACTTGAACTCTGATGGCAGACAAGTGTTGGAATGTGGGATTAGTGACAATAAGACAGTGCAGGAACATTTTCGGAAGTTCATTTTCATTGCTCTTTTACCCATGACACTATGCATTTCAGAAACATGTCAGCTGATATGTGAGCAGTGAGCATGGCTTTCCGATTCTTTCCCTTTAACCAAAACTCGTTGAATATACTCACCAATCTACGGAATGTAATTCCGTCTTTGCAAGTCTCTCTGCATGGGTCACGACATGGGAATCGATGCAGGAATGACAGGATATGACATTGCCAAATTGGACCGAGCACTCATATCTGATGCATCAAAGCAACTTTTCTTAGCTTGTGATCTTCCCACATAATTTAATATTGTGCAATAAGTAAGACGTATGGCTCGATGAGACACAGGTAAGGTTTGTACTGGGTAATCTGTGGTTGGAAATGCATCAGAGAATCATGAGTGGGGAATCTGATGGAGGCATGCACGATTTTGAATGGCATCGACTCGGTTTCACAAAAACTTTTCTCCTTCGTCGAGATGTCAATGAGACAATGGCGTACTTTTAAAGTGGAAGACTTCTTGTTAAAACAGTACCTTGCTTTACAATGAATCAAAGTAGGCAAGCACACGCACACAGGTGTGTCAGTTTCATATAATTGTGTGGCACATTACAGTGAAAGCAATGATTTTAATTGCATTTGCTGCATGGTAGGAGACATAGGCGAAACAACAAAACAAGTTCACCTGATGAAACTCAGCTGTTCTAGAAAATTCTTTGGAGAGAAGCCACCCCAAATGTTTTGAACACCGATTCCGTTCTTCAGAATATATGAGACAGACCTGAAGGGCATCAGTGTCATGCCACGCAGAATAAATGATCTAGAGCATATGAAGCAATGTTTCCACCCTTTCAAATATCTTCCAAACCCCCCGAATTACAAACAAGTATAGTTAAAAATCTGTTTCGGGTTGGCATAACTTGGGAGAGACATTAAGTGTGCAAAGCAACATGTAATACCACAATTTCTTCTCAAATGCAATATGATGTGAAATGGACATGGAAAAGAATACATAAGAATTCAAACTGAAGTTGATGTTAAGTTGAAACGTCATTACAAGCATCTGAATATTACGTTTGATCAGGATTAAAAACTGTGTCGATCAAGGAACACGTGTTTCATAACTGATATAAATTTCTTAGCAATTATAAACGGAATTTTTAATGGGGATTTGGTTTGGAGATCATTGGAATAACATTACCTCTCAGCTCTGCTGAACTAAGGCGTACCTGCGGTTTCATGCACCTCATGAATTGAGATGGAGTGCGAGAATACAGAGATGGGAGAAGGCAGCATTAATTCTGAACAGGACAGAATATGGAATTAAGGACACTGTCGAACAGATCATTAAGTTTCTGAATGTTTTGGTTTCCTCCTGTGAAAATCTTCATCATCAGGTGGGTGGCTTTCGAGTGGCTTCTGACAGAGACAAATCTGAATGCTTTCCATCTTGCAAAGGGTTTGGAGCAACATTTTTTGTATATTGTTTTCAAAAGCAATTAATGACCAGAAAACATATTCACAATGCCACCAAAAAGAAGTAGAGTCGATGCAAATGACAAGAATGTTTGGATCTTGTTAATTTTTTTTCAGGTGATATTTGAAAGGGGCACACAAGGCAGACCGGATGCGATTAAGTACTTAATCGTCTTAAGGGAAAAAGATTCTGTACGTCGGAGTTATTGGTATTATTATTTAAAATTTTAAAAATCAAAAAATGAACTGAGTATAAACCAATGTCCAAGCTCATACCGTGATAATCAACGTTTGGTCTTTGGTCAGATTCTGACATATTGCCAGCAAATTCCAGCTTACTGTTTTTAGATGAAGATTGAATGCTTAAATCATTGCATAAATTGTGTCAGGATCTGTTTTCTCCAGCTATGACTGCATTAGTTCTTTGTTGTCTGTTTTGGTGGTCATTCTGAAGGGAGTATAGAATAAAGCATTGAAAATCGCTGCTGAGGAACCGAACCAGACAGTACAGAGATGTCATTTAAATAATTGTTTCCGGTATCCCATGTCTCATATTTGTTTTTGCGTGCGACCAAAAGAACGTGGAAATGGCATAGGAAATTTCATGGAGGTTACATTTGCGACAAAGATTGTGGAGAAGCGATACAATTTCCAGATTTAAAGTTAGCACTAGAAAAGGAATAAAATTTAACAAGCCTTGTGTTTTTAAGAGTTTGGAAAATGAGTAAGACCGCACACAAAGCAGGATTCAGAATTCAGAAGCAAGAAAGCCATGCACAAAATATACATTCCCCTATCAAAGTAGTCGTACTTTCATTTCTTTAATTAGGATATACCGTTTTCGCCTTCTAACGCATCGCTGGGTCAACCGTGACACATCTACTCTGCACAAATATCTCATAGTGCATGAATCAAATTAGAAAGTCTAATTTTACTTCCTTGCATCTGAGAAGTGATGATTTCAAGATGAGGTACTCTGTCCTTTCTGCTAATGTTATAGTCCATCGTTGATTGTAAACATATATTACCATAAGCGTACAATTTGTAAGGGTTGTGGAATGTTCGTTTAATTCATATTCTGCAAGTACGTCATAGACATCATTGACTTTTACAGCAAAATCAAAACTGAAAGGTGTTAATGACCCAGCAACAAGTCGATGTGACTTTTTGAATGAGATTTATAATTATGATACAAACTAAGATCACAGGACACCTTTACAAGTATGGTAAGCTATTTCCCCATAAAAACAACAGATACTCTTATAAGCCTGTTAAACTATTTTCGCATAATTAGAAGGACATTGTATCACTTGTTTCGGAACATAGAGTTTTGCTGATAATAACATCCAACATATTTCCAGCGATTCCACTGGGAACACTATTTCATGACAGCCTCTTTGCACTTCCTGATTTCTCATCCTGATGTTTTATGACATCCCTTATAAAATGAGTGCAATATTCGTTTTAATAGTATATTGTAATACATTTTAAATCAGCATTTCTCATTAGATGTTCCCTTTTAACTTACTATGGGTGCATTTTCAATTTGAACTTTGCGACCACCATGTACAGGGTTACTCCCTTCTGCATTTTTTATGCATTTGCAAGTTCTCCACCAATTAATCAGAATTGGAAATTGTTGACTATTACTTCCATAATTGGCAGTATTCATTGACAAAATCATCTAATTAGATTTCACACGTAGGTGGCACATGTTGCATTTTACAACAGAAATGAAATTTAGTGGATGCACGAGTTATAAACTAATTTACTGGTCTCAAGAATACATGTTGCAATTAACCTTGTAGCATTCCACTTAAGTCACGTAATGTATAACTCTTACATTTGTGGGCAATTCTTGCAATAATATCTCACATTGTGTCGTGTCAGTTATCAGCTCCAGGGATTTGGTGGTATTGAAACCTGAGAGCCATAAACTGAGACGTTTACATGAGGGGTCAGAGTTTGAGACTTTAACTCGAGTTCCAAGGAAATATACTGGAGTGTATCCTGTTTGTCCGATTATGTTTGTGCAGGTTGTTTGACGCTAGAAGATGGCATTGAGTTTGCTCGTCTGATTAGCATTTTTTTCATCATTACACTCTCGCTGTTTTTGGCGTCCATGGTAAGTCCCAGTTCAGTGCCGGGTTCTAAACCTTACGAGTTGCCATGCATGACATGTAGTTGCCTCTCTGCTCTTCTATTCCTGTGTCTCCTGAATGCACAAACCAGTTCTTGAGTATCTGAGGCAGCCATGTTCTGCAAAAGGGCGTGATACCGAAACGTAACCTGGTGTGGTCTCCTCTAAATCGGGGAGCCAGGATGCCTTCATGCGGATTCTTTCAGAGAACCTCAATGGTACTCCCGCAACTAGCAACCCCAATGCCCCGAGATGGAGCACTTGAACTCATCCTTCCACTCCGTCAATGACGTGCAGGTGCTGGCCTCCTCCACCACCTAACCATTATCATCCGAGGCCTGGAAGAAGAACGCCTCAAATTTGGCCTTGGGACCATGAAACCACACGAATAAATGTGGATTTCAACAGCTTCCTCACTTCCCGACTCCCGACATTATCCCAGTCTCAAGTGTCTAAATCGGCACCACCCTCTGGACCAGTCCATCACTCCCCATCTGACCTCATCTTCATCAACCAATAGCTTTTGCAACTACCTTCCCGCAACACCACACCCTCCCAGTTATTCTCAGCCCTGAACCACAAGCCTCATTCCTGCTGAAGCGCTTATTGCCGAAACATCCATTCTCCTGTTCCTTGGATGTTGGCCGAGCTGCCGTGCTTTGCCTGAACAACCTTCTCGATTCTGATCTCCAGCATCTGTCGTCCTCACTTCCTGCCTAGACCGAAGTCCACCTTCCTTACCACCCTTAGCAACACCTCAACCAACTGCTCATTGCAATTCTGTTAAACTCCACCTTCTATTGTCTCAATATTGCACAAGCCACCTCAATATGCTCCGGTGAATTCCGCAATTTTACAACCATTTTGGAACGGCAATTCATCCTCAACTTAGTTTTCAGGCTGCCATCCTGCTCCATTTTTTTCACATGAGGAAATGACTATTCCATATTTACGTTCTGTACTGGCAGGCAGACTGAAAGTATTTAATGGTTTCCTTAAGGTTTTCACAAAATGCATGGAAGGAGAAACGTGCAAACTTGTGAGGTTCTATGTCCTCGTCAATCCTTGAAAGACTCTGTAAGTTCCACTTTAGAAGCAGAACCAGTCTGACTCAAGATTTGGATACAGACAGTCAATAACTTCACACAGACAGAATGTAACCCGTTCTACTCTGAAGGGGTTCAGTTTACCCTGGACCCTCAGATTGTGATCTCTGTGTTTTCGACACACATACACACAACGTCGGGAGCATCCTCCCTGTATCTATCCTGTCTAGTTCTGGTAGAATTTTATAACTCGGTAAGAGATTCCCCCCTCATTCGTTTGAACCTTTGTGAAACAATCCTAACCAAACAATCTCTCCTCATACACCAGTGCCAGCCTCCCTGGAAACAAACTGGCAAACATTCATTGCACTCCTTCGACAGCCACTCTATTGAGACCAAGATATGTGCAGTATTACTGTTTCTTTGCACTTACAGTCCATTATGAATATTCTATTTTGCAGAAATCAAGGTGCAACTAACTCCAGTTGGTTCTGTGAAAAGTACAGAAAAGAAAAACTTCGATGGATTATCAAAATTATACAGTTGCACTTGCTTCCCCAACCACACCTTATTGAAAACAGGATGTTTTATTTCTTCCAGCAGTTCTACCTTTGTGAATTTTCCACTTCGTATTAAATATTCATTGTCATGCCCATTAACCCTTATTGTTCTGGTTACCAGACATGAAGTCAATACACACTATGAACTATGCTAACCCCTTTAGCACATTAATCATCTCAATTATATGTTCTCTCATTCTTCAAAACTCAAGAGTGTATGGGCCTAAAATATTTAATTACTTGACAATAAGATTCGTTCCTCAGCTCTGGAGTTAGAGCAGAGAACCTTCAGCAGCATATCACACAGCTTCAGAATAACGATCCAGAATTACCATACATTTTAATTTTTCTACTATTTATATTTATAAAAAATCCTGAATGTTTCATTTTATCTTTTTTTCAATATGATCAGCCGTATGACAGACAAAGACTCTGATCTCCAGCATCTGCAGTATTCACTTCCTCCTATATGCCTGGCAAAGGCTTACATATGCCCGTGACGTCCTGTTCTCTCTTGTTTTTTGAAGTTGCAGCATTTCTTTCCGACGTTCCATCGATTACGTACATGTAGAACCAGGTTAAAGCAGTCATCTTTTTTGTTATGCATTTTGTGAAACAGCCAAAGTCTGCAGAAATATAATACTGAATTTCTCAGTGTTCACGACATTATTATCGTCCGATGGATGAAAAGGAAAGAAGATAAAAATATTGCAGAAGAAAGTGAACATAAACCAAATAATTTTCTTTGAACTATGCAAGGGATTGGTTTATTTGCATCTGGATTGCTGTGTAGAGTTTTGGTCCCCATCTAACGTTATCTATCACACAACATTCGAATGTAGTACAACAGATTTATTTGTAAGCACGAGCTTTCGAAGCGCTGCCTCTTCATTAGGTATTTGTGGAGCTGCACGTTAAGACACAAAATTGAAATTCAAAGTTCAAAGTGTAATGCAGCTCAAATGTATTCATCGCATGTGGAATAGGATTTCGAGTTTCTGTTCATCGATATGCAAATCCCAAAACTCACTTTATGTCACATTCTCAAGATAACTTCAAATTTTCTAACAAATAGTGTAATCTCAGCTCAGACAATGCATTAAAGGTGTGAAGTTATAGTGTGTTTGAATTCAAATCTTGAGTCAGAATTTATAGAATCTTACAAGGATTGATAGTACCTTATGCATTTTGAGCAAAATAAAATACAGATTCTGCAAAAATAAAATAAAGCCCATAAACGTACACGTGTGTGCGTGCATGGGGCACAGAGTGTGCATCTGAGTGTTTCCATGTGGTAAGCATTTGTGTGTAAGTAAGTGTATGAGTGTGTGTGTGTGTGTGTGTGTGTGTGTGTGTGTGTGTGTGTGTGTGTGTGTGTGTGTGTGTGTGTGTGTGTGTGTGTGTGTGTGTGTGTGTGTGTGTGTGTGTGTGTGAGAGAGAGAGAGAGAGAGAGAGAGAGAGAGAGAGACAGAGAGAGAGAGAGAGAGAGAGAGAGAGAGAGATAAAGTGAGAGCGTGTGTATCATGCAGTGGGGTCACCTGTAGTGTTACATGAACCCAAACTGCCTGTTGAGACCATTTTGAGGTTACCAACTTGGCTATCAACCTCTGCTCGGTTACTTAACGTGTTTTTTTTCCTCCGAAGTCTGCCTTGGACGATGGTGATGCGAAGGTCACCACGTATAATGGTGGGATCTGTGTCGACATCCTGACACGTTTTGCAGCGTCTGCCCTGACAGTCTTGTAAGGTGTTGTGGTCGATGTCGTCCTGAAAGCTGAGCAGTTTGCTGTGAGCAATGATCTCTTTATGATTTGGCGATTGTTTAAAGTTGCGATAGAGGAATGTCCATTGGCGAGACGGAGCAGACAACTGATGAATGAACACTGCACAACAATCACTAGGCAGAGGTTTTTCCTCCCAGTCGACATTCAGTCTCAGACCTTCGGGTGATTACCATCCAAGGTGGACTTCAGAACAACCAAGAACGCAAAGTGACCGTGCAGTCATGATTTGGAGGTGCAGGTGTTTGACCACGGTTTACTCAGTTAAACACCACAGAATACAAGTTAATACTCCCAAACCTTTATTATGAAGCACCAGCATTCCAAGAAGGAGCGTTCCTCCTTCATCAGGTGGCTGTGAAGTTTGAGGTCGCAACGCAACGAATTTATTACAAAACTTTACAGTGCGATGCAAATGAAATGACATATTGAAAAACATCTGGATTGTTTTTTTTTTTAAAGTCGTTCATCTTTTAGAATGCCAATGTTGGTTTCATTTCTTTCAATGTAAATCACAGAATCCGGGTGTGACGCTCCTTCATCAGGTGATTGTGGAGGGCTCGATCGTAACACAGAATTTATAGCAAAAATTTGCAGTCTGATGTTTCTGAAATTATACATTGAAAAATTGATTGTCTGTGAAGCCTTTTATCTGTTAGAATACAGTGATAGTTTCACTTCTCACATGTGTAAATCACAAAACCCTTTTGTTTTAAAGTTGCATTCTCGGGTAAGCTGGTAACAATGGTGATAGCTAGACAATATGTTGAAGGTGTTAGCCCCCTGTGTTTTCTGTCTATGACCGGATGTTTCGATTGATTCTCATCTAAAAAGTGAGATAACAGAGTTTTACATAAATTCATGCAGTTTTTGAGCTCAGAGTTCTACATGAATAGGCTAATAGCTAAGTTCGGTACCCAGAGGAAGGGCCTCAACAAGGACCTTGGGTTCATGTCACATTACACTACCCACCATTGCACTACACACACACAGATATTCCTACACACACAAACACTCTCACATACACACGGGCACAGGTACACACAGACGCGCACACAGACACCCACACACACCCTTACAGACATACAGCTGAAAATGTGTTGCTGGAAAAGCGCAGCAGATCAGACAGCATCCAAGTTGCAAGAGAATCGACGTTTCGGGCATGAGCCCTTCTTCAGGAATTAAGTTTTTCTAATCCTTGTAGAGGGAGGAAGAGAGCTTCTTCAAGGAAGGCATCTTTGCAAGAGATTTCGCAGAAGGTTAAAATCTTCGAGGAGAAAGTGAGGACTGCAGATGCAGGAGATCAGAGCTGAAAATGTCCGAAACGTCGATTCTCCTGCTCCTTGGATGCTGCCTGAACTACTGCGCTTTTCCAGCAACACATTTCCAGCTATGATCTCCAGCATCTGCAGTCCTCACTTTCTCCTTATAGACACACACACGCCCACATTCATACATGCACCCCCTCACAGACTTAAGACACTCTGCACTCACTACACACACACACACACACTTTCTCACACTCACAACTCCCACCCCAGACAAACGCACACACAGAGACAGACAAAGACCCACATGCATACATATATGTTGTGTGGTGAATTGGTACTTGCAGAGTTACATTGCACTTTGCTCAAAAACTGCATACATTCATGTAGAACTCTGAGCTCAAAAACTGCATGAATTTATGTAAAACTGTTATCTCACTTTTTAGATTAGAATCAATCTAAACATCAGGTCATCGACAGAGAACACAGGGGGCTAACACCTTCAACATATTGTCTAGCTATCACCATTGTTAACAGCTAACCCGAGAATGCAACTTTAAAACAAAAGGGTTTTGTGATTTACACATGAAAGAAGTGAAAATATCACTGTATTCTAACAGATGAAAGGCTTAACAGACAATATTTTTTTCAATGTATAATTTCAGTTACATCACACTGCAAATTTTTGCTATAAATTCTGTGTTACGATCGAACCCTCCACAATCACCTGATGAAGGAGCGTCGCTCCGAAAGCTAGTGTGCGTCCAATAAACCTGTTGTACTTTTACCTGGTGTTGTGTGATTTTTAACTTTGTACACCCCAGTCCAACACCGGCATGTCCAAATCATGTCAATCACATTCGTCAGGTACACCTTGTGACTGTAGTCGATATCATTAACATATTTCCATGCTGTATATCTCTGTCACTGTATGACTCTAATAGACAATGCAGTACTTTGACAGCCACTATGCGTGTATTGAATCAGAAAATGAATAACAGTTGTGCTCATGAGTGCCATCTTACCTGGTCGCATGTCTAGCTTGCTGTCAGCTGTAACTTGCATATACATTCAGAATAGTACAGTCCCAGATTCATACAACTTGGAAACAGACTGTTCAGACAAGTTTTTCCAGGCTACCTCAACTAAAATATTCGTACTTAGATTAGGTTAGATTAGATTACATACAGCGTAGAAACAGGCCCTTCGCCCCAAAAACTCCACACCGACCCTTGTCTGCATTTGGCCAATATTCCTCTAAGCATTTCCTACCCATGTATGTGTAAAGCTGTTTTCCATAGATGTTGTTATTGTACTCGCATTTATCACTTCCTTTGTCAGTTCGTTCCGCATACCGACCACCGTCTTGGCCCCTTAGGTATCTTAATTTTCTCCTCTCTCCCCTTAAATCTGCGACATCTAGGATAAGAATGCCATAATTAATTTAAAAATCTTGGCCATTTAAAAATCTAATCATTTCTCCGAATCTGTAAAACCCTCCCTTCGTCTCTACTCCCCAAGGGAAAGCTGTCCCCACCTATCCTGCTTCTTCTTATAACTCAATTCCTCCAATCTTACACAGTTGAAACCTTTTCTGCATACTCAGATGTGACATAGACTTTCAGCAGAGAGATTATATTTGAGTTGCATCAGACTTTGAATAGACAACAACTGGAGTATTTCGTGCATTTCTGATAACAACATGACGGGAAGGATGTGATTGCAATGGAGTTGGTGTACACCAAATTCAGCCATGTGTTGCACGAGATGGCACGAGATAACCTTCTATGGAACAGCGAAGTTGAGAGTGTGAAGACCTGATACAACAATATAATATTATGAGGTGCAACGGCAGAGTGCATGAGACGCAGCTGTTCATCTTATTTGAAGAGAGCTTCGCAAGGGGCCATCATTTAATATGGCAGGAGATTTGAAGGGGCTTTGATGAAAAGTATTTTTCACACAGAGTATCATGGGAGTTTGGAATGCATTGCCAACCGGATCGCAGAGGTGCAAACCTGACATTGATTGAAAATATTAGTATGATTTCTTTACATGCGATAACATTGGAGCTGATGGGACGAGTGAAGAATTCATGTCACTTCGATAGTACCCACCAGGTGTGCTGCCGAGCCTCTTACATGAATTCTCACTCCATGGTTTACTTTTTCTTGTTACTTATTGCTCGGACATGTGTGTTGCTGCCTATTCCAGAAGTGATTGCCAGACCCATTTTGCCAATAGATGTGTTTAGAATTAAGTAAAGTGTTAATGATCTTGTATAACCTGCAGGCAAGAGCAGCTAATGCCTTCCTAAAGGACAACAGTCAATGGGATTTAATTGGTTTCTTTTTATCCTGAAAATCGGCAATGGTCTCAAGGTCATCATCTGGATGAAGTATTTCCTTGTGTTGAAATGCCTGATAAGTATTCCCCCTCTTGATAGATATGCCTATCTTGGGAAACAGTCTATGTCTATCTATTCCATCTAAGACTTTCAACGTCTTATACACCTCTATCAAATCATCTCTCATCCCCCTTCACTCCGATGAGAATAGTCCTCTTTCGCTCAACCTTTCTGCATAAGACATGCCATCCAGTCCAGGCAGCATAACATTATATCTCCTCTGCACCTGCCGAAAGCTTCGACATCTTTCCTGAAATGAGGTGACCGCAACTGAACACAGTATTCTAAGTGTGGTCAAACTAAACTCTACAGATCTGCAGCATAACCTCGCAAATCTAAAACAAAATCACATTTGCGAATCAATGCCAGCACCCCACATGTCGTCCTAACAATCCAATTAACATGAGTAACAACTTTTAGGGATGTATGAATATGGACCTAAGATCCCTCTGTTAACTCCACACTGTCAAGAATGTTGCATTCACCCATGTATTCTGAATTCAAATTCGAACTTCCAGTGTGAAAAAGTTCAGACTTTTCTACGTTGCACTCCTCCTGCCACTGATCAGCCCAGTTCTGCAATCTGTTAATGATCTCTTGCAATCTACTGCAGCCCTTCACACTACCCACAATTCCACGAATCTTCGTGTTATGGGGAAACGAACTAATCCTTTCTTCCAGTTCCTCATCCAAGTCATGAATAAAATCAGAAACAACAGAGGTTCCTGAACCGAAGCCTGTGGAACACCACTGGTTAACGAGCTCCAGCCAGTATACTTTATATATAAATCTGCCTTTTGTCTTTTATGGGCCATCCAATTCGGCATCCAGGCAGACACTTTTCCCTGTATCCAATGCCTCGTAATTTCTGAATGAGCCTGCCATGGTAAACATTTGTAAACGCGTTGCTACGCTTCATGCACATCATCTGTAAGTAATATAGCTTCAATACAAAGTTAGTTGCTGAACTGAACATGAGACTTCATTAATCTATTCATCAAAATTAACAAACCACGCAAACAACCAAAAATCCATAAAACTATATGAAATTTGCATTTTAGTTCATTATCTTTCGATTAGTGTTCATGTCACTTTGAGAGAAATGATAAAGATGTTCATCAAAATTACCAATTCCACATTACATTTTCCAAAGTATGGAAGGATTTTGTCAATTTGTTGAAATTTTTTCACTAAAGATAATGTTAAGGATACAATTAAAAGTATTGATACAGCATCTGAACAATTAGGATTGCCTTTCAGAATGAATTGTCAAATTCCTTTGCCCTTGTGGTATCTCAGCAACTATAAAAATGCATTTTTTCTGATTAGCGATATTTTCATTTCCAGAGTCTAGCTTGTAACAAATGAAATGTTGAATTGAATTTTCGAGCAATTTGCACGTGACTGCTCTGTGCAACGTTTTTTATGATAACTTTTAATATCTGTGAGCCGAATACTTTATGTAATTTTCTGTGGTACAGAAGATATTTTGTTTATTTGCTTATTCAAACTCTTAGTTTTGTATTGTATTACCTCTTCAAACATCTTTTAATTTACAACAACAATTTCCTCAAATATGTTTCAACCTGTGTTGATATCATGTGAGTCCTTGCTCATGCACAATCTCATGTCTCCCAAACTCTTCTATGGAATTTTGGAATAACATAGTGCAGAAGAGTCACTTTGGACCATCGATTCTACTGTACCTTAACTATGACATACCTACAGATATCCAACTTACGGACCTGGTCAGCAGGCATGGACGTCATGACACTGTAAGTATTCACGCAAGTATCCCTAAAAGTTTAAATGATACCATTCTGAAATAAACTCCGAGGCAATCATTTCGAGAATACCAGAACTTCTGGGTTTAAATGATTAGCCATCAATTCCCCGGTAAACATTCTGTTTTCCAAGATAACTGTGCCCCCTTTGTATTGCCCTTTGATCGAAAGGAGTCGCCGACTTCCTTATCACCATGACAATGCCTCTCATAGACAGTTATTTCTCCACCAAGTTGCTCCATGGCAAGAAACACGAGCTTATGCAGACTTCATCCAGAGCCCCCTCTTCCAGTTATGCACTACTATGCTACAATCTTCATGATGCAGGCCCTTGTGCCAATTGTATTCCCTCCAACATACTGGCAACATTCCAATACAGATATATCAAATTTATTCCCTCTGCAGTCTACCAACCTCACAGTCTCAGTGAGCTCCTATAGGATAAAATCCTCTCTGAATTCTCTGTTGAGTTTCATGCCTTCAAAACAGTTATAAAAATACATTTTATTCCTGTTTTAGTTGAAAGACGAGGCAAGAATATCTTCTTCTGGAGAACGACATTAAATATATTCCTTATCATTTCTTCAAAACAACCTGCCACTCGACCCATATTATAATATGTTTCCAGAGTAATTTGACAGAGACGAATTCGTCCATTCCTCGGCCTTATCCATTGACAGAATGAATCAAGAATTCGAAGTGAATATTTTTTTTTTATATTTATGAAGGCAGCACCTTGTGATTACCTTATTCTCTGTCGAAAATTTGCTTTGATCTTCTTTGAGATCCCGAATTTTGCCCTGTTGACATCTACCTCCTTTCGCTGCAAAAGTGTGTTATGCAAAGTGCTCAAACGAACAGGACAGACCCTTCTCCCTACGCCATGTCACATGCCCCTTCACAAATATAATAACCCATAACTTATACAACATTAAAAGCGATATTTCACCCTCCACATAACATGAAAACCCTTTCGCCAACACAGAAAAAAACTTCAACCAAACAATTTCCACGACCCTACACCACCAGTAACGTAACTCAACAACATACTTTTCATTGATCCAATTCTCATAGCCTACCAAACACTCAATATTATTCAGTTTATTGGCCAATACCGTTCCTGCTTCCTGTTTTTTTGTGGGGTTTTCGCAACAGTTTCTTGCAAGGGAGATGATCCTTCAGCATCTCCTCTCCCTGCGGAGAGAGATGATTGATCGATGAGGAGTCAGGTATGAAAGTAAGGAATTGCAGTTTTACCACAAATGACAGAAAGAAGTCAGGAAACATTACTCAGTCTCTTTCAACATTGATAGCGCTTTCGTCAAAAGAAAGAGTATTCCTGTCCAATCAATACCTGAGATACCCCTTTCTTTAGAAGTTAGGATATGGGGAACCAATTCCCAATCCATCATCGAAAGTTCCATCAATGAATGAGAAAGTGAACTGTCATCTTCCCGAAATCATCATGCGATTGGTTAACAATGTAGCCCTGGATGTGTTAAAATTTACAACTGGAGATGATCCGTTAATGCTGACTAGAATTACAGCAGAATAGACCCCTTACCTTATTTTCAGGAGGGTCGAGGTTGGTCCTGCTAACGTACATCACGTGAAATTGGGCACCGATGAGTTCACAATCTTCGTTTGACAAGTCTACCCAGACTATAATGTTGAGAGGATGAGTACTTAGTTTCAGCCAGTCAAAGCCCCCGGGTATGATAAGTAGCTCAGCTGCAGAGTGGGCAGAAGGGATTAACTGGGATGTTACTGGAAATGAAGGGTTTAACTGTTCGGTATTCACGGGACATGCAGGGATATTTTCAATCAAGTTTGTGCCGTTGAGAGATGACATTAGAGAGGTTTATAAAATCATGAGGTGCATAGATGAGGAGAATTTCAGGTGTATTTTCCATCATGTGGGGAAGTTTAAGACAACGTCGCATATTTTTAAGGTGAGAGGAGTAAAATTTAAAATTACATGCTGGTATTTCTTTACACAAAGAGCGGTTCGTTTGTGGAATGAACTTCAACATGGAGAGTTGGACGTCGAGTGACGACTTTTGAACGTCATTTATGTCAGTATGATAATAACAATTGTTTGAAGGTAGATGGGCCAAGCATAGTCAAGTGGTACTAGTTTAGTTTTGATTATGGTTGGCATGAATTGACTGGATGAACGATTCTGCGTTTGTGCGATATGACTGATACTATGCATTATTTATGTGATCATGTTGTCATGGTCTGAGAACAACCGTTCATTGATATTTTTATCTGCATGTAAAGATAAAGGGAAACAACGCTAAATGCCTTTCCTCCACCTGAAGACCCTGCATTAGCATATTTAGTATTCCCATAACAATTTCAAAAGTAAAAGAAGAAAGTACAATATACTTTAAGGCAGGCAAAAAAGTGAGAAATTACGTTTGTCTTAGACAGTGATTGGAAATTCACCTAATTGACTAAAATATCAAGTATTAGGGTTAGCATCAGATACCCTTTCTTTATGTTTGAGAACAAAAAAAAAGGAGGGTCCATCAGATTCCACAACGCTACTGCGAGCTGGAGCCATGTGACACAGTCTCAGAAGATGACATAGAATATTCACGACTTGGATTAGGTTATTTGCAGTGTGGAAACAGGCCCTTCGGCCCAACAAGTCCACACCGAAGCACTACCCACCCAGACCCATACATTTACCCCTTCACCTGACACTATGGGCAATTTAGCATGTCCAATTATTCTAACCTGCACATTTTTTGGATTGTGGGAGGAAGCTGGAGCAAACCCACGCAGACACGGGGAAATGTGCAAACTGCACACAGAGTCACCTTAGGCGGGGCATGAACCCGGGTCCCTGGCACTGTGAGGCAGCAGTACTAACCACTCTGCCACCGTGCCACCCTGGATCTTGAGCGAGGTTTCAAACAGAGACTATGGAGTTCTCTGTCCCAGAGACCGGCTGTGGTCATTTCATTAAATATATTAAAGAAATAGCAATGCGTATTTCTGAGGGCTCCAGGGATGCTTATGCATGCACAGACTACGAAAAAAAGCAGACTTGAGAGGGATGATCTTCCTTAATTTCGATATGTCCATGAGTCTACGTTAGTATACTCATCACTGAGTGTTATCGGCACCATTCCTGTGTACAAAGTGGACTGATTGACAAAGATTATCTGCTCCGTCTGTTGCATGAGTTGATGTTCCGTTCTGTATCATACAAGAGCCACGACCACATGAACGAACATTTCCTTTATTTCTTTTTATCTGTTTGATGTGATCGACTATGGCCTTACAATGTGTATTTTTTTCAGAATATCAATTCCCTTTCTTGCAAAATTTAAACAAAAATAGCCAGTTTCAAATTTGAAGCAACAATATCTTTGATTATTTCTACTGACAGCAGTAAACATGAGTACGATTTTAAAATGACGTATTTGATTACTGTGACCATTTTATTTTCATGTAATTATGTGTAAAATATTACTGCTCAAGAGATGTTTTCGAACATTGACTCCTGAGTCCACTTTTCAATGGATATGCAATCTTTATATTTCAAACAAAAATCGTACAAAACAGAAATTAGCACACATCAAATGTCTGATTGAAAATCTAAGAAATAACAATGAAAGACATTTTGAACTGCCCGGGGAAGTAAGGGTGTCCCATTGCGGAATACAGGGTGAAATCCATCCTCAGCTACAAAGGGATTCCCTTAAAATATGTTTCTCCTGTCCGAAGTTTTTATAACTAATCTGAGAGCTGGTTCCAATAGCGATTCCATTGTATTCTTCAGTTCAGCTCTGATTTTTTTCTGGGTTGTGGCATAAATACAGGGATTCAGGAAACAACTCAACAACTTGAGGATATTTCCTGTTTCTGTTGCGATATATTCAGAGTCGTGAAAGTCACCTCTGTAATAATTCGGGTTTGACAGTCTGGTAATGACCAAAGTAGCAGAATATGTCAACCAAAGCAACATGAAACTGACAGATACTGAGAATAATAAAACGATGGACTTCCTTCGGTTCTCCGTCTGTGCATTGCTTTCATTGTTCTTTCTGTAACCATGGAGTCTAACGCGAGTTCTATTCGCCATCACAATACGACGGATGGTGAGAGAATTAAACGAGAAAATTAAAAGAAATGGAAGCCAACCAATCCAGACGCTATAAAACCAGATAAACGCTATCCATGCAGTTGAATTTACATTTGATCGGCAGCCCCAATGGATTTTATTAATGATTTGTTGTGGCTCATATGCAAACAAGACTGGAATATTCTTTGACAAGATCAAGACCGAAATGATTATTATTACAGTAGTTGCACCTTTTTCGTTACAATATAATGTTTTAAACCTCTGGCAGCAGATCATCACAAACCTGTCAAATGTGAAGGACACAGTGAACCAAACAGTTAAATCGAGACTGATGGCAGTCATGTATAGAATGAGAGTGCAAACAGGAGTATGGGAAAAGAAGGAAAATGGAAAGTGATAACTGAAAACGCGATATAATACGACATTATTGATAACGACCAATAGATCCGATGTCGCCATGGCCACTATATAAGCAGAGATGCATTTGGAAAAACCACAGTTTCATCGTAAAAGAATTAAAACAGTCATCATGTTAGCTGCAATAGAGAAATATATAAGAGACAGTGTCGGCAATATTGTAATGCATGATTGAAATAGAGGTGAAGATATTTATTAAGAAGAAGTGAAAACATTCTGAGTGATTTACAAAACATGAAATTGACGCAAATGTCTAATATGTTCCTGTAGTCATCATTTTGTTTGGTATTATCAGACTGTCTGAAGAACTCTTTGCAGGAGGCACTTCGGGGACAATTGTCGTTACACTAGTTATGCTTCCACATAAAATGGAGAAGCCGAAGGTGTTCAGACACTAGTTTGATAATCTTCTGTGAACACTGACCGTGGAAAATTAGAGTATTCGACGCTTACAAAATCAACCAGAAAGAAACAAGATCAAGGGCTTACCTGGAAAACTAACAGCTGCAAGAAGTGGATAGTAAATCTCTTTCAACAGCAAAACCGGTGGTTTCCTCATTTCTGAAAATGAATGACTGCTGTACGTGTTGAAGTTCGCTGGCTGTTGTATGACCAACATATGAAAAGGGTAACCTGTAATTATGCACTCATCAGACGCCCAGTGAGTAAATTACGTCAATCATCACTCACATTAGTTCCGCTCATTGAGAATGTTTTTTTTTTGCATAACAAAACGAAACAAAGTAATATCTGGCCCTGACATTCCTGACTTCACTTCCGTTGTCTTCTCTAAGCATTGGACGCCAGATGTCATGTATATCAAATTATTGCAGAATATAGACAGATGTATTTTGTGAAAAATAACACTGCTTCCTGAGTCTTTTGTTATTAGCACCTTTATCAATTGTACTCTTCTCTTCCTAGCTGCCAATCGCCGAATCCTTACGTGTATTGTAGCTCATCAAATTCGAATATTTCTACAGTTTTTGAAATTGCATACTTAGTGACGAATAGAGGAAAAATGAACACGAAGAGATTGACTTCCCATATTGGAGATTTTTTTCATGCATCACATGTGATGAATGCCATGCTCGTAGCCAGTAGCACATTCCATACCAGCTGATAATTCACTATGGCTCATCTGAAGGCCTGGGAGTGGACACAGAGCACTGAATGAATATCAACATTCCTTTCTGAAAACATACATGGGTTCTACAATCTTCAAGCAACCTATTTATGATAAAGTATATGGGGTTGGAATTAAATATCAATACTATTGCGAGAGAAGTAGAATCAGTAAAAAAAATGCTGTCACTTTTTCAATGATATTCTGTCTTTTTTTCTAAAGTGGTCAGAAAGGCAGAGGTGCCGCAGTGTCAGGTTTGAGAATGATTTGGAGGGGTTGCTGTTGGACTACAACACCAGTTTATAATCCAACAGATTTATTTGGATGCATTAGCATTCAGTTTAACACTGGAAAAGGAGTGGCCGGTTCTCTCAGTTCATGCCTTTTTTTTTCAACTTTGCTCCAGCTGCAGCAGACACAGGATGGTGGAGTGCGTGGAAGTTGTAAACTTCATGAAAGGATTTTTCAGACTTTCTATTGAAGGTTTTGGGCATGTGTATGGGCTGCTAAAGTATTAGAACAGTTAATTACTCATACCTGTTAGAGCGGATTGGTGAAGTTTTTCAACAGTTAAGTTATTCGAAATTCAGTTTCCCTTTGTTTGGGATTCAACTGTTATGCTTAAATGACTTCTTTTTTCTTAATATCGAGTGCTTTGAAGACTTGTATCAGATTGTAACAACCACTTCACATCAACGTATTAAAAAAACGAGTCAGGACCACCTTCGAAAAAATCTTCGAGGGGGTCAAGCATGGTGCATTGCACTTGGTTTGTTTTGTTGCGATGTTTTGTTAATTCCAATTTGGTTTTCGAGTATTTGGCCTCAAAGGCGAGTGTTATATGACGGTTTCTTTTGATCTGCGTTTTCAATGCGCGGAGTTTAAATAGTGCTTTGCACTGGAATGGCTCTTTCTGCCAGTGAGAATTTTCTGCGGGGAGAATGAAGTGATTTGGTGATTTTACAGAAGGTAAAGATAAAGGTAAAGGTATTGAAACTGGCTGACTGCAATGGACAGACAAGGTGGAATGTTTTTACATTCGTCTGTGAGAAAAGGAGAGGTAATTACAGCAATAGCCCAAAATATAAATTTGCTGGAAACTTTGGAGTTGACTAGAATTCACTTGTATATGAAGAAGGTTGAACATGAACCTTAACTGAAATAGTTTGCATTAAGTTCAAGGCAGGAGAAAAAGTAAAAGGACCGAATCACTCTCACAGAAAAATAAAAGAAGCGAAGAGTGCCCTCACAGAAGAAAGAGAACAGAGAGAGAAAGAATGGGGAGAAAGGGATTGTGTTTGGTCTTCACAATTTGGTACTTTGGAGGGAAAGTTGATGTAAATAGGTGAAGGTGAAGTTGAAAGCTAGACTTAGTTAAGAAGTTAGTGATGATGAGCAAATTCATCGTAGCTAAAGTCCTGGTGGAAGTCGGTTGAAATGTATCCAGACAGTATTTCCATTTGATGAGAGGAGTGCCTGAGCCTTTTCCATTTTATTCCAGAAACAGGTTAAACAAATGAAGTGGCCACTCACGATACGGGTTTTACTAAAGCAAAGACATTTGGTAAGCAGAGCTACTAGTGTATCAGCATCACAACCAAAAGAGGGAGTTGGGGAGGTGACAAGGTGAAGGAAGCAATGCTTAAGTGCATATGATATTCTACCCGAAGATCACAGACAATCTAAGAGTGGACGCCATACGAACCTATATTGAATTTAAAAGGATAAAACTTAGCTACTGACAATAATTTCAATTCATGGGAGATTGAAATAATGTTCAAGAGAAATCTTCAGCTGGTAAGGGAACACTAGATGTTACTGAAGTTAATAAAGATAGTTTACCACAGGGTAAAACGGAAACCATGAAGGGGGAAGATTACTTAAAAGGCTGACGTCCTTTCACTTCAAGAAAATAGGTCGCATTATTTGTGGTTTAGTAAAAGCATTAGGAAGAAGAAAACAGCATAAAGCAGGGAATTTTGTCAAAATTGCAAAATTAATCATGATGGATGCGAAGATGTTGCATCAGAATGTACTTCCCAGATGGATTTTAATTGAGAAGCAAGTGGTACTTCTTCATCAACTATTTACTCGCGAAAATTTGATTCCTTCGCATAGACTGGGAAAAATATCTAAAGATGTAGTATTCAGAGATACGGGATCAGATCAATCTGAAATGATGACGGATAAAGAGACATGCAACGCGGAAATAATATTAGTGGAAAACGTGATAGCACGTGGAATTCCAGTGATCCGAGAAATGCCCCATATATGTAGCTTGGAGTATGAAAGGAATTGTGGAGAAGTATTGATAGGAATACTGGAGAAACTCTAGGCACCTGAAGTACAATTGGTGCTTCGTAACAATATACCTGGGCCACAGGCAGGTTTGCTGCCTACTGTGGTCAAGCAGTGGAGAAGCAGAATTCTGTAATAATGCGTTATTACAGAAGGTCAACCATGTGCTTTTTCCGAACAATGTGATAACAAGGTCAAAATATCACCAGTGAAAAAAAAGGATGAGAAATCAAACAATGAAGATAAAAATGTCAAAGTAGAATTGTGTGTAATCGTGTTTGGTGGGATGTTTGAGCCATCTCATGAACAGGTGGAGGACAAAGATAATGTTTTTCATTCAGAAAAAATAACTAAGTTACAACATAAGATGGAGAACTGAAATAATTGTATCTAAATGCGTACACAGAAGAAGAAACTATGTATTTCGGCATGCGACCATCTTAAAAAAGTCTTGATGAGAAAATAGAGGCCATCTTAAATAGATGAGAGATGGACAGAAGTTCAAAAAGGTGTATTGCAAATGGTTCACTGAAAGGAGGTGTTGTAGGTAACATATGAATTACCAGTAGGAGAAAAACTCATGCTAATGCAAAAAGAAAGACTGTTTTGACTGCATGAAGATGTGTTTAAATTTTGCCGGAAATTGAAAAAATTGTGTCAGGCAATTGAAAAAATTGAGGCAACAATAAAACCAGTGGTTTTAATACACGTTTCTGCATTTAAGAAAGCGTTTGCAAGGATTTTAATTGTTTCAGTTGGACTAATACCTGAAATGAATTTGAGAATATATAAGCACATGCATAAAATTTCGTGCTGAATTTAGAACACATCTGATCTAAATCCTTGGCACGTTTCAAGAAGCATCCAAGGTAACATATTGATTTATTTTTTAGAAACTGAAATGACAGAGCAGGCACGTCCATGAGTACACTTCAGCACATCGCACTCAAATGGAAGGAGTTTCCAAAAGATATTGCATATGTTAAAAAGGAGAACACTAGTCTGCTCCAACAGTTTGTCCAGAAAAGGTATTTCTGTGTCCGTTATGCCTCTTACATGGGATTATTCGGTCTCAGTTCAGTCTACCTGCACTGGCTGCATTGTTGAAATAGGCAATGACACGATACAAAATTAACCGTTGGTCGGCTCAAAGAAGCTTTAGTCAGTATGTGTCACATATTTTACAAAAACGAATCAATAATGTGTAGTTTTATTGTTCATTCAGCGTTTTCGTTAGTTATCCATAATTGTCCTGGTGAAAATGAAAATGAACTGCTGCTGTCCTTGTGTTGTTGGTAAACTCACCCTGCTATTCCAGAATTCTTCCCAGCGAAGGAACTTTGGGAAATGATCAATCAGGTGCTGAGTGGTTCACAGAGGAGATTTCAGAGGGAGGTGTTCCAATTTATGCCCAGTTCCATGCGTGGTAATGGTCGTGAAAACAGAAGGTGGTCCTTCTTCAGAAAAGTAGGTGATTCCTCATAAATACTGTGATTTTTCTAAAGTGTATCTCGTAGATCGTGTCAAGTGCTTTAATTAGCCCTCAATGTTGCAGGGAGCAAATGCACTGCCAATCAAGCGAGGTGCTTTATTTCGCATGAGATCCAGTACAAGACAGATTTAAGGCAATTTTAATAACCATAGAGATATGGCCATCATTAAACATTTAGTGGGAATAAAGCGCAGTGCCATAGGAGATTACCCAACTCTTTGCATTACTCATTTTGTCGTCGACATCACAATTGCGAATTGAAATTGCAGAGCATTTGGCTTTAATCTTTGTGGCTCATTTTCGACAGGAACAGCGCCAGAAGACAGGAGGAGAGAAAATGTTTTTCATATTGTTCAAGATGGAGAGTAGAGGCACCACTGGAACATATGGACCAGTGAACCTTGCTTCAGTTGTGGGTAGAGTGTTGGAAAAGGTTATAAGTGATTGATTTATAATCATTGAGAAAGGGAGAAGTTGAGTGGAGACGTGGAACACGGTTTTGTTGCATATACAGTACCTCAAAAACCTTATTGAGTTCTTTCAGAAGGCGAACAACCAGTGTATAAGGTTGAAGTTTTTGATTCCAAGAAGTTGTTCGAAAGGATTCTTCAACGGAGGCTATTTAACCAAAATTAAGAGGCATGGGATTGAGGGTGATTTGGGGTGTGCATCAGAAATCGGCGAGCTGAAAGAAGACAGAGGTTTGTGGTTAATGGAAGGTGTATATCCTGGAGTTCAGTTACTAGCAGTGTAATGAATGGATCTGTTTTCGGCCACTGCATTGTGTCATCTTTATACAGGACCTGGATGACAGCGTAGAAGAATGGGGTTAGGAAAATTGCCAATGACCCTAAAGTTGGTGGAGTGGTGGATAGCGTAAAACGATGTTGCAGGTTACAATGTGACAGAGACGCGCTACAGAGGAGGTGAGAAATCGAGTTTACAGTGGAAAAGTGTGAGGCGATTCACTTTGGAAAGAGCAACAAGAATACTGAGTGGTGGGCTGGATGAAAGGTTCTTGATAGTTCAGATAAACAGAGAGATGTTGGTGTCCATGGGCATAGATCTCTGAAAATTGCCACTCAGGTTGATAGGGCTGTTAAGAAAGCATATGCACTACTGGCTTTTCTAGGTAGAGGAGTTTATGTTCACAGCCATGACGTTATATTTCAGCGAAACAAAATTCTTGTGCGGTCATACTTGGCGTATTGTGTGCAGTTCTGGTAAGTGCATTACAGTAAGGACGCGGGAGCTGTGGAAAATGTTCACAACAGATTTACTAGGAAGTTGTCGAGTATGGAGAGAAGTTCTTCTGAGGAAAGGCAGAGGGACTTGAGGCTGCTTTCTTTACACAGAAGAAAGTTGAGATGTGACTTAATTGAGACATGTAAGATTATCACAGAGTGAGACAAGGTGCACAGTGAGAGCTTTCTTCCTCGGATTGTGATTGCCAGCACGATGGGGCATCACTTTACATTTTGGGCTAACCGATATAAGTCTGATGTCAGATGTATTATCGTTACTCAGAGACTAGAAGAGGCATGGAATGCCCCGCCTGCAACATTAGTAGACCCGCTAAATTTAAGGGCATTTAAATAATCATTGAGTAAACAGATGAATGAAAATTGAATAGTGTCGGCTGAATCGGCTTCAGCTTGGTTTCACAGGTCGTGCAAAAATCGAGGGCAGAAAGGCCTGTCATGTGCTGTAATGTTCTATGTTCTTTGTTCTATGATTGCATTTATACCCAAATTAAAGGAAGGAAAATCAACAATCTAATGAAACTGAAGTACCAAGAGTTAAGTGTACATGTTTATGACTTCTTATCTTTTATGGGAGGTTTCATTAGAGTACAGATGGCTCAGATGCTTGAAAGAAACATACAATATAGGCATTTCCTGAAGCTAAGGGTTTGGAAAATGGAATGATTTGCCTCAGAGTGCAGGGAGAATTTGATGCACACCTGGAGAGGAGATAAACAAGCACTGCAGAAGGACGATCACAGAAATTCGAATCGTTGTCTGAAATTTGTTTCGTTGCCATATGAAAGCCATGTCCTTTCATTTTAGAACAATCGCTTTACTCTTTGACACCAGACAGCTTATTAAGACATCCATATTAATTTAGGTCATTAATTGATCACTGTCGGTTTCGCACAAAAAAAAAGGGAAACACACATCTTCCCATAAAACAACATGGGTAAAGCAGCGCTCTGAAGAAAAGGAGTAGAAGTAATGATTGAATTGACTTCAATTGAGTTAGATCAATTGTCACAGATACTCAAATGCGTGTTGTTAAATCTTTACTCTTCCCTCGATGTCGGGTCATCTTAGATACAAAAGTTCATGACTTCGGGATCTTGAAACATCGAACTTGGACCTGGACAGAACAGAAACGTGCATTTCGACTGAAGATGTTGCCCTGAACATGATTCCAAATTGAACTAATTCATTCTGCCTGCCCTTTCTCCATATTCCTACATGACTTACATTCACATGTGCATACCTAAATGTTTCCTAAGCGCCACTTCTGACATCCCGACAGTACGTTCCAGTCTCCAGACACTCACTGCATTACATTAACGTGTCCTTCACATCTCCGTTAAACTTTGCCACGCTCACCTGAAATGCATGCACTTTAATGTCAGATACTTCACTGTGGGGAACCGACTCAGGCCAATAACCCGATGCATTAATTCTACACTTTTATAGCCTTTTGTAAAGTCTCACCTCATCCTCCACCTCTCCTGAGAAAACAACCCGAGTTTTTTTTTTAATTGCATTTCCTTATCGCTCAAATCCTCAAATGCTGGTAGCATCCTGGAAAACTCTGCTGCACCTTCTCCAAAGCCCCCTCATCCTTACCGTCGCATGTCAAACAGAATTGATCTAAAATTCTGGCCGAACTAATGTATTATCAAGCTGCAGCATGATATTCTGACTGTTACTCACAATTCGACGAACAATAAAGATCAGCATGTCAGACACCTGCTCTACCGCCCTATCGATTTGCGTGGCCACTTCCAGGGAGCATTGGGCTGGAAACCAAGATCCCTTTTCAAATAAAGGTTATTCAGGTTCCTACATATATATATACATCTTCTTAACACTTGATCTGCCCAGTGCTGCACTGGATTAAACACCATCTGCAAAGTCTCCACGCATTCCTGGAACAGATTTACATCCTTCTCTATACTTTGACAACTTTTTATACTATCCCAGCCTCCACTGAACCTTATCCTATTTGTGAACTTACAAACTCACCCATCTGAATTTTCATCCATATCCATAATGCAAACCAGAAAAGTCAGAGTTGGCAGTAGGGATTACTATCGACCACTACTTGCCATGGACTTCCATTCAGAAAAAAAGAAGCCGCCATTCCACCACGTTCCTCTGCCTAGTATCGGCAAAACCAATTCAGAATTCATACGACACAATCACCGTGGATACCATGCATTTAAATCTCTGAATGACTCTATCATGAGGGCCCTTGTTGAAAGCCTCAGTAAAATCCATGTCGATATTATCCACATCTCTACCATTAATGAACAGTACCATCACCTCCTCGAAACATTCAATCATGTTAGTAAGACATGACCTTGCCTGCACAAAGGCATGCTAACTGTGTCTAATTAGACCAGGCGGTTTGAAACGTCAAAAGTCTGGTCCATTAGAATTCTCTCCAACAGCTTTCCAAATGCCAATACAAAGCTGACTGTTGTTTACTTTTCTTAAATATCGTTATTTACTTTCTTGAACAGAAGATCAACAATAAACGAATAAAGGCGTTATGTCCCACGTCAAGACGGTTATGATCAAGGGAGTCCCGAGAGGTTTACAGTGGAAAAAGGAGTTTATTGATGAAGGCAATCAGGAGAGGGAAAAGAGGTACCAGGTATCTTTGGCTCAGAGAAATAGGATGAGATTTCCGAAATTCCTTCAGTACATTAAAGGAAAAGAATAATTACAGAAAGAATGTGGCCTCGCAAGAGTAAGAGTGTGAGTATATATTTTTGTGGAACTGAAGGAAATGGAAGTGGTTCTCAGTGAATATTTCTTCCCTGTGTTTGAAGTCTTTGTTATGACACAGGTTATAACGCTCTGCAAATTCTAAAACTGACACAAAGAGAACCTCACCACTTGCTGCAAAGTGTACAATTTCGAGAGGCAAACAATCATGCAAAAAATCTACATTTCAAGTAAAAATTTTAGAAAACCTTATTTCCGTCTGAAGGAGAATACGAAAACCAAAAACTATTTATTACTTTCGCTTAAAACTATTTTTAAACTATCACTCAGCAATAATGGTCCGATAAATTCACTCAGCAATTTACGGGAAAATCAATTTGAATATGCGTTATCATCTCCAGATGTCGACCATTCTTTGTAGATTTCTCTAGTTCGAATTTCGTGTTCTTCTGCACAAATTTGTTTTTAGACACGTAACGTTCAGAGAGGTATATAGCTATCAGTTGTTTTGTTGGTGTCGTGGCTATTCTCTACTGATCTCTTCAAAATGTTTGATTTTATTCCCCAACACATGGTCTCATTTCATTGGTTTGATGTTATCCCCAATAGTGAAATTCAAAATCGATTGTTTTTTGTTAGCAGGAGTATGACTGAAACTGATTGGGCGAGTTTGAATTTATTAGCTACATTGCAACACCGTGCAAAGTATTTGTGGCCACCAAATGTTACATATTAAGTCTTTCTGTTCACTGTGTGCTTCTCTTTATGTCCGCACTAACTTGTTCTCTCCTTTGAAAATACAGTACACACATAAACCTTCATGACACCTTCCCCGAAGAAAAAGAGGACCATCATAATGAAAAAAGTGGCTCAATTTCTTCTTTGCCTAAACAGCATTACCACGACATGTGTATGACTTTAATCTATGTTCACATTAACTTCTTGCCAGATAAATATATTTAATAATTGAACAAATACCAATCTTATCTCAACTTTATCAGGTAGAATTTCCTTGATGGCCTTCATCTTTGCGTTCCGTGGGGTCAGCTTTCCAGGTGCAGTGCTGTGAGCCAAGAAGGTCACCTCTGCTTTCGTGTCTTCTGTATTATTTAATGCTATTGCCAATTTTGCATCTCGTAGTCGTTCAAACAGCTCTACCAACTGCACAAGAAGATCGTACCGGGGCTTAAGAAACATCATTACATTGCCCAAACAGACTGCACTGTTTGTTAACCGATCCACAATCTTGTGTGAGGTTTTGAAATGTGGCCGGTGTTTTATTCATTCCAAAGGGCATCACTTTGGTTTGATATAGCTCATTCCGGTTTGGAAGCGCAGAAATTTATTTCACTGTCTCTGATAAAGGTACTTGCCATAACCACACAGTAAGTCCAAGTTGATGATATGGCTTCTAGTCAAAGTTTCTCCATACAGACCTCCAATCTCGGTATTGGATGCGGGACCGATGTTGTAACGGTGTGGACCTTCCGATAATCCACGCAGAATCGTTGAGTCCTGTCTGGTCTTGAGTCCACTCTGTTTGCCTTAATTCTCGTGAGTGGAACTGACTCTTGAAATCTGGTAGACACAACCATTATGGCTGTTTCCCACATTCATTTCCTGGCAAGGGTCTGTCACAATGATTCAAAGTCCGTGTGAAACATTCTTCACATGCGGGAATTGGTAATTGAGAACATCATTGAACGTCATGCGCTTCAGTTCAAGGCCATCCTTGTTGAATTTGGCTACCACTCCCTTCTTTACCTAGCTGGCTTTGGAAGTGTTAAGCTAATGGGGTTGTTTCTTTATCGGAACAGCATTCCCTACTTCTACTTCATGTACAATCGCATTCTTCCCATTGTTCTGATTGATACTTATGTCCATATTATACAGTAAAAAACTTTCAACTGTGATATTTGCTCCTGACGAAGATAGTGTATTAACCTGTTCCCACTACTCAAGTCCTTCTTAGTGTTAAAGATATTATGAGTCACATCAAAATCCACAACATCTGGATTTGATTCCTCCTCTGCTATGCAGTAACTAACATCTGGTTCTTCAGTTCTTTCTTTCCAGTATAATGCGATTTCAACATGTAAACAAGAATATGAGGTAGTTCACCGAACTCAACTTTTTCCAAATTTATCCGGTGCTATTAAACCTGGCTTTAAATTATATCCTCATAACCTCAAGGCAACGGCAGAGTCTGTGTTTTCATCTGCATCTGCTTCATTGTGTGCTGTGGGCCCTTTTGGTACGTTTTAGCTAAATTACCTAATCGACTTAATTTCTTCCATTCACCAGATGCATAATCTAACTGTGAGGTCGTGGGTTTTGGTGCCGTCAAGTTTTCTTTAAATAATTTCGTGAGGCGTCACCTTCATGTCCGAATATTAACTCGAAGGAAGTAAGCTGATTAGATTCATTTAGCGCATTTGTGATGGGAAACAATACGATTCAATACTTTTATCTTCATCATTTGGGTAATCCTGACAGTATGCTCTAAAAATGGTCTTCATGGTCTAATGCCAGCATTCTAAAGCTCTCTGAGATTCAGGATGATACGTATTTGATTTAAAATCCGAATCCATAAAAAGCCTCGCAGTAAAATTAGTACCTTGATTCAAATAAATCTCTCTGGGTCGCCCATACCACGTGAATAAAGCGACGAACACCTCTTCCACTCATTTTGCCTGAATTCGCATGATGGAATTGACTCTTGAAATCTGGTAGACACAACTATTATAGTTAACGAAAACAGTTTCCCACTTTTATTTCTCGGCATGTGTCCGAAACAATCATTTGTAACCTGAGTGAAACGTTCATGCGGGGATTGGAAACAAAGATCCTGGTTTTATTTCCGTCCGCAACTTACCTACCATTTGGCATGTATGACAAATTTGGCGAAGTTTAACAACATCCTCGTGCAGTCCAGGCAAATAAAAATGATCTTGTACCTAATCCTGAGTCTTTCATACACTATGGTGGACACCTACATTTTATTTCATACTCTACGTCTAATAATTCCGCTCTGTAATACACAGACTACACAATCTACTGCATTTGGGATCATTTCTGTTTTGCCCTCCCCTGACATGGTCTCCATTTCTGTCTCAAGCTTCTACCTTTCTAATAGTTACCCTCAGGAGTATATTCCTTCTTCTTGGAAACTGTGTTCGACGTTATGCTGTCGGAAAATTCTGGAATTTCTGTTACTCCACAGGAATACTCCATATGAATTTTCCACTACTCCAGCAGAATAATCTCTCTTTGAATCTCACAAATCTTATCTATCTTTAATGCATCCATTAGTCAAAATGACTGTGTTTAATTCCTTCAAACTCAACATACCTCTGTCCTAATTCCATCTTAATGCTTCTACAAAGCTGTTTATGCGCTTCTGGTATCAATTCACAAGCACTTAAAATATCCTGTTTGACCTATTTATAATCTCTTATTCTCTTATCTGACAGAGCAGCAAATACGTCACTAGTCCATCCTAACAGTTTAGTCTAAATGAATATGATCCATAAATATTTGGACCACGGCATCTGCCTCGCCAATTTTTCAAATGAGTTAAAGAAGGCTTTCGATACCTCTCTCATCAAAATATGGCTGATATTTGAAATATTTGTGTACATCACGAACTTCTCTTCTAATCTCCATCCTGTTAACTTGACTCTGATGATGAAGTTGCAATTTGGCAAGTCCAATTCTCTGTCTTTTTGCTCAGTGAACATTTCCTGTCTCTTTCTCTCACGCTTTGCTCTCTCTCTTTTTCTCCCCCTGTCTTCTGTCTTTCTCTCATCCTTTATTCTTTATCGTCTAACAAAATTTCCCTCAATTGTAATTTCAGGTTTTTCTAAGCAGACTGCCCATGTCTGCTTCACTGATATCTAAGTTTTTGAGTAAATTCCTTGATAATTTCAGCTTTACTTTTGTCTTTGGTTAACCAAATTCTAACCTCTGTTTGTAGTTCTAAGACTATTTCCTTTTATTTTTCTTTTCTTTCCAAACGTTCTTGGCAATCTTGGAATCGTGTTCAAACCCCACATAACCTTTACCAATTTAACAAACATTTCTCTCACTATTTATTAACCAATCATATGTAAACAAAATGAAACAAATTGTCCCACCTAAGCTTTTTTTTAAATATCCTGGTCACTAACCTGCAAATGCCTTATCAACTGGTCTTTTATCGAACCCCACATCTATTGAAATCGTTCCAAATCTAAGTTAAAAATCACACAACACCGGGTTATAGTCCAACAGGTTTAATTGGAAGCACACTAGCTTTCGGAGCGACCATTGTTAACAGCTAACCCGAGAATGCAACTTTACAAAAACGGGTTTTGTGATTTACACATGAAAGAAGTGAAACTCTCACTGTATCTTAACAGATGAAAACTTAACAGACAATCAATTTTTCAATGTATAATTTCAGTTAAATCACACTGCAAATTTTGGCTATAAATTATGTGTTACGATCGAGCCCTCCACAATCACCTGATGAAGGAGCGTCGCTCCGAAAGCTAGTGTGCTTCCAATTAAACCTGTTGGACTATAACCTGGTGTTGTGTGATTTTTAACTTTGTACACCCCAGTCCAACACCGGCATTTCCAAATCATTTCCAAATCTCAGACTGGATCTGCATAAACCCTTCGAAATCACAGGCGAGAACCTCCACACGACAAATCCTCTGTTATTTTTTTTTCAAAAAGGCACACAAAGAACCTCACCTTTCACCGTAATCTGTTAAATTTTAAGAGAAAACGAATCATTCAAGAAGGCACAACTTAAAGTAAAAAGTAACTTTTTTTATTCTGCACGCCCAACAGAGAATATTAAAACCAACAACTATTTACAACTCCTTTCTCCTCAAACTATCTTTTATTCACACGATACAATTCTGGACTGAAAATTTTCCATTAAATTTAAGGCAAAATCAATTTCAAACCCAGCTACAGATACACACACAAACGCAGACCTTCTCTCATCCACATACACTCCTACACTCAAACACGCACCCTCTCACAGAGTTATACCCATTTATATTCCAATCAAACACAAACACATAATCCCTCTCACTGATACATAAAAATCACACTCCACCACACATACACATACACAAATAAATTTGTGGGGTTTATTTGGACTGCAGAATTACATTTTACTATGCTCAATAACTGTATGATTCCATGTAAGATTCCGTAAATCCCCTTTTTGGTTTAGAATCAGTCTGACCAATGTGGCACAGATAGCCTTACATAAGGAAACTCATACCTTTAATACATTACATGGGCCATCGTTTTTTTAGATATTAGATTAGATTCCCTCCAGATTGGAAACAGGACTTTCGGTACACCAACTCCGCACCGACCCTCCGAAGAGTAGCCCAGCCAGACCAATTTCACTCTGACTAATGTACCTAACTCTATGGACAATTTAGGAAGACCAATTAAACTGACCTACACACCTTTGGACTATGGGAGGAAACCCGAGTACACGGAGGAAACCCACGCAGACGCGGGGAGAGTGTGCAAACTCCATATAGACAGTCGCCCGAGGTTAGAATCGAGCCTGGGTCCCTGGTGCTGTGTGGCAGCAGTGTTCACCGTGTCATGACACCGATTGTTACAGTTCACTTGAGCATGTAACTTTTAAAAGACGTAATGCGATTTACATGTGGAAGAACTTAAAGCAACATGGTCATTCTAGCAGAAAAGAGACTTAAAAAATAATCCAGCTTTTTTGTCAATATTTAATTTCAGTTTTATCACACTGCAAAATATTGCTAAAATTCTGTGTCTTGCAAACGTTTACTCCACAACCACCTGATGAAGGAGCAGCGGTCTGAAATCAAGTGCTTCCACTTAAACCTAGTGGACAATAACCTGGTGTTGCGTGACGGCATCGCCAAATCATTGCTTTCAATGGAGAGTGACTGTTAACCAAGTTCGGTACTGATGGGGATGGCCTCAACCAGGACCTTGGGTTCACGATACACAATAGGCACACATACACTCACACATTCTCTCATTGTCCCTCTGTCTCTCTCACACAGACACACACACACTGAGACACACACACTCACGCAGACCCTCACTCATACCCTGACACATACCCTCTCATACTTACACCCATACTGAAATCTCTCACGCACGTATACCCCTTGACACTCACACTCACACATATACACATACACACACTCTTTCACAGACAGTCATGCTACCCCCCAACGTACGTAGCCGCATTTTCACACACACACATTAATTTGTGAGGCGAGTTTGTACTTGCAGAATCATATTTTATTTTGCTCAAAAACAGCATGAATCCATATAAGATCCTGTGAACCCCTTTTGATGATTAGATTCAGTATGAACATTGGGACTCAGCTAGCTTCAAATAGGGCACCTCAAACCTTTGATGCATTTTCTGCGCTGACATTGCACCTATTGTTAAAGTTCATTTGAGAATGTAACTTTAAAACAATTTCTGCGATTTTACATATGAAAGAACTGTAAGCCACATCGGCATTCGAAAAGCTAAGAGTTAACAAATAATCCAGATCTTTATCAATATATCATTTCAATTGCATCAGTCTTAAACCTTGTCATAAATTATATGTCTTAAGAACTTATAGTCCCCAACAACCTGATGAAGGATCAGCGCTCCGAAATCTAGTGCTTTCCATTCAATTTGTTGGATAATAACCTGGTGTCATGTGATTTTTAAATATTTGCACTGATATCGTATGCTCAGCTCAACATGACAAAGAATTCGGATGGGCGTCCACAGAATTTCACATCTTACATGTTTCAGCAGAGAGTTAAAGCTCCCCTTCTGTTTCTTCTTTTATGAAGTTTTGATCGTTAATCTTCTAATGTCTGAGTGCTGGCTTTACAGTGGAGGTACATGGAGCTGAATATTCATTTCTGACCCATGATCAGTGAGATTGATTTGAGTATGAATTTGTTTTAATAATCGGGTAGCTATTTCCGAATAAGTTTACAATGCGTGGTAGATTGCAGTCTTGCGAACTGTCAACGATACTTAACACATCGATAACTAGAAATCGTCATGGCCTCTGAGTTTCTGAAGGGCTATCGATTGGAAAAATACATTATATTTTCCTTTCTGATGTTCACACAAAATTTCAGTAAATGCCAACTGACTATGCAGGGATGCTACCTTTTTCGATTACATTAAAATAATCTCTCTTTTTTACACAAAGAGCATTCATAGCACCTGGCTAATATGTTAAGGCAGCAGCCCACGCATAAAACGATGAGCAAAAATAAAAATTTTGAACCACGAAGTGGATTTCACTCTGATGTCCGACTTTGTCCGGCAAGTTATAACTTCAAATTAATAAATCC
Organism: Chiloscyllium plagiosum; assembly: GCF_037043375.1. Classification (NCBI taxonomy): domain Eukaryota; kingdom Metazoa; phylum Chordata; class Chondrichthyes; order Orectolobiformes; family Hemiscylliidae; genus Chiloscyllium; species Chiloscyllium plagiosum. The sequence continues at coordinate 25,691,048 of NW_028270188.1, forward strand.
ATGAGGTGACCAGAAGGACGAAGTATGAGAGTCAATCCATCATTGAGTCATAGCCTTAAAAAAGTATGTAAAATATGCTTGACTGAATGTGGCCATGCCAACCAGATATCCCAAACTGATCTCCTATTTGCCAGAACTCGGTTATATCTCTGTAAGCGCTTCCAGATGCCTTTCAGATGTTGGAATTGTACCTGCCTCCAATACTTCCCCTGTACGTGCATCACTACTTGAGAGAAAACGTTCCTTCTTTTCCGTTGTATTTCTTTCTGCTCTCACATTAATCTTCTGCTCTCAGGGTTTGTACTCTCCTGCAGTGAGAAGAAGACCTGAGTTTCTCCCACTTCCCATGATCATCATGACTTATAAATTTCGAAAGGTAAACCCGTCATCCTGTTGCGCTTCAGAGACCCTGACGCCTCCAAATTCAGCATTCCAGGCAACCTTTTCTGAAATTTCATGCTATCCTTTCGATAGCAAAGAGATCATTTTCGAACACGTTATTTTTAAATGGCCTCACCAATGTCTTGCACACCTGCAACCTCACAATCTTCTAATCAATGCGCTGCCAAACAAAATCAGAGTTACAAATCACCTTCTGTGCTATCCTATCTACCTACGACTGCACTTTCAAGGAACTATGAAACTGCACTCCAAGGTCTTTTTTACAGAGTAACGCATCCCAGGCCCTACCATTAAATATACAGAGAAAACTGAGCACTTAAGATGCTGAAGATCAGAGTCAAGAGTGTGGTGATGGAAAAGCATAACAGATCAGGCAGCATCCGAGGAGCATGGAAATCGACATTTCGGGCAAAGCCCTTCATCACTAAGTATATATGTCTGGGTGTTTTGACTTTCCAAATACATTACCTTACATGTAATTAAGATAAGCTATATTTAAACACTCCACCACCCAGTGGCCGATCTGCCTCAAAGTACCGTTGCATTCAGAGATAATCTTCTTCACTGGAAACAACACCACGAATTTTGGTGTCATCTGCGAAAATACGAACCATAAAATAGAAGTGTTGATCAGATTGGTAGGCCAATCGCAGATGCTTTGAAGCCTTGTTAAGGAAATAAAGATGCCGTAGAATTTAATGCAAGGCAGGACGCTGGGAAGCTTGGAGGGATACAGGGATCTTTGATTAATTATTCACATTTTCCTGAAGTCAGCAGAGGACGTGGATATGATAGTTAATGAGGCATAGGCCATACTTGACTTAATAAATTGTGTCATTGTGTAGGGGAAAGGAGATGTTTTTGGTGTTTTGCATAGCGTTAATCAGTCTGCGGCCATGTGCAGTTTCGCTCTCTATACTACAGGAACGATGTGATAACATTAGAGGACGTCATACAGCGATAGAGATGTACAGAATGGAAACAGACACTTCAGTTTAACCCATTCATGACGACAAGATATCCCAACTCAATCTAGTACCACCTGCCAGCAACTACTCAATATCCTTAAAACCCTTTCTATTCATAAACCCATCCAAATGCCTCTTAAATTTTGCAATTGCATCACCCTCCACCACGTCCTCTGGCAGCTCATTCTATACAGGTACCACCACCTGCGTGAAAAAGTTGCCCCGTCAGTGCCTTTTATATATTTCCTCTCTCACCCTAAACCCATGCCCTCAAGTTCTGGACTCCACGGTCCCAGGGAAAATACTTCGTTTATTTATCCTATCCATGCCCCTCATAATTTTGTAATTCTCTTTCAGGTCACCCCACAGCCTCCGACGCTCCAGGGAGAATAGCCCCAGCCTGTTCAGCCGCTCCCTATAGCTCAATTCCTCCAACCCTGACAACATCTATGTAAGTCTTTTCTGAACTCTTTCAAGATTCCCAACATCTTTCCGATATGAACGAGATGAGAATTGCACGCAATATTCCAGCAGAGGCCTAACCCATTGTCCTGTGCAGCCGCAACATGACCTCCCATTTCCTGTACTCAATATTCTGACCAATAGAGGAAATTAAATCAAACGCCTTCTTAACTATCCTCTCTATTTGCGACTCCACTTTCGAGGAGTTTTGAACCTGCATTTTAAGGTCTCTTTGTTCAGCAACACTCCCTGGGAACTTACCATTAAGTGTGTAAGTCCTGCTTTCCCAAAATACAGCACCTCTCATTTATCTGAATTAAACTCCACCTGTCATTCCCCAGCCCGTTGGCCCATCTGATCAAGATCTGAAGTTACTTTTTCGCTGTCCACTACACCTCCAATTTTGGTCTAATCTGCAAACTTACTAACTGTACCCGTTACGCACGCATTCAAATCATTTATATAAATGAGAAAATGTGGAGGACCGAGCACCGTTCCTTGTGACACTCCACTGGTCACAGATCTCCAGTCTGAAAAGCAACCCTCCACCACCTCCCTCTGCCTTCTACCTTTGAGCCAGTTCTGTTTCCAAATGGCTAGCTCTCCCTGTATTCCTTGAAATCAAGCCATGCTAACCAACCTCCAATGGGGAACCTTGTCGAACGCCTTACTAAAGACCATATAGATCACATCTACCCCTCTGCCCTCATCAATCTTCTTTGTTACTTCTTATAAAAACTCAATCAAGTTTGTGAGACATGATTTCCCACACATAAAGCCATGTTGACATTCACTCATCAGTCCTTACCTTTCCATATGTATTAAATCCTGTCCCGCAGGATTCCCTACAACAACTTGCCCAACATCAACGTCAGGCTCCCTGAATGTTATAGTTTGCAGGGGGATTTGGATAAACTGCAGAATTGGACTGAGGTGGCAAATGGAGTTTAATGCAGCTACATGTGAGAAGATGCACTTTGGGAAGAATAAGAGGATTGCAGAGAACTTGGTTGTGTGGATGTGCGGAGGGATCTTGGAGTCCATGTGCATAGATCCCTGAAAGTTACCACCCAGGTGGATACTGCTTTTCAGAAAACATACGGTGTGTTAGGATTCATTGGTAGAGGGATTGCGTTCCGGAACCGCAATATTATGCTGCAACTATGCAAAACGATGGTGCGGCCACACTTGCAATATTGTGTACAGTTCTGGTCTCCCCATTACAAAAAGGATATGGAAACGTTGGAAACGTTGCAGAGGAGATTTACCAGGATGTTGCCTGGTCTGGAGGGAAGGTCTTATGAGGAAATGCTGAGAGACTTGGATCTTTTCTCATTGGAGAGAAGAAGGCTAAGGGGGAATTTGATAGGCATACAAGATGATCAGAGGTTTAGATAGGGTAGAAAATGTGTTGCTGGAAAAGCGCAGCAGGTCAGGCAGCATCCAGGGAACATGAGATTCGATGTTTCAGGCATAAGCCCTTCTTCAGAAGAAGGGCTTATGCCCGAAACATCGATTCTCCTGTTCCCTGGATGCTGCCTGACCTGCTGCGCTTTACCAGCAACACATTTTCGGGTTAGATAGGGTAGACAGAGAAAATTTTTTATTTTCCCTGGGAAGATGACGTCAGCTTGTACGAGAGGGCATAACTACATCTTGAAGTGTGATAGATTTAAGACTGGTGTCACAGGCAAGTTCTTTACACAGAGAGTGGTAAGAACGTGGAATGCCCGACCTGCTAAGGTCGTCAACTCAGCCACATTAGGGAGATTTAATCAATCCTTAGATAAGCTCATGGATGATTTTGGGAGAGTGTAGGGGGACGAGCTGAGAAAAATCCACAGGTCGGCGCTACATCGAGGGCTGCGGGACTGTTCTGCGCTGTATTGTTCTATGTTCTATGTTCTTTCGTTCCCTGGCTTGTCCTTACCACCCTTCTTAAACAGTGGCAACACGTTAGTCAACCTCCAGTCTTCCGTACCTCACCTGTGACTACCGATGACACAATTATCACCGCAAGACTCCCAGCCATCACTTCTCTCGCTTCCCACAGGGTTCTAACTTATACCAGATCAGGTCCTGGGAACGTATCCACCTTTATGTGTATCTAGACATGCAGCACTTCCTCCTCTGTAATATGGACATTTTTCAAGGTGTCGCCACCTATTTTCCTACATTCTATACCTTCCATATTCTTTACCACAGTAAATACTGATGGAAAATACTCTTTATTATCTCCCCCATTTTCAGCGGCTTGACACAAAGTCCGCCTTGCTGATCTTTGAGGGGCACTATCCTCTCCCTCGTTACACATTTGCTTGTAATGTATTTGTAAAAATGCTTTGGATTCTCCTCAATTATATTTGACAAAGCAATCTCATGTCCTCTTTTTGACAGCCTGATTTTCCTCTTCGGTACACTTCAACTGCATTTATACACTTCGAAGGATTCACTTGACCTGTCATGTCTATATCTTACATATGCTTCTGTCTTTTTTTGACCCAATCCTCAGTTTATTTAGTCATGCAGCATTATCTAAAGCTACCAGCCTTTCTTTTCATCCGAACAGGACTATATAGTCTCTGGATTCTCGTTATCTCATTTCTAAAGGCTTCCCATTTTCGAACCGTCCATTTACTTGTGAGCATCCGCCCCCAAGCAACTTTTGAAAATTCTTGCCTTATACCATCAAAATTGGCCTTTCTCCAATTTAGAACTTCCACTTTTAGGTCTGGTCTATCATTTGCCTTCACTATTTTAAATTTGATTAAATTATGGTCGCTGGCCCCACTGTACCCTCCCACTGACACCTTCCCCGCCTTACTTCCCAAACGTAGTTCAATTATTGCGCCTTCTCTCGAAGGTACATCCACATTCTGATACATAAAACTTTCTTCTAAACCTCTCCATCTAAACCCTTAACACTATTCAGTCCCAGTCTATGTTTGGAAAGTTAAAATCCCCCACCATAACCACCCTATTATTCTTACAGTCAGATGAGATCTACTTCCACGTTTGTTTCTCATTCCCTTCCGACTATTGGAGTGTATGTAGTACAGTCTCAATAAGGTGATCATCCCTTTCTTATTTCTCAGTTCCACCCTATTAACTTCACTGGATGTATTTTCCACGAATATCCTGCCCCAATGCATGTAGAATGCTATCCCTTATCAAAGACGCCATTTCCTCTCCTCTCTTGCCTCTCTTCCTAGTCTTCCTGCAGCATTTTTATCCAGTAACATTAAGCTGCCAGTCCTTCCTAGCCCTGAGCAATGTTTCGGGAACTGCTGAGATATTCCAGTCCTGTGTTGCTAACAATGCCATGAGTTCATCTGCCTTCGCTGTTAGGCCACTTGCATTGAAATAAATGCAGTTCAATTTATTAGTCCTATCTTGTCCCTGCCTGCCCTGACTGTTTGACTCGCTTCTATTCTCAACTGTACCAGTCTCAGATTGATCTCTTTCCTCACTATCTAACTGGCTCCCACCCTCCCACCATACTAATGTCAATCCTTCCGAGCAGCTCTAGCAAATCTCCCTGTCAGCATATTATTCATCTGCCAGTTTAGGTCCAATTCGTCCTCCTTGAACAGGTCACTTCCACAATAAAACCGATTCCAATGATCCAAAACCGTGTATCCTTCTCCCATACACCAGCTCCTCAGTCAGCAATTCACCTGCCCTATCCTTCTAATGCTGCCCTCACTCGCTCGTAACACTGGGAGTAATCCAGATATTTCTACTCTCAAGGTCCTCCTTCTAAAATTCCTGCCTAACTCTCTGTAATCTCCCTTCAGCACCTCAACCCTTTCCCTTCCTATGTTGTTGGTTCCAATGTGAAAAATGACTTCATACTGGCCCCTCTCCCCCTTGAGAAAGTTCTGCATCCACTCTGAGACATCCTTGACCCTGGCCCCAGGGAAGCAAAACACCATTCTGATCTTTTTTTTTTGCTGCTGGCCACAGAAACGTCTGTCTGTACCTCCAACTAGAGAATCCATAACACAATTGATCTCTTGGAAGCCGACGTGCCCCTCGTTGCATTAGATACAGTCTCAATGCCCAAAACTTGAGTGTTTGTGCTACGTTCCCTGTGAATCGATCACACGCTACTCTTCCCAAATCAGCATACTTGTTTGAAATGGGGATAGCCACAGAAACTGCTGCACCAACTGCCTACCTCGCTTAACTTTCCTCGAGCTAACCCATCTATGTGACTGTATCTGAGACGTTCCCTCCCTTCCTAGAACTGTCATCCATCACATACTGTTGCTGTTGCAAATTCCTCATTGCCCCTAACTGTCTTTCCAACCGGTCCATTCGATCTGATATGATTCGCAACCAACAGCATTTATTGCATGTATAATACGCAGTAACACTTAAAGTCTCTTTCAACTCCCAATTCATGTATTGCTGGACATGAAAGTGCGATTGATAATGAGAGAGAGATTTTGAGGTTAGGGTGTTCACATGAACCATTGAAGAGTTTGGGACATGCTCAGAGAGTAGCTCATGACTCCCCAGCAGCATCCCTGAAATCATAACAGAAAATATACAACACAAAACCAAAGACGTTATGTCAAATCTTAAAAAGCACGAGCTGGACTTTTGGTGGATGAGTCAGTCAATTCTCAGCATTATCGTACAGCAAGAATGATCATAGCTTGCAGTGGTTGCGCATAATATTTCCTCCAATGATGGGAGGAACTTGGAGAGAATGGTGACGTTTGGCTTGTTCTCTTCAAAACAGAGAAGGAGAAGCAGAATTTTAAATCAAGATATTCAACGTCCGGATGGTTTTGGATAGTATGAATAGGGAGAAAGCATTTTAGTTGTTGTAAGGTTAAGACAATTGTCTAAAGTATCAGAGATAAGATGAAGAAACATTTTTCTTCTGCGCAGTGATGTGCAACATGACGAACAAAAATCTGATATTCAATACGTCAGCTCCCAAGGCAATGGAAATAGTTTCAAATACAAATTTGAAGACAACCGAATAAACGTACAGGGCGTTGGGGAAAGTTTAGTGGCAGTGAAACTAACTAGTTAACTCTCATGGATCGGTTCGTCTTCAGTTGGCATCTCTGTGAAATTCTATCAGAGATCTAAAGCCCTGCGTCTATACAGCAGAGAAAGTTATCTACTCAAAATGATTGCAGAGAACCTGAGTGACCGGTTCTGGTCGTTTAATCGTTGCAGCGAAGATGCTGAGCATTTATTTCCGACCCACCACTCTCAGAAAAGTCCTGAAATCACACTGGAAACATTCATAGTAAGTAGCAGCAAGTCCCAGTCAATCAATAACATTATACTGACAGAATTCCCCCTCACCAACTCATAGTTGTTCTCCGACAAAGAAACCCTTCACCACTTCCGCTAAACATCCACGCCCCCTCTTTAAACTCCACCTCCAAAACACCACGTGCCCGTCTACTTCAAGTGCAACCTCTCCCTCCCCCAGCCCAAATACTTTTAACATGAAGTTAGAAGAATTCGGGGACGTACAAGAAGTGAAGTTGTCGATGCCTAGCTTAATAAGGGGAGCAGGGGATACATAGGTTTCGTTCTTTAACCATGCGAAATGCAATGGTACAGCAATAGGATAAGTATGTTTTACTGAGTAATATACTCTTAGAAATGTCGGTGTGGACTGGATGGCTGAATTGTTTGCTTTCACACTGCCGGTATTCCATGATTCTATGAACAGCAGTCAATTGTGAGGAGACTTGTCAAAGGATGTAATGGGATAACGATCAGTTTGTAAGATGGGGGGAAAATTGTAGTTAAAGTTTGAACAAGCGAAATTGTTATCATTTTGGCCTCAGTGCCAGAGACCAGGATTCGATTGCCTCCTCGAGCGACTGTCTGTTTGGAGTTTGCATAATAGTCTTCAAGTCTGAGTGGGGAGTCTTTGGTTGTTCAGGCTGTCTGTCACAGTCCAAATATGTAAACACACGGTGGATTAGCCATGAGAAAGATAGGAATACAAGGATACCTTAATGACAAAGGTTTGGTTAAGATGCTTATTGGATTGTCCTTGTGGACTTCGATGGTTAAATGGTCTTCTTCCACACTACATTTCTGTGATTCCATGTATGCGGTGATGTATTTTGGGAGACCTAATGCAAAAATAAAATGTGTACTGGAAATGGCAGAACCCAGAGGTGCATTAATATGCAGAGGATATTGAGGTGCATGTCAGTTGCTCTCTGAAAGTTCTGGATGCAACATTAAAGGTAGGTTGTGAGCCTTTAGACTCATACAAAAGGGTACACAGGATGTTGCTAGGCGTTGGACTGTATTTGTTATATATTTGCCTTTCTCACACGTAGATTCTGGGAATTCCTACAAAAAACAAACTAAATGCATTCCCTCAGATTATGAATTGCAGCCACTTCCGATTCCAGATTATATTCATGATTCACAGAAAAATATTCGCCAATGTAGCTCACATTTAACAGAGGCAAACGCGGCCCGGGTCTGGTAATAAAGTGACAGCCTTGAATCTTCGTTGCTTTTTTGTCTGGTCCTTCCTGTCGACGTCACGAGCTTCCACAAATTCCCATACTATTCTTTCTGTAAAAATATAGTGTGACAGTATTACCCATCCCCGAACCCTAACCCTCGAACCGCACCATGCTGAACAATGTACCGCAGTGTCCCCAAGTCGAAAGCGCAGTGACAGTGATTGATGACGTCTTCGACTCCAAAATTGAGCCCTGAAGACAATGTCTAATGTTCCGACGGGAAGCGAAAAATCAGATAAGTGCAGCAAAGAGCATTTATGGGAAAAAGTTTGAAAACTAATGGCAAAGGGTGTCTCAAAAACGTCTACCACCGTTCAATGGCAAACGGCTGTTAGTAGAGTAGTCACACTGGTAAGAAAGCAAATAGTGAATTTAGTCCTGCAGAAAACGAACGTGTGTGTGGTGTTAAATTAATATTTTGCGCTGTCACTTGGTGACATCGGTTATTCTCGCAAGACCATGGATCTGTGCCTTGGGATTCTTGATCCAATCATTGTTGAGCATTGTTGTGGCTATGGGAGCCCACGCAGGAATGGCAGTCTCACGTGAAGCGTCTGGATTTCAAAGCCGTGTTCTCCGGTGTTGTCATGGTGATCTTCCATTTTGGCCCGTCCAGTTTTCTTCCACAACAGTCCTCAGCTTCACTTTTCCTCTTTTTAGATTGCTGCATAATTCCAGCCTCCAGCGAGGGAGATCGCTTTTAATGTCATCCTACCTCCCTCAGTTTATGTTCAATGACTTCATGTCTCTCTTGCTGACATCTTTGAAATGAAGATATCGCCGCCCTTGTACTCTTTTGCTGGAGGCCAGTTCCCCTTACAGCAGGTCTTTCAGCATCCTCCTCTCTGACATGCAGATTAAGTGGCCTTGCCATCAGAGACGGTGTTGTTGGAGCAGGGTAAAATTGCTGTATCTGGGCGTGGGCCAGGAACTCAGTGTTGGTGACTCAGTAAATCGAGGATGCATCTCAGGCTGCAACGGTGGAAGGCGATGAGACGCCACTCTTGTCTGGAATACAGGCTCCAGTTATCGCTGCCATAAAACAGTGTGCTGATGACGCAGGACCAGTTGGATGCAATCTTGGTATGCGTCATCACCTTTCTGTTCTCCCAGGCTCTCTTTGTTAGACTGCCAAGTGTTGAGGCTGCAGTTACGATCTGTCTGTTCAGTCTAAGGAGAGACTGTCTGTGATGGTGAAGCCAAGGTATGAAATCTCAAAGGCCACCTCCAACACGTGTTGTGGATAATGTCCCTGAGACACTCCCATCTCTGCTGAAAATCTCCTTCGGGTGGGTCTGAAAGGAATGGATGTTCCATTTACGTGATGTACACTTTTGTATTTTCTGGGTGTTGAATCTTACTGGTATCGATGCACGTATTTTTTTTCTTGGATTCTTGGCGTAGTGCATTTTGGTTGGCCAACTTCTGACCTTGTGATAAACGAGAGAGTGATCTGTGTCGCAGTTGGCACTCCGAAAAGAGTGCATCGTAATGACGTTCCGTAGGTGGGAACCTCGAGTCATTATCACGTCCATCTGGTGCCAGTGTTAAGAACATGGGTGTCCTTTACCACCTTTCTTTATACAACGAGAGAAATTCTACAGAGTCAAAAGAGTCCACCATAACATAAATGTTAAGAACTGCGGTAAAGACAAACTAGGGAACTAAATACCGATGAGCCTGACCTCGGTGGTGGGAAAGTTGTTGGAGGGAATCCTGAGGAACAGGACGTGCATGTATTTGGAAAGGCAAGGATTCATTATGGATAGTCAACGTGGCTTTGGGCGTGGGAAATCATGTCTCACAAACTTGATTGAGTTTTTTGAAGAAGTAACAAAGAGGATTGATGAGGGCCGAGCAGTGGATGTGATCTATATGGACGTCAGTAATCTGTTCGACAAGGTTCCCCAGGGGAGACTCATTAGCATGGTTAGATCTTATGGAATATGGGGAGAACTAGGCATTTAGATTTAGAACTGGCTTAAAGGTAGAAGACAGAGCGTGGTGGTGAAGAGTTGATTTTCAGACTGGAGGCCTGTGACCGGTGGAGTGCAACAAAGATCGCTGCTGGATCCTCTACTTTTGGTCATTTACGTAAATGATTTGGATGGGACCAAAAGAGGTACAGTTTGTAACGTTGCAGATGACACGAAAATTGGAGGTGTAGTGGAAAGCGAAGATTTCAACAGGATCTGGACCAAATGGGCCAATGGGCTGAGAAGTGGCAGATGAAGTTTAATTCAGATAAATGCGAGGTGCTGCATTTTAGGAAAGCAAATCTTAGCAGGACGTATACCCTTAATGGTAAGGTGCTCGGGAATGTTACTGAACAAAGAAAACTTGGAGTGTAGGTCCATAGCTCCTTGAAAGTTGAGTCGAAGTTAGATAGGACATATCAGAAGGCGTTTGGTATGTTTTCCTTTATTGGTAAGTGTATAGAGTAAGGAGTTGGGAGGTCATGTTGCGGCTCTACACGACATTGGTTAGGCCACTGTTGGCACATTACGTGCAATTCTAGTCTCCCTTCTAACGGAAAGATATTGTGAAACTTGAAAGAGTTCAGAAGAGATTTGCATAGGTGTTGCCAGTGTGGGAGGATTTAAGCTACAGGGAGCAGTTGAACAGGCTGGGGCTGTTCTGAGGGGTGTCTTGATAGAGGTTTACAAAATTATGAGAGGGATGGATAGGGTAAGTTGGGAAAGTTTTTTTTTTTCCCTGTGGCCTGGGAGTCCAGAACTAGAGGGCCTAGGTTTACGGTAAGAAGGGAAAGATATAAAAGAGACCTAAGGGGCAACGTTTTCACGTAGAGGGTGCTATGTGTATGGAATGAGCTGCCAGAGGAAGTGGTGAAGGTTGGTACAATTGCAACATTTAAGAGGCATATGGATGGGTAAATGAATAGGAAGGGTTTGGAAGGATATCGGCTGGGGGCTGGTAGGTGGGACTCGATTGGGTAGGGATATCTGTTCAGCATGGACGGTTTGGACCGAAGGGTCTGTTTCCATGCTGTGCATCTCTGTGACTATAAAGTGGAACTCAGTCACAAAAAGATTTCAACATTGATAGGGGAGCGGTGTTGGATAGAATCTTATCATTTAATGCTAAGCATGCACTGAGACTGATAAGATGCACTGAAGAATTTGTAATTAGGGGCTGTGGAAATTACTTTGGAAACAAAGTTACGGTTTTACCTTTCCATGGTGGCCGTGTCAGAAAGTTGAACCGATTCAAACATTGTAGTTTTATTCAGGAAAACTCTTTTGATTACTTCACTCTGATTTCCAGTTTTTTTTTTAAAGTAGACGAAAAGTTCAGATCTTGAGCAACTGTTAAGAGAATAAATCCACAGGATTCCATATAAATGAAGAAAAACAAACAGGCTTCATTATCGAATTTAGAATAGTAATGCACAGTCATTGTTTCTGAATTTCCTGAATGAGCATGTCATCAATTTGGGAATACAGAGCTCATATCAAACAGAAAACTGTCATCAAGACAGATTCCACACCTTTCTTCGTGATTCCATCCACATATTAATATTACAGTGGATTATCCAAGAATTTGATCCCCACAACGGCTTACCATCTTACCGACCTGGCTTGGAAACCCCTTTCAAATTCAATACTGAAGTGGAGAAAGTAAAAGAATGGTCATTGGTTTGGCTATGTAAGTGCTATCACACATTTCAAACAGGCAAATGGGTTCTCTCCAGTGCGACATTATTGATGCATGATTCAATAAATCTTGTCTCATACTCGGAGCAGGTGAATGCTCTCTGGCCAATGTGAATTCGCTCATGTTTCAGATGGTGGGAGGCCTCAGAATAGATGAAAGGCCACTTTCCAGGATGTCGTCGTTGCATATCGGTTGGGAAATTGTACGAATTTTTTACCACATTCAGAGCAGGTGAACCGTCTCTACCCCAAGAAACCTGGCCGATGGTTTGGAAGACGGATCGCTTTTTGTATTTGGAGCAGTTGAATAATGTGTTGTCAGTGTGTACGCGGTAACGTTTCAGCAGGATCATTGTTTGAATGAGTATCTTAACTTGCAAAGAAGACATGACAGTCTTCTCCCTTGTCTGAACTCCCTGGTGAACTGCACTTGGATTGATCGCGTGTACTGAGACCTTTGAATGACTTTCCTTTTTATGACGTGTAAAAGGTTTCTTCTCTATGAGAATGCACTGATATTCCAGTTCATGGGCGACCGAGCAAATCTCTTCCCACACTGAGAGTAGCTGAATGTCCTGTACCCTGTGTAACAACACTGATGCCAATCCAGGACAAGTGGATATTTGAATTTCAGTTATAAGATTGCCAGCAAGAGAATTATGAGTATGATGTGGAAGAAAGTCTTTATTTGGAAAGATGTTAAGATTAAAATGCATTGCCTGGGGGAGAGCGTGTCATTGGATTTCATTAGACGTTTCAAAAGAGTACTGCATCTCAATTTGGAAGTGGCAAATTTACAGGTGCGCTTCTCAGATACAAAAGAGGAATATAAGTTTTAAAAAGTAGCATTACTAACAGAGTTTAAAATAGGTTAGAAGTAAGGTACAATCGTCATATCTTGTTGAAGGATCGACATTGCAGACCAGTAAATAGTTGCAGATTGATATTATTACAAACGCATTGTCCAAGCACAGAGACCAGGTGGTCTGACCGCTCACGCCAAGTCCAAGGCCAACAACAGATTCGCTCCACTCCATGCCTCCAGTCAGTTCAGCCAGGTATTCAGCTGCACCAAGGTAAGTTGCACTGCTACTGAACTCACTTCTCCTCGCGCTGATAGTTAATAACATGCAATGTTTCTGGAATGGCAATTGCTTCGCTTACACTCGCGCTACTCTGGGAATTACTTCCCTTACCACTGTCGCTATGTTGCAGGAATAAAAATGGTTTCTAAGCGTTGTTTCAATCCATTGTGAAGGTGATTCCGGAATTTTGACGCAGCGTTAGTGAAGGAATGACAGCATATGTACAAGTAAAGATGATGAGTGGCTTGGAAAGGAAATGGAATGTGATGGTGTACCCCTGTATCTGCTTCCCTCGTCCTTCTAGATGGTCGTGGTTGTGCATTTGCAAGGCGCTCTCTGGAAACTTTTGATGAATTTCGTCAGAACATTTTGTAGATGGTACACACTGCTGCTGCTGAACGTCCATGATGGAGGGAGTGGATGCGTGTGGATGTATGCAAACTAAGCGGTCTGCTTTGACCTGGATTTTGTCAAGATTCTTGAGTGTTACTGTAGCTTCCCTCATCCAGAAAATTGTGGTATTAATCACCACACTGTTGACTTGTGTCTTGGAGGTACAATGAGCAATTTCCATTCAAGAAACATTGCATTATATTAATGAATCGCCCAATCTGCTGTTAGCTGGGAACTCAGTTTGTGATCCTGGCAGGAAAGGGCACCACTCCCTCTGGGGAGCAAACATGTACATGCTGTGTGTGTGCAAGAGGCTTCAATCAGTCAGTTGTTCTATCAGAACATCTTTGCATTGACAGCCACGCTAAAGCGTGGAATTGTGCGGATTGTAGGAATTCATATACATTCCCAACTGAGAAGCCAGTGTTGTTCCCCTGCCTGGAGTGTGGGAGAATTTATTATGCCACTCATCCTATTGAAACATCAGCGTGGTTACGTGGATGAGAGAATTTTCAAAATCCCAGAGGGCGGGAAATATTTAAAACGTTCCTGGAAAATAATGTGTTAAAGAACGAGTAGCCACGACTACAGTTGGTTCCACACTCCATTCAAATTCACTAAACACTTGCAATTTCAGATTGGAGAGAGCCCATTTCCCTGCTCGACAACCTGCTGAAAGATCAGTGAGTTCACACCGCAGAGAGGCAGATCAATGGTCTAGTGACCTGCAGAAAAACTAGCGTGTTCACCCAGGGAAAATGTAACTCACTTGGTCTGTATTTAGGACGGGTCTCCACCCCTCTTCTCCACGCCACTCTTTCCTTTCTCCTCCCCTCTTATCACCACTCACTGTACTGGATGACGACTGAAATTGAGGTCAAGAAAGTGAAGGAGGCCTGTTTTTGTTGTGGCCAGCTGGATTGATTGAATTGCTCAAGGATAATAGGGACAGTAAGCGAGAAAAAATGGGACATGAGATATCTTTGGAAAATAACATTCAAAATAATTTAACGGGATTATAGAATTGCATTATGTGCAAAAATGTAACTTGAGAGAATAGGGCCCCTAAAAATCAAAAAAGGCTCTCTAAGCATCGAAACACATGCGATTGATGAGATTGTAAACTCATATTTTGTGTCAGTACTTATTGTGCCGAATGCTATGGAAGCAAGAGAACTTGGAGAAATAAATAGTGCAAACTTGATAGGTGTTCACATTAGAGAGGAGGAGGCGCGGGATGCCTTCAAAATCGAATAAATACTCAGACCCAGACCAGGTGTTTCCGAGAACATTGTGTAAAACAAGGGAAATGAATGGTGGGCCATTAGGGGAGACAGTTGTGTCATTGATAGTCACGAGTGAGGTATTGGAAGACGGAAGTGTGCTTTTTTTTTTCATAAGAAGACGTGGTAAGGAAAATTCAGATACCTCTTGACCAGTGAATGTGACATAGATGGTGGATATATTGTTGGAGATTCTGAGGAACTGGATATTCATATTTCTGGAAAGGAAAGAACTCATTACTGATAGTGAACATCATAAATCTTATCTCACTAATTAGATTTTTTGTGAAGATCTGACGAAAAGTGGACGGCACAGTGACACAGTGTTTAGCACTGCCTGCTCCCAGCGCCAGATACCCGGGTTCAATTCTATGCCTCAGGCGACTGACTGTATGGAAGTTGCACATTCTCCACGTGTCTGCGTGGGTTTCCTCCAGGCGCTCCGGTTTCCTCCCACAGTCCAAAAATGTGCAGGTTAGGTGAATTGGCCATGCTAATTTGCCCATAATGTTTGGCGAAGGGGTAAATGTTGGGGAATGGGTCTGGGTAGGTTGCGATTCGACAGGTCGGTGTGGACTTGTTGGGTCGAAGGGCCTGTTTCCACTCTGTAAGTAATCTAATCTAATCTTGGTGCTTGAACAGAGCTGTTGACGTGTAATACATGGATGTCAGCGAGGCGTTCAATAGGTTTCCGCATAGTAAACTGAAGAAAGGTTAGATCACATGAAATCCAGGGAGCGTTCGCCACCATTTACAGAATTGGCTTGACATAGAAAACAGCGTGTGAAAGGGGATTGTTGCTTTTCAGACTGTCCAGGGAACAGCAATGCAATGCAGTGATCATTATTTGGTTCACAGCTTCTGTCATTTATATTAATAATTCAAATGCGAATATTGCTTGTCGAGTCAGTTCAATTCTAGATTATAGTAAATTTGGCAGTGTGGTGGACAGTGTTATCTCAAAAGAAAACATAGCACCTTGATCAGGTAGGCCGATTAGTGTCAGATGGATTTTCATTTAGTTTGAGGTGTTGCATTGTGATAAAGTAAATCGTGGCAGAATTTATACGCGTAATGAAATAAGCCTGGGGAAAGATACGAAGCAAAAAGTATTCGTTTACATGTTTATTTTTCCTGAACTGTAGAATCGTATGTAGAAAGAGTCGTTTTGTAGACATTTGGGACACTTGCTTTTATTGGTCAGTGCACTGCGTCTCGGAGTTGGGGCATCATGCAGCTATGAAATAGAAGATTAGTGAGACCACCTTTGGAATATTGCATTCAATTCTCATTCCTGAGCTATAGGAAAGATGTTGTGAAACGTTCAAGGGTGCAGAAAATATTTACAGCAATATTGTTAGGATTGGAGGTTGTGAGCTACAGTTAAACACTGAATAGGCTCGGACTCTTTTCTCTGTTGTTTCAAAGGCTGTGTGGTGACATTATAAAGGTTCATAAAATCAACAAGGGCTTGGAAAGAGAGATTAGGCAAGATTTTTTTCCCCACATAAGGGAGTCCAACATTAGATGTCATAGGTTTAAAGTTAGAGAGGAAAAAAATAAGCGGAACCAAAGAGGCAACATTTTCAGGCAGACTGATGCATTTATCGAATGAGCAGCAAGATGTAGTCGTGGAGGCTGGTACAAGAACAACGTTTACACGGCTTCCGGACGGATGCATGAACAGGAAAGGTTAAGATTGATATGATTCAAATGGTGGCAAATGGAATTAGATTAATTTAGAATATCTGATTGGCAGGCTTGGGTTGGAATGAATAGTCGGCTTTCGTCGAGGACATCTGTCTGACTCTATTTACAATCCATACGAATATCATTAATTACCAGTGTATGTAATGTTGCTGAGTTTGGCGATAGGAAATACTGATGGGGAGCCGAGTTATGAGGATGCTAACATGAGCCTACTGTTAAAGAGGTACCTTAAACAAGTGGACAAAGACTCTGCAGCTAAAAACTAACGTGAGAAAGATGGAGGTTTATACATTTGTAAGAGATGAATATCATGTAACTGTGGAGAAAAATACAGAAATCCGAATCACAGAGCGAATTGTGGATTGTCGTGTCTGAAAATGAAAGAGTCCACGTTCAGCAGTTCACAAGAAAGTCAAATGTTCTAATATTCATCACATCAAGGGATAGAGCGTAAACACAAGGAAATCTTGCTAAAACTGTGCAAATACCAGTCAGATCGCACCTCGAAAACTCAGGACAGCTTTAGTCTCCGATTTTGGGCAAGATGGTTCAGAGAAGGTTCACGGTAATGGTGCAGAATATGGAAAGATATCCTCATTGGATGAAAGGAAACCATATTAAATGATAAAATGTTCTTGGGGGCTTGACTGGATAGATTCATGCTAATTGTTTTTCACTGTTTCAGAGGCGAGGACCAAACTCAGTGTTCATCTCTCTAAGATTGAAATTCGGAACAACTTCCTCTTTGGGGCTATTGATTCCGTGAGATTATTAACCGCAGAGAACGGTAGAGACTGGCTCATCAGTATATACAACGCTGAGATCAACATATTCTGAAATCAGTAGGATAATGAAAGGTTAGGGGATAGGAGAGGAAAGGGAAGTCGTGTCTTACCAGCTAAGCCCTGATTTCATTGAATGGCGAGACCACGTTTAATGAATGAAATTGCATACTTTTTGCCCTGTTTATGTTTGTTTCTCTCTCACTCTCCTTTGTCTATTTTCAACCAATTTCACAGGACATTAATGCAATAAGGTTTTCAGTCTGAAGACTAGAAAACAGACATAACTTCAACATCTGACAGAGTCGCACAGTTATTTTGCAGCCTGAATATCTTTGGATTTCGAAAATGAAAGGATATATCAAATGAAAGGACGAGGACTGTAGATATCGAACATAGAATAATACAGGTGAGGAACGGACTCTTCAACCCAAAAGGTTTTGCCAAACCTGACGCTAAATTTATCTCGTGACTTTTCCCTGCCCTTGTTTCATTTTTTCCCATTTCAGGCATAATCATGTGCTTATTTAATGTTTCTTCAGCGTCATTTCTGTATCTGTCTCCTCCACCAACCTTGCCAATGCATTCCACAATCCTACCACCCTCTGTGTAAAAACGAACTTGGACCTCACATCTCCATTTAACTCACACTTTAAATGTATGTCCGCTAGTTTTGAGATATTTCAACTCTGAGAAAATGATTGTGACTGCCAATCCTATTTTAGCATCTCATAACTTTATATACTTCTGTCATGTCTCCCCATAGCCTCCGCTGCTCAGGTGACAACAACTAGTTCAAACACTTCAATCCAGGTAGACTCCAAGCCCTCCATATCCTACCTGGACTGTGGTGACCAGAACTGAATGCCATATTCTAAGCGTGGCCAAACCAAAGTCTTTTAAGGCTGGAAGATGACATCCTGTTGAGGGTCAGGAACTCGCAGATTTCAGTCAAAACAGGGTTAATGATTCTCATGGCCTTGAGGAGATGTCTGTTCACTGAAGTTGTTAGTCGTTCATGATTTCCAAGTGATGGGCCCTCTGACTTGAAATCCTTCTTTTGCACACCAATCTTGAACTCATCTATGAACTCGTTTTCCTCTCCAAACGGCTGGAACATGGTGTCTTCCAAAAATCTGTCCCTGGCCCTTTCTATTCTCATCTGGATCCTAGTGCTAGGTGATATCATATAAAGCCACAATGTGCATTTTCATACATTCATTAACTTGATCCAGCTCAAAACCACCACAAACCCCATCCCACCTTTTCCATTCCGGTCATGTTGTGAACGTTTCTGATTCAGTCTTACGCATTCTTACATAGCTTCAGTTACCCTTACCACACATCGACGCATCATCCCCAACATCAGATCGTGCAATCTCCAATGGAGAGGTTTCATTTGATTGCTACAGACTGAATTTTTAGCAAGAGCTTCTAGGTCTGAATTAACCAGACAAATGCTGCCATGCTAAAAAAAAAAGGTTATCTCATGATGTCACCCGACTTCAGCGCTGTGCCCATGTTAGTCGAATGGAGTAATGAGGTTAATAGTTGTGTGACCCTGGGACAACACACAGCATCCGTGAGCTGGTTATTGCCGAGTGAGTACGGTTTGATGGTACGGTTGTTTTCACTGCCATCAGTGATTATGGAGAGTAGAAAGAAAGGATGATAACTGGAAGTAATATAAGTGTCATGCTATTTTTTTGGATACAACAGAGCTGGACAACCTTTTGTTTAATTTGCTGTATCAATGGAAAATTTGCAGCTGGACGGGAACCGATTGGGTGGGGCGAAAGTGGGAAAAGGGAAGGAAGTAGAATGATTATTCCTCATTATATCAGTGACAGAGCAGGCTCAACGAGCCAAGTACTCTGTTCCTGCTGCGATGCGGGCGATCGAACGAGGAGACCAATTTTGAATCAGCGAGAGCTACGACACAGAGAAAGTCGTATCAATTCATAGCATCAGTACCTGGATAATCCTCTCACAATCCCCCTGAAGGTTCTTGGAAATCTATCGCACTGTTTATGTTGGACTCGCTCCACCTCACACCTCACAGATGCAGTCTTTGGGACGAATTGTTTTCCAATCTGTTTTGTTCTGAATGAGGACAGAGTGAAACACCTCCCTAACCAGTTCAAACCATCAACAGGCCTCAGCCTCGCCATCCAATAATTCTTATTAATTGAAGCACCAGCCTTTGCTTTATGGACTTTCAATTTGACTGTCTTTTCCTATTGGTCAGAATTGCGTCAATTAAGAGCTGATCTTGCATTGTATATAACTGAAGTGAGACACGGTGCTCACGGTGGCAGAGACACACATTACTGGAGTGGAGAGTGAGAGGGAGCAGTCGGTGAATGCATCGGTGCCGCATCCTGTACTGAGGCTGAATTGGAGCAGTTCTTTGATTCCACTGACAACTTTCACCCCACATTCAAATTCACTTGGTCCATCTCAGACACATCCGTCCGCTTTGTTGATCTTATCGTTTCTATCTCCGGCCACAGTCTCCAGGTGGACGTTTACGACATACATGCATACTCACATAACTACCTGGGTTACACCTCCTCGCACTCTATTTTCCTCAAGAGCTCCATCCGATTCTCCCAATTCGTCTGCCTGCTAGACGTTCACCTATTTTCAGCGACGTGTTTTTCCTTCGCCCCGTCATCCAGATAGCCATTTGCTGCACCACCTCCATGCCCTGTTCCACTGCTTTGAGGCTCTCCTTTCTCAACACAACAAAGATAGAGACCCCGGTCCTCAACTAGCACTCCAAAAGTCCCTGCAACCAATGCATCATCATTACACACATTGACCAACTCCAACTTAAACCCACCAAGATCATCCTGCACTCCCCCACCACTCATTTCATTCCATAAGGACCATTTGATTTGACACTCCTTGCTTTGCGCAGGTCTCCCCATTGAATTTCCCGAACACCCATGTACCGACTCCTGCAAATGGAAAAGATGTGAAACCCGCTATGTATACACGCTCACCTCAATTCAGCGCCGTAAACAGTCCTTACAAGTGAGGCAATCATTCATCCGGCTCTATTTCAAACTAGTTATTGCATCAGGTGCTCTAGTGAGTCCCTCTCTATATGGAGGGACCGTATGTAAGCATTGCGAACAGTTCAACGAGCATTGCTGCCAGCTCCACAGGAGCCAATCGATGTCCCAGTCATCGTCCAATTCTGTTCCCCCACCATTCCCTTCTGACATGACAACAATTTTTCTCTGCCATTCCCAAAAACGAACGACAGTGCAAATTAGTGGAACAACACCTCATCTTCGCCCTTGTAGCCTGCAGCTCGGAGGACTCCAATTTCACATAATCGCCTTCCTCACTCTCCGACTCCGTCTTCTTTCATTCCACTGCTCCTTACCACCAATGGATTCATTCCTCTAAATGACAGATCAGATCGTAACCTCAACCTGTCTTCAACTATCTGCAATTCACCACCCTGCCCAAGCCACACCCCTCTATATGCCACTTGCTCTGCACCAAAGAATGTTTTCACCTGACACGTCGAGTTCTCCACCTCCTAATGCTGGCGGGCTTGCTGTGGTTTTCCAGCCTCCTGCCTGTCTCTTTCAGCTCCAGCATTTGCAGTGTTTTGTTTTTGTCTGCAACCAGCTTTGTGGTGAGGGCATAGTCCTGTAGCGTGCCAGCACAACTTTCATCTTCAAGGTGTTAACAAACCCGGCTGAAGAACAGACTAGAAAAATAAGCAACAAAGAGTATGTCGGAAAATGAAGCAGGAGGCCACGGTTGAATTTAGCAACAACTCTAATTGCATTGCACCTGTGATCTGAATCAAAATTCTCACACATTTCAGAGGAAGAAGGTAAAACGAGTTCTTTCATGGAGCCTACATGAGGTCACAGCAGGGTAGTTGAACAAACACATTGGAAAAGAACGATGTGTGAAAGACGAAAGTGAGAATGAGAGGGAGAATTCCAGATCTTGGGGCTGAGGCAACATAAGGTGCAGTCACCAATTATGCAACAATGAAAGTACGGAATGTGCAAAAGGCCAGCATGGGAAAAGACCACATTTATCGGAAATAAATATTACAGAGATAAAGTTCGGAGGATCCATGGGAGTAATTTGATAACAAGACTGAGCGTTCTAAAATCTCGATGTTGCTTGAATTGGAGTTAGTGTAATCAGTCTACAGGGTAGTTATCGAGGATTGAGAACTGTTGGAACATAATAACTGCAAAGTTTTAGATTACATCAAGTTTGCAGAGAACAATATGGATGATCATTGAGCACGGAATTTCAGCTGTCGAGCCTAGAGGTAAGGAACAAATGAATGTGTGTTGCAGCAGCAGATGCAGTCAGAGAGAGAGACAGGCTGCAATGAGATTAGATTGAATTAGATCACCGACACTGTGGAAACAGGCCCTTTGGCCGAGTAAGGCCACACCGACGTTCCGAACAGTAACCCGCCCAGTTGCATTTCCAAATTACTAATCCACCTAACCCTCTGGGCAATTTAGAATGACCAATTCACCTGATCTAAATATCTTTGGACTGCGGGCGGAAACTGGAGCACGTGGATGAAGCCCCAAGCAAGACACAGGAAGATTGTGCAAACTCCACACAAGCAGTCGCCCAAGGCGGGAATCGAACCTGGATCCCTGATGTTGTGAGGCAGCAGTATTAACTACTGAGACACCGTGCCGCCCAATAACAGAGGTGGATCCAGGGGGTCTTCGTGTTGACATAGAAAGGAGATCAGAAGCTGTCATCGGAATCAAATTCAGCACCAAATTCTTGGCAGCACAGCTGAATCTCAAAAAGTCACAAGAAAGTAGGTTGGAGGAAATGATTAGGAATTCAGATTGGAGCATGGACTGGAAACTTTGGCTGAGTTCTTTCCACTGTTTAATTGAAATTAACTGTTCAGCACAAAGACAGTCAGGAACCAGAAAATATATTATTCCGGGTTGAAGTTAATTTCAGCGGGAGAGGAGCCAAAAATGTGAACACGAGGAAGTTTGGAGAAACCATCTTTATATAAGTGACTCTAGCAGTGGGGACATTTCAGCAGTAAGGTTAAAATAGAGAAGGCGAAAAGGAATTTTAAAATAAGCTTTCAAAATCAGAAATGTACTGTACAAGGTGGACAGTGTGAAATTGTTCACCGTGTTAAAAGCATAAAAGGCAAGTTTTCAACTAAATTACAGAGACGGAAATGTGAGGAGAGAAAAAGGCTTCAAAAAGTAAGCAGATACATCTAGAATAAAAATCAGGGAACTGTGAATTTGGTATATTTTATCAAGGTCAGGAGACAATTATTTGAGATTTAAAAATTGCAAGGTTGCAAGGAAAAGTCAGGTGAATGGAGAAACGTCGGAAAGTCCATTTAAAGAATTGCATGGCCCGTTTCTGTACTTCAGTAATTCTGTGTTTTGCAATTGCTCACTGGATCTCTGCACAGTAAGTTCGGAACATCAGGTTAAATTTTACTATTCTGCACAGGGACCTCAATCAGGTTAATGTTTTGTGTTGATAAATTACTGCGGTAACACAGGAATTGGTAAAACGATCTCAGTTTCCCAGAATAATGTAGAACTTCCGGACCAAGGCACAGTTTCAAGAGAAAGTGTTGGATGGGTGTAAAGTGACAATGTTTTGTAGAAATTTCGATAAATCCATGGATAGGAAAGGACTGGAGAGGTCCTGGACAAACAGAGGCAGGTGGGACTCATTCAGTATGGGAACATTGTCAAAATAGACTGGTTGCGTCAAAGCCTCCACTTCTATGCTGCTTTATAATATTTTACTGCTTAAGCTGTGACGACACTGACAAGTTGGATAAGTAGTCGGATAGATAACAGATAAAGTGCAGAAAGAACATGAAAAGTATAAAATAAAGCACGACTACTGTAGAGATAGCTTGAGCAGAGCGACATGGATGTAGATGTGCACAAGCTATGAAAGGCAGCAGGACAGGTAGAGAGAGTCATTGGTGAAGCCCACAGAATTCTAGACTTTGCTATTAGTGGCATAGATTAGAAGAGTTATGCTGAGCTTCTGTAAGTCATAAATGAAACTTTGGCTGGATACCTTTTTTCTGTTCTCGGTACCACATATCAGGACGAATGATAACTCATTAGAGAGAGTGAATAAATTTTTTACAGGAATGATTCGAAGGGGGAGGAATTTATAATACGGATAATGTGAAGAAACTGCGACCGTTTTCATTACAGAAGAGATGGCTGAAAGGAGATGTTTTTGAAGTTTTCAAAACTATGAGGGTCGACACTCAAGAGGTAGGGGGATGTTTTCTGTTCATATGTTGCTCGAGAACCATAGAAACTGACTTCAGACTAAAATACAAAGAAAGGAAAACATGCAAGTTGGTTAAACTTTGCGACAGCAAATATTTGGAATGTGCTGCCTGGACGTGTGGTGGCAGAATTTGTAACTAAGATGTTCAAGACTGGATCATATAGTCATGATAACAGGAGCAATATGCAGGGCTAGGTGTGAAGGCATGAGAATGATATTAAGTTATATTCCTCATTTGGAAAGCGAGACAGATGCAACAGTTCAAAAGGCCTCTTTCAGCAGCGAAATAATTCTGTGATTTTGTAATAAGCTTTCCACACAATCTGCGGTCTGGCTGTTCAGTTGATATAGCCTGACTACGTTTAGCCTGCGGATTAGCCAGACAGTGATGGATGGCAAGTGTGATACAATACATAAATCAGTGTGTAGCAATTAAGCTCACCTAGACAAGACAGCCAAATGTTAGCAAGTGATGTTCTCCGAGGAGTAAGCCTGAACCTACTGTTCTTAATAACTTACAAGAGCTTGGGTATTAGAAATCTGAACTGCAATTTTAAATCTTGAAACAGACTCGCACTAAACAGCAAATAGAAACTTAACTTTAACAAATTATGTTACAATAGCTCATTTAGTCTTGGAAACATTTGCTGACTGAAGAAGACATGAGGAAGTCGTCAGTTGCTTTAGTTCTTTATGGACTGATGATCAAATTCAAAGGTAACGAAGGACTACTGCGACTATATGATAACTGACATGCACACATCAATAAAACGGTGGATTCCTCATAACACGCTGCAGATCCTGTCTTATTTGGACATCAAACATTTGTTGTACTTGGACCAACAGTTACCAGATCCTCTGAACTCTTCGGGTGGCGATTTAAGTGCATTAGTTCGTCACGTTTTCTTATTCATTCATCAGATGTCGACATCCTGGCTCAGCCATTTTTATCGTCCATTCATAATTGGTTTGCAAACTGTGACAATACGTTGCTTTTCAGAAGTCCATGAAGTATATTGACACTCACAATGCTGACGGGAAGTGAGTTCCAGGGATTTCAACATAGCAACAACAAAGAAATGGCAATATATTTTCTAACTCACGATGGTGAATTCTTGCAGTGCAACATATAGGTGCTGAGTTTGCATGCATCTGATGCGATTGTCCTTCCGAAAGGTCGATGTTACAGGTTTGGAGATGAGTCGCTCATTGAGGAATTTCCAGGCTCTGACGAGTTCTTACTGGATGATAAAAGTGCTATGTTAGTAGTTTTTGATGGTTGTCAAAAATGGATGCTCTGGACTGTCACAAAAACATATTAGAGTATTCACAAAAGTCATCACTGCCATGTTAAAGCTGCAAATTTAATTTTTGCAATTCAGAACATTCACCTTTCCAATATTTATGACCGTCTTCAAACTGGAGGTGAATTGGGGAAATGACGTGTTTATCAGATCTCAGGAAAGCAAATTTGTGGAATTTGCACAAGATGTTATTTTCAGAGCACCTTATCATCGAGCTCATAAGGGAACTGGCAATTCTGGATTTGGTGATCTCTAAGGAACTGGTTTGAATTGGGCACTGAAGATGCAGGAGGCCCGGCGGGGCAGTTGCCACAGGATGACAGAATTCACCTTGCAGTTTGGGAGAAACAACTGAATCAGACGTAATGGTGGTATATGAGAGAGGAGTAGACTAGCGTTGTTTGTAATGAGCGCCTAACACGGAAGAGAATATAACGCCAATGGCAGGAGTTTCTGCGATAATTGAAGACACACAACAGACATCCATTCCACTGAAGGAAAATATATAACGGGAGGATGATGCAACCATGACAATTAAAGTCAGGGGCATAGCAAAAGCTGAAGCATAGAGGTGGTTAAAGTCAGTGGAGGCGGGAGGATTGTTAAGCTTTACAAAGCAGCATATGATACTTAAAAAGGAAGTCAGAGTGTGATTGATCAGTGGAACTGACTGCGACAGAAATCTCTCGGCATCAATTCATTCAACATGATCAGTGCACCAACAGATAATTGTGGATTGGAATGGAAATTAAGAGTCATGATAAGAAAGAAGGAGAATGGGTTTGGGAAACATATCAACGACCATTAAATGGTGGATCAGACATGGTGGCCAAATGGCTTCATCTTGCTCATATAACTTATGGAAAACACAGATTTGTACCAATCTCTGATTTCACAGATTGTATCCATTCCCCTTGCCTAGAAATACAGCCGTGACGTGGAGATTGGAATGGTATGATGGTTACTGAACAGAAGCCAGACACTGATTCACAAAGGATCTGGAATAATTGTTCTAGCCATTCTGCCCTGCCACATCATACAAATTGACCTTCAACAACGCCAAAATGTATTGGACATATCGGCTATCCAACATTTTATCCACATAAAATGCTGCTTGTCGTTCTCAGTGTTCCGCTGAAAGAACATGACATGGTTGAATTTCTGTTCTTAGTGTATGATCCTTCCGCAGTTTGTCTTTCCTGATCTCACTCCTGATGGTGTCAAACACTCGGGTGGAAGAGTTACAAAATTGCATCAATGTGTTTGAAATAATGGTGACATTCTGTTTGGCAGTAAACCACAATATTAAGCAGCAACTCGTATTTCTATTTCAAAGTCATTAGATATGAGCCTAACCTGTGAGAATGAAGGAATTTAGTACTTACCGTGATGATCAGTGACAAAAGTCACTGCAGCAAACACCTGTGATTACTTGTGCACTCGCTTGCTAACTGTGTGAAAAACTTCCTACACACAGAACATTAGCATTGTTTCTCTCCAGTGTTATCTCTGTGGTATCAGCTGATTTTTGAAAAATAAATGTCTTCTCACAGACAGAGCACTGAAAAGGTGCCTATACTGTCTAAACGTGTTGATGTGTCTGAAGGTGGGATGACCGAGGAAATCCATTTCTGCATATGGAACAGAAAACAGCTTCTCCCCAGTGTGAATGCAGTGATGTGTCAGTAGATTGGATTGCTCATTATCGCCTCTCCATCTCCCAAATACCCAACTGCCGGAAGGACAACACCAGCTGGTCCATGGGAAAAACCATAAGTCCCACGATTTTTACCAACGATTCACATTGCAGAGAGGCTCTTCACTTGCTCAGAGCATTTGTGAAATAGTTTAATCAAACATCCGCCTCACGGAGAAATCAGTGGTGATCTGCTGTGACTGCATGATGGGATTTTCCTATCAATCATTTCTAGGACTGAATCAAGTTTTCACTGAGAGATTCACGTTAAATTCTGCTAATACTAAAACAAAAATAACTGGCATAGAACTCACCATTTCGACATTTTTTTTTCCTTTACCTCGTATGATATTAATCCTATAGCCTAACAAATCATAACATGATTTTATAACCCACACAGCCAAAAAAGGACTTTTTCTAGGGCATTTTACCAAAATTTTGGAGTTGAAAGAAATGCGTCATTTGTCTGTACTTCTTGTAATTTATTGACCTGTATTAATGCTTATGATCAGCCTTGGGAAGATCAAATAGGGGTTGGGTGATCACTTTGTGGAAAAGTTACATTTATTCTGCCGGCTGACCCTTAGTTTCTGGTCGAGAGAGTGGTGCTAGAAAAAACACAGCATGTCAGGGAAATTCGACGGACAAGGAGAATCGATGTTTCGAGCATTAGCCCTTCATTATGAATCTGCTTGTGGAGAGAGGAGGAGAACATCTTCACGGTCGGCATCCTTGGAAGAAGCTTCGCAGTCAGTTTGAAATCAATTAGGAGAAAGTGAGGACTGCACATGCTGGACATCAGAGTTGAGATTGTGGTGCTGAAAAAGCGCAGTAGAACAGGCAGCTACCCAGAGCAGTACAATCGACGTTCCAGGTATAAGCACTTCGTCAGGAATTAGCTTTAGCTTCTGTTCCCTTGTCGTTTAATTCTCTGCCACTCTGACTCTGACCTGTGTATCCACGATCTCCAGATATTATACCAATGAACCTAAATCGGATCTGTTACAACAGCAGCTCATAGATTTATAGAGCATTTTACAACTATACACTCAACATTGAGCTCAGATGTTTCTGTACCAAAACAGAGGGTTGTTGAGATCTGGAAATCTCGCGCTGTCAGGTTCATCTGTGCCCCATGTCCCCGAATACCTTAAGTTAGCAAAGGTCCTTCAGCACCAGATGTTGAATTATCATTGAATAGACTTTAAATTCTGCTGGGGAAGAACAGTTCAAGATTCTAACTAATTTACCTGATAAAGTGTCTCTTAGTTTTTCAAGTTCAAGCTCACAGATGGTTGCGAGTTTTGTGAGAGATTTGTATCTTCAATAGACACGGCTGTTCGTCCAGATGCTTGAAATTTGGCTAATATGAAGCCATTCTTTAGGATAGGTAGTAAGGAAGAACCACTGAAACTTCAACCGCTGAGCCGAACATGAGTGGTGGGTAAATTGTCGGAGAGATTTCTGAGACATAGGAATTTCATGCATTTTGAAAGGCAAAGACTGATGAAGGATAGCCAGCATAGCTTTGCCCTTAAGAAGTTATTGCCATGACTGACTTTATTGAAAAGGTAAAAATTATGATTTAAACGGCATAATTGTAGACATTATCTATTGATTTCAACAAATGACCAGTAAGGATCTGCATGGTTGACTGGTTAGTTACCTCAGACTTGATAGGGTCCAGAGGGACCAATCAAATTGGATTCAAATTAGCTTGAAGGCAGAATGGAGATGGTGGTGGTAGAGGATTGAGATTTGGTCTCCCAGCCTGGAACCAGTCCTGTGCTATAAGGATAGTGCAGGATCCATTGCTTTTTAGAATTTATATAAATGATTTGGATCATAAGATAAGAGGTATCGATATTAAGGTTACAATTGACATCAAAATAAGTGGTGCAATGCACAGCGAGGAAGGTGATCTGAGAGAACAACGGAATATTATCACATGGGCAAATGGACCGAGGAGTGACAGATGCAATTTAATTGTTATGAATGTGAGGTGCTATATTTTGGTAAGAGAAATCAAGACAGGACATTTACAGATAATGGTTGGAACATGGGGTATATTACCAAACAAAGGGATTTTGGAGCGCTGGTACATATTTCCGAGAAATTGGAGTTGCAAGTGGACAGCGTTGTGAAGTAAGCAACTGGCCCATTTCGCTGCATT
The DNA here is from genome assembly GCF_037043375.1 of Chiloscyllium plagiosum. Lineage (NCBI taxonomy): Eukaryota > Metazoa > Chordata > Chondrichthyes > Orectolobiformes > Hemiscylliidae > Chiloscyllium > Chiloscyllium plagiosum. Next base: position 25,719,822 of record NW_028270188.1, read on the forward strand.
GGTCACCACACAGAGTATGAAAGTTTGGGTGTCATGGTCAGAATATTGCATTTCGTGCTGTTCTCCCTGTTGCACATAAGATTTTCCAAAACTTGAGAGGTTGCAGAAAAGATTTAACGAGTTTTGCCGCGAAAGGCATGATTTAACTACAGGGGAAGCCTGAATAAGCTGCGTTTTTTTTTTATTCTGGTTGTGAGTGTACAATGCTGAGGGGTCACCTTACAGGGGTTTATAAAATCATGCGAGGCATGAATTATATGAATAGCAAAGGTGAACAAATTCAACGTTATCTCCATGCTCTTGTATTCTGTGCCACTGTGATAAAGCTGAACACACTGGATGTTTTATTAATGTATCACTCTCGAACTGTCCTGTCACCTTTAGTGAGGCATGTATACATCCACGTCCTTGCGCTCCGACACCATCGTTGGAATTGTACCTCATATTTTACATTACCTTTCAGTCTTCATATTATGCTGCATTGGACATCTCCTGCGTCCTATCTGCCCACTACACCAACTCGGGAAGTTTCAACAGAAAATCAACTCCAATCTAAGACCCTTGATACAACACTTCCCTGACCAGTTTATGTTTGGCATGCTGATACAATATTTGAAACCAAGTTAAACCTCAAAAACATATGGAAACCGCATCTGCTCCCTACCCCTCAGTCCTTGATTTGATGCACAATTTTCTTCAAATTTGGTGCGTGCTGTCATTGAAATTCGTCCATGGTTCATGTTACAGAAATACCATTTATCGCTCATTCCACACATCACGGTGATAGGGAAAGATGGGACCATGGGATGATGCTGCATGGTATGTATTCACTCCTCTATTCCTCACATCATAGGGATAGGAACGGGTGACTGTATGTGGGGAGCTTGCTTGAACTGCACTAAGCCCTCTGTTCTCCACATCAAGGGGATATAAGATAATGGAGCCATAGTTTCTGTGGGAGAGAAGGCACTCTGAGCTGTGTCTGCTATCGGTCACATTATCGAGAGTGTGGCGTTGGAAAATCACAACACGGCAGGCAGCATCCAAGGAGTAGGACAGTCGATGTTTTGGGAATCAACCCTTTATCAGAAATGCAGGCTTATGCCCGAAACTTTATAGTCCTAGCAGAAAGTCAGGATTGCAGATGCTGGGGATCAGAGCTTAAAAATGTGTTGCTCGAAAAGCGCAGCAGGTCAGGGAGCATCAAAGTAGAAGGAGAATCGACGTCTCGGGCATACGCTCTTCTTGCTCCTCAGATGCTGCCTGTACCGTTGTGATTTTCCAACACCACATTCTCAACTGTGATCTGCAGCATCTGCAGTCGTCATTTTCTGCCTTTGGAACAAATTATCACAGACTGATCCTGGTGGAAAATACAACAGCAAGATTGTGAACAAATTGATTCGTCTTTAGACAGTTTCCAGAATTGGACATTAGCGAAAGTAACATTCAGCGGCAAACAAAGAAGACAGCTTTGATTCGCTGAGTTTTAAGCGGAAGATATTCATGAAGTACCGGAATGGAGATGGAGCATGGTGAGGTATATCTAGGTCATTTCAGTGGTAATGTGAAAACGAGCAGCGCATGGTGTAATTCAAACAGTGGAAGCGTGTTAATGAGGAATAGGACAAACAAAGGCTTAATCCTTGGCGACACCATGTGCAAGTAGTGGAAAGGGAGGTCGCAGATGTGTCAGTACTCTGTGTGGACGAGAGAACGCGGTTATTTCTGGGGATGGATGCTGACTGTGAATCTAGAAGAGGGAAGGACGATACCAGAAGACAGCGAGAGGACAATTACAATATCAGTGAACATGGGGGAATTGGATCACAGAGACATACAGTCATAGAAATGTACAGCATGGAAACACACCCTTCGGTGCAACCCGTCCATGCCGACTAGATATCCCAACATAATCTACTCCCTGCTGCCAGCATATGGCTTATATCACTCCAAACCCATTCTATTCATATACACATCCAAATGCCTCTTAAATGTTGCAATTGTACCAGCCTCCTCCACTTCCTGGCAATGTCTGGGAAGAAGGCAAATCAGTAAATTTGTCCAAGATGAGCTCTGACATTGCTCGATAAAGTTACATGTGCAGGTCTTTTATGAAAATCCAGAGACTCAAATGAAAGCAAAATGATGCCGATAATGGAAATTTAAACTAGAAACACAGATACTAGAGAAATTCGGTGTGGTGAAATCTCTGAAGAGAGAAACAGAGTGAGCATTTTGTGCTGAGTATGACTTTTCTTTGGAATTATGTTACTCTACAGATACTGTGGGACCTGATGTCTTTCTCAGGACTTCGTATTTTTAAAAGGTAATTTAGGGACTTGTCCAATGATGGGTGGTTGGAGGGAAGCAGCTGATCAGATCCCTTCCATTTCACTGTCAGAAAAGCTCCATGAGCTCCTTGCTCTTGTTGCTGGAAGTGACGATGGAGAGACAAGGCGAGCAATTCAAAAAGACAACCTGCCATCTGAGATACCAAAAAAAAAACTCGGCATCATCTACAGTTAACACGCAAGCTGGAGGAACAGTCTTCAGGATTCAACACTGAGTTCAAAAACTAAACACCAGGAACTCTGTCCTCCACTCTGAATTACCATGTTTGAGTTACCACTAATCTCTCTTTCAACGCTCCCTCTCAGCAACCTCCCTCTTCTGATACCCCCTCTCTACTCTCAACCTGCGAGCTACCCAGTGTCATGGATATTACGTTTGCTCTCAGCAGAACCAACCTATTTTCTTTCTGTAAACTGACCTCTCGCAGTGCCTATAAATCTATACATCCCAATACCACCACTAGCTTTCTCGGCACATTTACAATATTTCACGTCCTCTACCTCCTCCTTTGCTGCACCATAATAATTTCCACTCCACTTCAGTGCAAAAGCACAGTCGGATCAGACTTAAAACATTTAATACTTTTACCTCTCCACTGATGATATCAGACCTGTTGAGTTTTTCCGGCAAGCTGTTAATTTTTCTTTCAGGCCTCGATCATCTGCATTATTTTAAAACAAAGCAGACTGATTTCTCATTATCCAGAATGTTCACACAAATAGCTCGCCGAGAGGCAGTAATAATCAGCAGAGATAGATCCTGGTTAACAAGGTTCAATTCAGGCTGCCAGTGTCAACAAAATTCAATCATGGTAAATTATTTGGGTACTTGCTCATGCTTGAACATTTGATGACTGAGAGAAACAATCCCCAGACTTGCAGCAGGCGAAGTGTCTCTCCTCAATGAGAATATGCTGGTGCTTTAGCAGATTAGAAAAAAAAGTAACGTTTTCTGCATTTGGGGCGGCTGATTGGCATCTGCATGGTGTGAACTTGCTGGTGAACCCAGTACCAGTGGAAACATCCAAACGGCTAACAAGTTCCGCCGAATATTTAAATCATTCCAAAATACAGCAGTTAAAGTGGTCTTGCATTACTGTGAACCTGTTCGTGTTTCAGTTGGTAGGATGGCTGAGTCAATCCCTTTCCACATTCGGAAAACATGAATAGTCTCTCCACAATGTGAACTCTCTGGTGTTTTAGTGAGCGTGTTGCTTGAGTACTTTTTTCCCCACACTCTGATTAAATGAATGATCTGTTCTCAGTGTGAACTTTCTGATTTGCCGTCAGGTGGGATAACTTTGTGAATCCCTTCTCATGTTCTGCACAGGTGAACCGCCTCTCTACAGTGTGACTGCGCCGATATGTATCCCGGTCAGATGGGTATTGATTCGCTTTCCACAACCAAAATATTTACACAGTTTCACCCGTCTATGACAGTAGAGCAAGTGAGCACTGCAGATTTGGAGATCAGCGTCGAGTGAGGCGTGTTGGAAAAACGGAGCTGGTCAGACAGCATCCGAGGAACAGGGAAATCGAATTGTCGGGCACAAACCCTTCTTGATGAAGTGCATATGCCGCAAATATCGAATCTTCTGTTTCTCGGATGCTGCCTGACCTGTTTGCTTTTTCAGCACCACACTTTCTGATATGACTGCACTTGTGTCTGGCCATCGACAGAGTCTTGCCATCCAGGGGACAAAATATTGGTTTCGGCCGACTGTAAATGGTGATTTTAACTTTTCTGTTCAAAATCCAAAATATTCAGGTTTCCAGAAATGTGTAACACTATGAGATTCTGATGTGATATTTGATTTGCATTTCCTAATGTTAAATTCTCCACTTCCAAAATCCTGTGAACGTGACTGAAATGAGAAAGAAGTGCATGAGAGATGTCCGCCAAAACAGAAAATCCCATTTGAGCTCTGCCTGAAAGCTGTTTGATTTGTCCACAAACGTCTTTCAAGGAAGGAAGGATAATATCTGCTGTGGTGTTGATTTGAGGAGCGAAAGAGAGAGAGATTGGGAGAGATTATGGTTATGTTGGGTTCCAAAGAGGGATTTTAGAAACACAACCTGAACCTGCTTTAATTACCCTGGCGAGCAGTTGTATGTAAATAACGTTGTTACCAAATTCACTTTCCAGTCACACACTTTACTGCAGTGTGTGACTTCCACTGCTAAATTTCCATAATTTAACTAGTAAGAATCGGGAATACTGAAGTCAGTATCTTTAGTCCTAGCTATAAACTCCACGCGAAAACAATTTCATGTCGCTCCTTGTTCAGCATCTGATGCGGACACCTATTGCACAATCGTGAAAACGTGTAAGAGTTGCACACGCGTCTGGTAGTTTTGGGTAAGGCAGATTTTAAACCTTCTTCGTAATTGTTGACTCTAAAAGTGATATATTACATTAGTTACAGTTTACGGCGTGCTTTCTTGGGAGACCTTCACTGTCAATGCAGAGTTCACAACATTTTCTCCTCCTGTGAGAAATTTCACAATGGCCACACCAATGGAACTGCTGAACATTGTCCATCTTGGCTATTGGCGGATTCGTTATTTGTCGATAATGTTTATTCAAGGTCGTAAGTTTCGGCTGAGAGCCTACATGTGACTTAACAGAGCCGCAGATAATTGAACACGTATTGCTGTATGGCAGAGGGAATTGGAGTGCAAGATTTAAGGTTCACTAGACTTAAATCTATACCTGCTTTCTCTCCATAGTTCGTATCGGTCTCTAATTTTACTCCAGGAGTTATTGTTTCTCTGTCAATATTTGGTATTTTATCCTTCAATCTTTGCTTTAGTACTGACTAATCAAAAATATGTTAGACCTCATCAGTTTGGTTTAGAAATTGTGATAATTCTGAGCAAGTCAGTTGTTTGTGATTCTTCTAAGCTGGTGAGTCTCTTCTTCGCTACCAAAATAGTTGCGTTAGAGTTCATCACACCTCCTTGTGACTCAGTAGGATGGCTGGCTTGAGCAAAGACCCAACATGGAAGATGAGATCCCGCTCTCCTTACTTCGTGTAAGGGAGAGATAAGTTCGTGATTGGGGTTGGAAACAGACTTACACAACATGTTTAGACAGTCTGATGAACATTCTCCAGATCCATTGGTCTCTCCTCATGCCATAATTTTTAACATTTGTAAACGAAAATTTTGATCATCTCTCTGCTGTCATTCATCTTTCTGCGTATGACCTCTCCACATTTCAACATTACAACTGCACATTGTTTTACTATTTTGTAGATAGCAGACGTTCAGCAGCACGTTGGTTTTAGATGCAGCCCTTGAATGATCGAATCGTATTGTATTAATTTGCTTTTCTGTAACTATGGACGGAGTGTGACGTTATTAAATTGGTAAATACATGTCTTCCCAACGTTACCCATTACCTCCGTTCTCTTGTTCGTCATATTATATCGTTATGAATGCCAAATGGTAGATCTTCTGTTCATCATCAAATATAATTTGGCAGGTTGCTCGGATTATAAAACAAAAGAGAATTGTTCCTGTATGTGTTTTATCACAGTACATATTTGTTTAATTTCAATAGCTTGAAGTTGATCATGTGCAGCGCTAATCTACTTGAACATTTTAAATAAATCAGTGTACGTTGTCTTCTGATTTTGCCTCAGACTCCCGTGTCCATTTTTACTAATTATTTTAATTTTAGCTCATTATGTTACTTTATAACCACTACAGAGTTCCATTTCCTTTCTGAGTCCAAACAACAATTCAGCTGTTGTTCCCAAAATAGCTAACAGTACACGTTATGCCATGCAAAATGTCAAATGACACTACTTCTGGTGGTGGGTGTTGATTTTTCAATATATTACTGCAACATTAATCAAACCAAACAAGATAAAGTCTCACTTTAAATACGATTATGCTACTGCTGGAATGAGTAACCAAGGTTAAGCTCAAAAAGCAAGGATTCAAAGCTACATTTGTGAAAAATTGGACGTGGGATTTAAAATCCCTTGTCCACCAGCTGAGATGTCCGAATACACAACTCCCTCCAAGGCGATTTGAATGGTTATAAGATGCATCATCTGCAAACATAGCCAGAATGCCCTTCACTTCTTCTTATGGCTTGTTAATGTATCAAGTGAAATGTTGTCGTCCTGACACAGAACCTTGCAGGACACCACTTGTTAGCTGCAGACATTCTGAGAAAGACAGTTTTCATCACCACTCTCTGCTCTCTGCCAGACAGCCAATCGCCTATCCATGCTCGTAATTTAGCTCTATTACCATGGGCCTTTCATCTTTCTCAGTAGGCTCCATGCAGGTCTTTGTCAAAAGACTTCTTGAAGTCCAGCGTTGACTGCCCTTGGTCTAAGCTGCTCATTCGTTCTTCTAAGAATTATACGAGCTTTGAGGCATCACCTCCCCTTGATGAAACCATGCACTTCGAAATATTTAAAGATTTCATTCTTCACTTCTGTCACCAAGGTTAGGCTAATCGGTTTGTAATTTTCCATCTTTTGCCTCACTCACTTTTTAAACAGGAGAATCTAGTTAGCGACTTTCCAGTCCTTTTGAGAGCCTGCCTGATTTGAGCGATTTCTCAGAAAAACCACGAACGTCTCCACTGTCTCAGCAATTCAGCAATTTCCATTAGGACTCAGGTCTGTAGTGAATCTAACCCAGGTACGTTATCCACCTTCCAGCCATTCAGCTTTTCTAACTCCTTCTCATTGTTTATGGCCAGGATACTCAGCTCTATCCTCTCACTATGTTGAAGTTTTGGGATATTTCCCCTGTCTTTCACAATGAAGACTGACACGAAGTTATTTTTCAGTTCCTCAGTCATTTACTTGTTTCCCACAACGATCTCTCGAGCGTTGATTTCCAGCGGCCCGATGTCCACTTCTGCCTCTCTTGCCCTTTATATATATCATGAAACTCTTGAAGTCTCCTGTTATATTACTGGCTCGCTTACTCTCATATTTAATCTTCTCCCTCTTTATTTATTTGTTGCCATCTATTGTTCTTTGCAGGATTCCCAAACCTCTCATTTTCTATCGGCTTTCCCAACATTATACACTTGCTTTTTGGATTTAGTCATTGTCCTGGCTTAACGGGTCAGCCATACTTGCCTCACACTCCCTGAGTCATGCTTATATTTCCTCTGGGTGAATCTCTGCCATGTCTACTGAATCACTCCCACAAACTCCTTTCATTGCTATTCCACTGTTTTATTGTCCTGCAAGGCTCCTCTACGACTTATATTAACACAGTTACTCCATTATGTTTCGAATCATTTCCTTTATTCAGCTGTAATACCATGACCACTGATTCTACTTGCATCCTTTCACATTGCACAGCAAGTTCAATCATGTTATGATCAGTGGCCGCGAAGCATTCTTTCACCTTGACTCCCCTTATCACATCTGCCTGAATTAACAATACTAAATTTAATATCGCCTGTTCCGCAGTGGGGTCCAATACAAGCTGCTCCCAAAACAGCATCGTGTCCACAATCCACAGGTTCGATTTCCTGCAATCCACTACCGAACTTTCTCTCAGTCTATCTGCATACTGAAAACACCCAGGATCGCTATAACTGATGAAAGATCTGCTGTGTTTCTAATAACATTCCACTGTCTATGATATCGCGTTAGAACCAAGAAGAACAAAGAAAATTTATAAACCAGGAAGAGGTCCTTCACCCTTCCAAGCCTGTGCCGATCCAGATCCACTGTCTAAACCTATCACCTAAATCTATGCATCTGTATCCCTCTTCTCCCCATCTACCCATCGCCCTTTCAAGGAATTTAGCATTCTTGCCATTACTATCTATGATGGTAACACGTTCCCGGCACTTACACCCTCTTTGGAAAGTACGTTCTGCGTGTATCTCCCTTAATCCTTTCACCTGTCACATTGAACGCGTGACCTCTCGTTATTGAACACCTCCCCTGGGAAAAAAAAGTCTTATGTCTATTCACCCTGCCTATGCCCTTCATGTTTTTTTAAGCTTCATTCAAGTTCAACCTCAATCTCATTTTTCTCTGATGAAAATAATCCTAACACACTCAACCTCTCTTCATAGCGAGCACCTTCTATGCCAGGCAGCACTCTCATAAATCGACTCCAAACCCACGCCAAAGGTTCCACATCCTTTTGGTAACGTGGCGACCAGAAATGTTCACAATATTCGAAATGCAAACGAACTAAAGTCTCTTGCAATGCTGGCGTGACTTGCCAGCTCTTATATTCAATACCTCGTCAACGAAGGCAAGCACACCATACGCCATCATGACCGCCCTATCCATGTATGCAGCCATCTTCAGTGCAGAATAAACCTGAACTCTCAGATTTATCCGCTCATCAACGTTTTTACCCCAAGGCTCATCCGCTGACAGTATAGTTGGCTGTAGATTAACACTTCTTAAAATACATAGCCTCACATTTCCTTCGATTGAACTCCATCCAACTCTCCATTCTATCCATGTACACTTGAAATCTTTGACAGTCCCCTATACTTTGTATTCCTCCATATATCTTCGTCCATCTGCGAACTTACTGGTCAGACCAACAATGCCCTCTTCCAGATAATTGACATACATCACAAGCAATAGTGACCCCAATACTGAACCCTGTGGAACACCACTGGTCACTTTTCCACACTTCGAAAAATTCCCTTCAGTTGGAATTTGCTGCTTCCTGTTGCTCAACTAGTTCTTTATCCACCTCGCTAGAACATTCTGCTAACCATGTGACTTCACTTCATCCATTAGTTTGCCGTTGAGATCATTACCATATGCCTTCTGAAAGTCCATGTTCATGACATCTGCAGTACTTCCTCCATCTATCAACTTGGTCACGTACTCAAAGAACATTATGAAGTTGGGAAGGCACAGACTCCCCCGTACAAACCACGATTGCCTTTTACTGAAAAGCCCATTCTTTTCGAAACATTAACAAATTTTATCCCCAAGTACCTTCCCCAGCAACTTTCGCACCACTGACGTCATGTTCACTGGTCTGTCATTACCTGGAATATCCCCACTACCCTTCTTGTACAGGGGGACCACATGAGCAACCCTTCAGTCCTCAAGCAGTTCACCTGTGTTTAAGGATGCTACAAAATGTTTTCAGGGCCCCAGCTATTTCCCGTTTCGCCTCCCACACCAATCTGGGAGAGTTCCCATCCGTTCCTGGGCATTTGTCTTACTTAATATCCTTTAGCCGACCCAAAACATCTTCTCTCCTTACATCAGCGTGATCCAGAATAAACAAACTGCGATCTCTATTTTAGTGTCATATGAAACTTACTAATTATAACTTGTACATTCTTGTCCAAATCATTGATTATAGATAACAAACAGTAATGGGCACAACACCAGCCCCTGAGATTCTCCACTACTCAAAGGCCTCCAGTCCGACAAGAATTTTCCACTGTTGCTCTTGGCTCCTTCCCATCAAGAAAATTGCATAAACAATTTGCCAGCAGCACCGGATTCCATGCTATTTTACCTTCCAGAGCAGCCCGTATTGTGGTTCCTCATCAAAGGCCTTCCGTTTTTTCTATGTGCACAGAATCCGGTAAGATGGAGCTTAGGAACCACAATGAGAAGCAAGCATCGATTTGAGTTAATGTATAAAAGTGAAAACTGCAATGTAAACGTTTGACATGCTATGAAACAAGAAATCCAAATTCAGGCTTGTGAGTACTGCAGTAAAAGTAGACGATTTCATGTTGCATCGAAACTGTGCTAATCCAAATGAATATTAATTCTGGGGAAATGGTTTCTCTCATTTAATAGGACGTTGCACACTAGTATAGAGATCAGGTTGGTTTAGAATTGGTGTACTGTAATCAGAGTGCTAATTGAAATCTTGCTGTAAAGGAAATGTTGGGAGTCGTGTTCATAAAATGTTGAATTTTAAAGGATTTCTTGAAACAAAACGGTTTTGTTTGAAAGAATTATCGGTGTACGCCTGAGTCATTCAAGACATGAAGGCATGAGGGGCAAGTTGGCTTCAGTGAATCTGTAAAATACTTGAAACAAATTTAAAGGAAGATGGGCAATGTTTGTTCGTCGTAGAAAAGCTGTTCGTTGACCTGTGTCCATATGTCCCTCAAAGATGTAAACAGCATAAGGGAAAGTTGACTCAACGATTGTGAACAAAATAAGATAAATTTTTCATGAGTTCAAAGGCAGCAGTTGAGACAAAATTGCTAGGTATTGTGGGGATACAAGGATCACTTGACACTTAGGACCGTGCAAAGGATAACCAATAAACTGATGAAAATACTAAAAAAAAAACACAATTTATCAAGAAATATAACGCCTGCCGGAAAGATTCTGCTAATATTTACAAATAAATACTAAACACAAGTTCAAATGTGTTACGGTGAATGCGCAGACAGGATAATTTATTTTACAGATCTGAGGAATTGCAGTGACACGAAACAGCAGTTTTGTTTGTATCTTCGTAACATAAAACCAAAAGAACTAAGAACAGGAGAAGGCCATCTGGCCCTTCATGTCTGCTCAAACATTCCATAAGTTCATGACTGATCTTCTCATGAACGCCACTCCAACGTGCTCTCACCGTATTACTTAATTCCTTTATTCTTCAAGAAAATAGTTGTTTTAGCCTTATAAAAGATTACAGAGGTCGGCAACGCCATAGATAGACCACCCGCTGGGTGAAGAAGTTGATCTACAATTCCGGCCTAAATCTGCTGTCTCTAAGATTGAGGATATATCTTCTTGCCCTCGTTTCACTTGTTATCGGAAACATCCTCCCTGCATCTATCCTTTCTCTTCCCTTTAATATTTGATGTGCTTCTTCAAGACCCGCCCTCCCCCATTCTTCAGAATTCCAACAAAGATAATCCCAATCCACTTAGTCTCTCCCCAAAAGCCAAGCCCCTCAGTTCTGGAACTGCCTAGGGAACCTACTCTGCAGCCCTGTCTAGTGCCAATGTATCCTTTCTCAAATTATGAGATCGAAACTCCACCCAGCATTCCAGGAGTGGCCTCACGAGCCTAAAGTACAGCTGCAGGGTAACTTCTCTGCTTTTAATGTGGTGGAAGATCCCGAAATTCCCTGAGAAACACTAAGTGGCCATTGGATTGTCATAACTATCGAGGAAAATTATTCATATCAGTAGCGACGTAGCATTTTAAAACACAGTTGCATCGGACCTTGATCAGCCTGACGGATCAGATGTACTTAGAGCCATAGAATTATACAACACAGACAAAGGCCCTTTGGCCCCAACTGGTCCATGCTGAGCGAAAAGTCCACCCACGCTAGCCTCATTTCCCAGCATTTGACCCAAATCATTCTATATGTTTCCCAATCATATATTTGTCCAAATGTCCTTTAATTGTTATTTAATACATAATTGACCATCAAGCGCCCTCAAGCAATTCATTCCATATGTGCATCATGTTCTGTGCGAAAAGCTTGCTTCTCAGGATCCCTTTTGCTCTTTCCCCTCCAGCCTGAAAATGATACCCTCCTGTCCTCGATTCCCCAACCCTGTGAAAGGTAGTGAATGGATTCACCGTATCCACAGCTCTCATAATTTTATACATTTCTCTAAGATTTCCCCCTTACTGTCGGACACATTAAGGAGCTTTTCATATCATTCCCTACAACGCAGACAATTGGATCCTAGCAACGTCTTTGTAATTTTTTTTTGGCACTCTTTCCAATTTAGTAACATCCTCCCGCTAGCAAAATCTCAAAACTGAAAATAATATGTCAATTGCGGCCTTACCAACATCCTGTACTACTGCCATGTAACTTTTCAGTTTAATACACAATGCATTGAATAAGTAAGACCGGCGTTTCAAAAGCCCTTTTCACTGCCCTGTGTAGCTGTGTGGAGGTGGAGATATCTTTTGTTATATTTGTTTAGCGTCGAGTAGTGTAACCAATCGAATTGCATCTGGAACACCAATTCTGGCATTCATCTTTGAAGCAAAAAACGTTTGGGCCGAGGCTCCCTTGTTCATATGTTTTGAGTGGATCTGCTCGGGCCCAAAACAACAGGGACTGATATTTAAGTTATAACTGAATAATTGCTCAGAGGCAGTTATCCTCGCAAAATAAAGAGCTGTGAGCACTGCCACACTACTGCATTGTTCTGTAACAATGTCTTCAATCGCTGGCCAGCGTGGGAAAACATGCAGCTCCCATCCATTTCTATCTTCATACCTCCATTCTTCCATAAGAAGGGGTCCTGTAGGTTCGAAAAATAATGACAAAGAGAGCTGTCGTAGGAAGCAGGTTAAATACCATCAAATGGTAGAGGTTTGGGATGTAGACAGAAGAGGGTAGACTGAGAGACAATGCCATGCAAGGACGCATCACGGGATTTATAATGCTGAAATGTAGACATTTCGTTAGCATCTTGCAACACGGGCACGTGTTTCCAGGAATGATTGTTAAATAGGATTTTGGTGTGTGTTCAGGTAATGGAGAGCATTGGATAATCATTTATTCTGCAGTTTTGAGGCACGAAATGGGTTCAGCAGAATCTTTGCCTCATTGAGCTGAATCTAACAAAAACTTGTCGCAGTCTTATTTTCATTGAGTGTGATAGAGGGATCGTCTGTACGAGGCCGAGCTAGTTTCCATGTGCTATCTTATCAAACTCACCTCGTGAACGACTCATCTCATTCCATGGTGTCCTTCTGATTCAGTATCAACTGATTCTCTCACCATCACAGCTGGAGGTATTCAACATCGCCCCAAAGCCCCTGATATTGTGTGATCCCTGGCAATATTACTCTCCTTAAAATGCCAATTGGCACACGGCTAGGCTTTCTCAGTTTGGAGCTGCCCTGCACAACTGAGTTCGATCAAAGCAAATAAGGTGCAATTACATCACCATATATCGACAGGGCATGGAGGGCTTGTTGGATGGGCTTGTGCAGAGGTGGACGATTCTCCTCACAAAGGAGATCACACCACCAGTCTCACCAAGCTTGGTCTGTGCTCAGTGCAGTATTTGCGATCTGAAGAAATGTCCAGCAAAATAAGATAAGCATCTATAGCTTCCTCCACACTTTCAGGATAAGTGTCACCCTATTGTCTCTGCTGCCTCACACTAATTGGATACCTCCAATATCACGACTGCACGTCATACCTCCGTCTCTCACATTCTGTCTCTCTTGCCTGCTATATAACCCCCACACTAATGACACTGCATAAATACAACACTGTGGATAGTGTCCCTCTGGACACCTTACCATTTCCCTTCTCCTCAACGGCATCAGTACTAAAAGCAGGGCCACCCACTGTCTCCCTCCCTTTCTCCGAATCAGGAGAAACAGCTGGGAATAGGATAGCAAGTGCTCAACCAGGTGGTGAAGTGTCCGATACCCGTTCCGTCAAATCCCTCCCCCCTCTTATGGGAAGAAACTTGGCACGAGTCGGAGTTGACCAGGATGATTCGTTTGGAGTTTAGGAAACAGCCACGTTCCACCAACTGAGTAATCAGAAGGACAATTCTCACTTTAAACCGACTGGTAGACTGGAACAACTTAGAAGCCATGGCCCTGATACCATTTACCTTATGTGTCGAGCTTGAACAAACGGAATCTCCAAGGTTCTGGGTGGGCAGCAGGGTTTGCCCACAACACATCGTTTCCACCACTTCCCAGGATAGGAGCACAGTGTCTCCCCCTACACTTCCTCCGGTAAACAGCTCAGGTCCTGAAACTAACCTGAAACATTTACTGCTCTCCCTACTTGTGAAATCTTCAGTAATCTGTGCTCATATACACCCAGCGATCTCTGCTCATCTAGCCACTTTATTATGGTCCAGACATGTTTCAATTGTCTTTCAAAGTTCTTCCTACGAAAGTGCATCGCCTCACATTGCTCTGCATTGTTCTTCATCTGCCATATATCTGAACATTGCATCAACTTGTCACTGTCCTTTTGGAGTTCCACACTGCCCTCCACACTCTTGACAATTCTTCCAGGTTAGATCTCATCTCTATGATTTGGCTTTGTAAAATACACACAATCCTCACACAATAAGTGAACCCTGGCGCAGTCATCCATGTGAGCATGTTATGCACTAAACCACTTCACATAGAGAGACTGAATTATTGACACACTTCCAACAATAATGACAGGCTGCCAGCTGAGCAACAGAAACGGTGGCACACATCTGATGAATGAAGTGCAATAGTGGCTAACTCAATTCAATGCAAGATAAATACTGAGACGCCCTATATCTGCATTCATGTCAGCGCTTTAGCTTTTCTTTTTATCTGTGCGACTATTGTTATGTCTGTCTTTGGTGGTTATGTGCATTTGTAAGCGAGAGAGTGCATGCATCTCTGTGTGTTTGTGTGGACTTCTGTGCGCAACAGGACTGGTGCGTTGTGGGCTGTTTAATATTAAGCAGTACTACTCTGTTCTGGTCTTCCCACAGAGTGCATGGACTGATACGGAGGACAGTGAAAACCATCAGTGAGCTTGTTTCTTCTAATGTAATCAGGGGTGTGACCATGGCTGGCTGGCCATGTTGCTTGTTTCTAGTTGCGCTTGAGCTGCTCAGTGATGTGTAGGTTTGGTGTATTGCTTGGGAAATGCAGGGTTATGGGACTAGGGTAGGGTGATAGGTCAGGGTGGAACTCTCTCGAGATATTTTTATAGATTAATTACAGTGTGCGAACAGGCCCTTCGGCCTAACATATCCACACCGACCCGACGAAGCGCAAACCACCCAGACCCATTCCCCTACACCTAATACTACGGGCAATTTAGCATGACAAATTCATCTAACCTGCACATTTTTGGACTGTGGGAGACACGGGGAGAATGTGCAAACTCCAGACAAACAGCCGCCTGAGGCGGGATTTGAACCCGAGTCTCTGGTGCTGTGCAGCACCAATGCTAACTGCTGTGCCACCGTTGCTTGGGATTGTTGGGCCGAGTACCCTGTTCCTACTCTGTAGGGTTTCATTGATAATCCGGCAGTCAATGTTCTGTAGTAAGACCCATATACCAAAAGTTGGCTTAATTTTAGAACTCAATAATCGAACTCTTCAGTATACCACAACACCCATATAGATGATATTGACGATAAACATACAAACATGCACAATGCATTCTATTGCAGCCTGGTTTACTCCCTTCATCGAATGCTTCCGTTTCTCATCCAAGTCTCGAAAATTCGTCAGCAATCACGTTTTCTCGTTGTGTTACATTCGTAATTTTCAAATTGAATTGCTGTAACAACGTAAACAATCCGGTATTTTTGTCCTTAAATCTCTCCACAAAATTCAATGTTTTACAATCAGGGGATATAATTGTCTAAGACACACTATTGATTACATAAGCATTGAACTGTTGTAATGCCAAAAACGAGTGCAACGTCTTCTTCTCTACAGTCGAATATTTTTGCTGATGAATATTCAGTTTCTTGAGAAATACCCCGAGGGTCTTTTATCTTCTCATGAGCTTCTTGCACGAGCTCACGCCCGACACACACATCACTTGCATCATTAACCACCTTAATTGGCTTTGACTAATTACGTGTGGCTAATACAGGCACTGTGGTTTTCACGGATTTTAGGTTGTCAAATACCTTCTGACAGTCCACTGTTCACCGGAACGCCTTGCCTTTCTTCAGCAGTTCAGTGCGTGGAGCATCCACAGAGTTAAAATTTGGTCCAAAATTTTCATTACATTCACTCAATCGCAGGAACAATGACACCAGTCCTTTTGTAGATGGGTTGTGAAACTGTCCAATTGCCTTCTTTTTGCAATCTGTGGGGCCATTTACTCATATCCAATAACATGGCATATAAAGGAGACAAGGGCTTTCGAAAATGGAAATGTCATTTTTTTAGTCAGGTTTATTTTCAAGACTGCCTCCCGAAGTCAATTGAACAATTCTGACAAATGTTGCAAATGTTCCTTCCATGCGTGACTAAAACTCACCAGGTCATCGATATAACCAGCACTGTTATGAAGCTGAAGGCGTGTACTGTACCTTTACGAGAGAATGAAAGCTGAATGCTGGAAAGCAACTGTCATTCTCACAGCCTCAATCTTACACTCACTCCGTCACTGTAACACGGACCCCCTCACACTCACTACTTCACCATCGCCCTGATCCCCTCACACCTCTCTATCACTGTCACTCTGATCTCCTCACAAATCAGTCTGTCACTGTCCCCTAACTCTCTGACACTCACTCCAACAATGTCATCTCGATCCCCTCATGCTCACTCCATTTCTGTCACCCTGACATACTCACACTCATATTCACTCTGACACTGTCACGCTGACCCCCTCACACTCATTCCATCACTGTCACTATGAGGCCCATGCACTCACTCCAACATCATTACAATGAAGCACGCACATTCACTCCGTCACCGTCACCCCGAACACCTGACATTCACTTCATCAAAATCTCCCTGACCAGCTCACTCTCACTCCATTACCATCACACTGACGCACTCACATTCACTGCATCACCATCACACATTTCGAAAATCTTTCACACTGACTCCCTCACACTTACTGGTCACTGTCACACTGACTACTGCACATTCATTCCAATACGGTCTCCCTGACACCCTCACGCTCATTGCATCACCGTCACACATTTCGATCACTCTCACCCTGACTCCCTCACACTCACTCATCACTGTCACACTGACACCCTCAATTTCACTCCATCACCATCACCATTACACTCTCACACTCACTCCTTCATCATCACTCTGAATACCTCGCACATCAGTCTGTCAGCGTAAACCTAACCTTCTCATTCTAAATCCATCAATGTCATTTGACCTCCTCATACTCAATTCTTTCCTGTCACTGTGACACCCTCAATCTCACACTCAATCTGACAATGAACCCATAGCACACTCCATCACCATCACCCTGACCGCCTCACAATCACTCCTTCATCGTCTGCCTGACCCCCTCACACCTCTCCATCACCATCACGCTGACCCCAGCACATATCAGTTTGTCACTGTCACCCTTACCCTCTCATACTCACTCCATAAATGTCATCTTGAACCCCCCATGCTCACTCCGTTACTGTCACAATGAAGACTCACTCTCACACTCACTCCGACACTGTCACCCTGACCACTTCACACTCACTCCATCACCGTCAGTATGAACACTTCACACTCACTCCAACACCGTTACTGTGAAACACTCATGCTCACTCCATCAGCTTTACCCCGAACACCTCACACTCATTCCGTCAACTTCACCCAGAACACCACACACTCACTTCATCTCCATCTCCTTGAACCGCTCACCACACTGACGAACTCACATTCACTCCCTCAATGTCACCCTGACCTTCTCAGACTCACTCCATTGCCATCACCCCGTCACCCCTTGCACTCGCACTGTCATGGTCACCCTGATTCGCTCACAAAAATACATCACTATCACCCGGACACTCTCACACTCACTCCGCCACAGTCACTCCGACCCACTCACACAAACACCATTAGTCTAACCCACTCACACTCACTTCCTCACCATTATCCTGACTACATTACACTAAGTCTATCAATTTCACCCTGACACACTTACATTCATTCCATCACTGTCACCTTTATCGCTTCACACTCACTCCATCACCGTCACTCTGACCCTCTCTTACTTACACTATCACCATCACCCATCAGTCCATCGGCATCACCATTCCCCCTCATACTCACTCGTCACTGTCACACTGACCCCCTTGTACTCTGTCCGTCACTGTCATCTTGAACGTTCAATCTCACACTCACCTTTCACCCTGACACTCTCACGCTCACTCCATCACCGTCACCATTCCACTCTCACACTCACTACATCACAATCACTCTGAATACCTCACATTCACTCCATCACTGTCACACTGACTCCCACACATTCACTGTATCACCGTCACCCTGGCCCCATCACACAAACTCCTTCATCATCACCATTATGGCTAAACACATCAGTCTGTCACTGTCACCCTAAGCGTCTCACACTCACTCCATCACTGTCATCTTGACCCCCTCATACTTACTCCGTTACTGTAATTTTCATATCCTCAATCTCACACTCACTCCGTCACTGTCACCCTGACCAGCTCACACACACTCCATCCCCATCACCACGACTCCCTCCCACTATCTTCGTCACTGTCACTATGACCCCCGCACACTCACACTGTCACCGTCAACCTGATCACCTCACACTCACTGCGTAACCATTACACGGACACCTTACCCACAATGCATCAATGTCACCCTTACCCCATCACACACCCAGTCACCATCGCCATGAACCCATCACACTCACTCCGTCAACCACAACTTGATCCCCTCAAACTCTCTCGCTGCCACCCCGCCCTAGTCCCACTCACAACCTCACGATGACCCTGATCTCCTCAGACTCAAGTCATCATGACCACATTCACATTCCTCACACTCACTCTTTTAGCATCACCCCGAGCCGCTCACAAAAATCTGTCACTGTCACCCTGGCACCCTCACACTACTCCATGACCGTCACTCAGACTCCCTCACACTCACGCCAAAACAGATACCCTGACCCACTCGCACTCATTCACGCACCACAACCCTCACATCACACTCACTCGATCACGGTCACACTGACTTCACCACACTCACTCTTTCACCATCAGAATGACTCCCTCACGCATTTTCGTCAGTTTCACGCTGGCCACTCACATTCATTCCATCACTGTCAACCTGATCCCCTTACACTTACTTCATCACGGTCAACCTTACACTCTTACACTCACTCAGTCCCCATTTACTTGAATATCTCTCACTCTCTCCATCAACATCACTCTGACCTGTTCACTCTCCATCACCTCACACTCACTCGGTCATGGGCAACCTAACCCCCTCTCACTCACTCCATCACCATCACCCGGACGTTCTCACACTCCCTCCATTACTGTCACAACGACCTCCTCACATTCACTCCATCAGTATCACACTTACGTCAATGCAGTCACTCCGTCACCGAGAAAATGTATGTGATGAGGTCAGTGTGATGGAAACAAGAGTGAGTGTGAGGACGTGAGGGTGATGGTGACAGTGAGTGTGAGCAGGTCAGTGTAACAGTGATGGAGGAGTGTGATTGGTCAGCAAGACTGTCGCGAAATGAGAGTGAGGGGGTTAGGGTGACGTTGAGATTTTTAGTATGCGGGGGTGAGGTTGGCGGTAAGGGAGTGAATGTGAGGAAGTGATGAAGACATTGCTGGAGTGACTATGAGGAGGTCAGGTGTATTGGTGACGCAGTAAGTGTGAGCGGGTCATGGTGACGTTGACAGAGTCAGTCTGAGTGGGAGAGAGTGACGGTGATGGAGTAGGTGCAAGTAGGTCGGGATAAAAGTGATGGAGTGAATGTGATAAGTCAGGTTAATGGTGAAGGAGTGTATGTGAGGGTGTTCGGGTGGCAGTGACGAATACAGTGTGAGACCATCAGTTTGAAGGTGATGCAGAGACTTTGAAGTCATGGTTTCAGTTGTGTCATGACTGTGAAGGGGTCAGGCTGATGCCAACAGAGTGAGTTTGAGGACCTGAGGCTGATGGTGACAGAGTGAGTGAGAGGAGGTCAGTGTGGTGGTAGTGTGTGATAATGGAATAACAGTGAGCGGTTCAGTGTGATGGTAATGGATTGAGTATGATTTGTTCAGAGTTGATGATGACTGAGTGAGTGTGAGAGTGTAAGTGTCACCGTGATGAAGTAAGTGTGAGGGGAACAGGGGAACAGTGATGGAATGAGTGTGAGGGGGTCATGGTGAGAGTGACAAAAATGTGTGAGTGGGTAAGTTTGATGGTGAATCAGTGAGCGCGATGGAGTCAGCATGACCGTAATGAAAGTGATGGAGTGAATGCGAGGGGTCAGCTTAATGGTGAGGGAGTGAGTGCAAGGATATCAGGGTGACAGTGACGAAGGGAGTGTGAAACGGTCAGTGTGATGATGATGGAAAGAGTTTGCCACGGTCATGGTTCCAGTGGTTTACTGTCTGTGAAGAGGTCTGCCTGATGGTGGCAGAGTAGTTTGAGGGTGTCAGAGTGACAGTGATGGAATGTGTGTGAGGCATTCAGGGTGAATATTACGGAGTGAGTGTGGGGAAGTCAGCGTCACGGTTATGGAGTGAGTGTGAGAGCGTCAGAGTAAGGGTGATGGAGTGAGGGTGAGGGGGTTCAGCGAGATGGTGACAGATAAATGTGAGGGTGTCAGTGATGGAATGGGTGAGAGGAGTTCAAGATGAATGTGATGGATTAACTGTGGGGAATTCCGCGTCACTGTGATGGAGTGAGTGTGAGAGGATCAGGTGATGGTGATGGTGTGAGTGAGAGGGAGTTAGGGTGACCATGACCGAGTAATGAATACAATATGAGATCAACAGGTTAACAGTTATGGAGAGAGTTTGATGGAGTCATGGATTCAGTGGAGTAATGACTGTGAAGGGGTCAGGCTGATGGCGACAAAGTGAATGTGAGGAAATGAAGCTAATTGTGACAGAGTGAGTGTGAGAAGGTCAGTGTGTTGGTGATAGGGGAGTGTGAGGGGGTCACTGTAATGGTGACCGGGTGACTGTGTGGACGTCAGTGTGGCAGTGATGGACTGAATGTGAGGAGGTCATTGTGACAGTGATGGAGGGACTGTGAGAGCGTCAGAGTGATGGTGATGGAGCGACGGAGAGGGAGATAGGTTGACCATGTCCGAGTGAGTGTGAGGTGGGCGGACTGATGGTGACTGCGGGAATGTGAGGGAGTCAGAGTGACATTTATGTAGTGGGTGAGAGGCGTGAAGGATTAAAATGATGGAGTGAGAGTGGGGAGGTCTGCGTCACGGTGATGGTGTGTGCATGAGAGCGTTAGGATGATGGTGATGGTGTGAGTGAAAGTGAGTTAGTGTAACCATGACTGAGTGAATGTGAGGGGGTGAGGTTGACAGTGACGGAGTGAGTGTACTGGGTTAGAGTAACAGTCACGGAGTGAGTGTGAGGGTGTCAGCGTGATTCTGATGGAGTGAATGTAAGTGAGCCAGGGCGACGATGATGGAGTGAGAGTGAGCGGGTCAGAGTGATGATGAATGAGTGAGTGTGAGAGTGTAATGTTGACCGTGAGGAAGTAAGTGTGAGGGGTTCAGGATGACAGTTATGGAATGAGTGTGAGGACGCCAGGGTGAAAGTGACGGATTTTTGTGAGTGGGTCGAGGTGATGCTGAGAGAGTGAGTGTGAGGAGTACTAGGGTGGTGGTGATGGCGTGAGTGTGAAGAGGTCAAGGTCATGGTGAGAGTGTGAGTCGGAGTCGGGCAGGGTGACAGCGAGCAAGTTTGAGGGAATCAAATTATGGGCGACGCAGTGAGTGTCATGGGTTCATGGTGATGGTGACTGCGTGTGATCGAGAAATAGTGACATTGATGCATTGAGTTCAAGGGGTCAGTTTAATGAGTGTCAGGTGGTCAGGGAGACGGTGATGACGTGAGTGTGCGGGCGTCATAGTGACAGTGACGGAATTAGTGTGAGTAGTTCAGGGCACAAATGATGGAGCGAGTGTGAGGGTGTCAGGCTGGGAGTGACGAATAGAGTGTGAGACGGTCAGTTTGACAATGATGGAGAGATTTGAAGGGGTCATGATTACAGTGGTGTATCACTGTGAAGGGGTCAGGCTGATGGTCACAGAGTGAGCGTGAGGACATGAGGCTGATTGTGACAGAGGAGTGTGAGGAGGTCAGTGTGATGGTGATAAGGGATTGTGAGGGGATCACTGTAACGGTGATGGAGTGACTGTGTGGACATCAACTCTCCATTGCTGTCATCCTGACACCCTCACATCCCATCTCTCAACATCACTCTGACCCCCTCAATCTCACTCCATCACCGTCACCCTGGCGCACTTACATTCACTCATTCGCAATCCCCACACTCACTCCATCATATAACCCTGGACGCCTCTCACACACTCCATCACTGTAACCCTGAAACCCTCACAATCCCCTGTCACCACCAGCCTGACCCCTTCACAGTCACTAAACCATTTGCAATCAATACCATCTCAAGCTCTTTCCATCACCATAACATAGGTCGTTTCACACTCTCTTCATCATTGTCACCCTGACATTCTCATGCTCACTCTCTCACCATTGACCTGACCACTCACGCTCACTCGATCATTTTCACCCTGACCTACTCGCACTTATTCCATCACCGCCACTCTGTACCCCTCAGACTGACTCTGTCAACGTCACCCTGACCCCCTCACACTAACTGTATCAAAATGACACTGAGCTCCTTATGCTCACTTCAGCAATTTCTTCATCACCTCCTCACACTAACACCTTCACCGTCAACCGCACCCCTCCTACTCTTACTATCACCGTCACCCTGACACCCTTACACTCAGTGACTATCATGCTGACCCCCTCACACGCTCTCATCACCATCACACTGGCCACCTCATACTGTCTCCATCACCGTCACAAAAACCTCTTCATACTTCCTCCATCACCGTCACACTGACCTCCTCAAATTCACTCCATCAGTGTCACACTGGCGTCTTCACAGTCATTCCATCACCTTCACCCTGACCCCCTCACACTCCCTCTATCACGACCACACTGAGCTCCTCACACTCACTCTGTCACCATCAGCCTGACCCCTTCACAGTCACTAAAGAACTGTAAACATGGCCCTTTCAAACTCGCTCCATCACCGTCAAACTGACCACCTCACAGTCATTAAACTGACCTCTTACACTCAATCCATCAATATTACGCTTACCCCATCACACGCAGTCACCATCACCAGGAACCCATCACAGTCACTCCGTCACCCACAACTTGAACCCCTCATCCCTGTCACCCTACCGAACTCCCACTCTCACCCTCACCATGACACTAACCCTCTCACACTCACGCCATCAACATCACCCTGACAGTCCTCACAAACCCTCCCTGAGCATCACACCGACTCGCTCACAAAAATCCACCACTGTCACCCAGGCACCCTTACACTACTCCATGACCGTCACTCAGACACCCTCACTCTCACGCCAAAACAGTTCCCCTGACCCACTCACCATCACTCCATCACCAACACGCTCACTCCCCCCGGTTACACTGCCACTGATAAGCTCACTCCCCCAGACATTCTCCCACATCTTATTCACTGCACCACACACTTCCTCACTTTCTCGCTCACTTCCCAACACACACCCTCACAATTACGCACGTATACTTGCATACTGCACAACCTTTACACTCACTCCACAGCACACACCAGGACTGCCACGCATACTCCCCCAGCATCTCACAACATCATGCTCAATCCCCGGAAAATCTCCCACTGTTATGCTCTCTCCCTTGCACAGTGGTCCACTGTTATACTCACTCGCCTGCCCTCACACTCACTGCAAAATACAGACCCTCACCATCATACACACTACCCCGCACACTGTCATGCTCATTCCGCTGTGCAACTCCCCTTTCATCATAGTCACGCTGCACAAAATCCTCCAAAGTCAAGGGCACTGTTACACTGACTCCCTCACGGTCATCCTTAATGTTATGCATATTCCCCTACCAGCACGCTCACTCTCCTGCTCAAAACCCCACTGTCACGATCAATCTCCTATACACTCGCCACCGTCATGAACACTCCCCCATATGCCCACCCACTTCATGACCATACTCCCACATGTACCACCAACATCTCGATCACTCTCCCGTGAAGTCATCTTCACGCCGACTTCCTCCCCATACACACCCACTGAAATGTTCACTATCCCGAACAACCCCATCATCATAGTCACTCATCCAATAATTCCCCTACCGACGTCGTGCTCAATTTCCTGCACACACCGCGAACATTACATTCACACATCTCCCATATACACACCATTACCAGAATTACTCCAGCACACACACACACCCATGCACACCATCCAACTCGCCCACACTCCTGCGTACATATCCCCATCATCACTCTCACTCCTCGGCACATTTTCTCACCGTCGCTGTCACTCTTTGGCACACTCCAATACTGACACGCTTCCTTGGTAGCTCACACTCAGTCCCCCACCGTCATGCACATCATTACACTTATTCCTCTGCACACTTCCCTGCCATCACGCTCACTCCCCGTCATACACCACAACCATCGCGCTCGCTCCCCTGTCCACTTTTTACTGTTACAGTCACTCTATCGCTCACTGGACTACAGTCACACTCACACTCCACTGAGACACACACTCCGCCACCATCATTCTCACTCAACTGCACAAACCTCCACCATCGTGCTCACTTGCCACAAACTCCCACACCGTCATAATCACTCTCCCAGACACTCTCCCATCGCTACCTTTACACTCCCGCAGACTCCCCCACTATCACCCTCATAACCCTGACACAATCCCCTTCTATCACGCTGTCTTCCGTGCACTGTCCTAAAATGTCATGATCACTCCCCTGCACATTCCCTACCATCACGTTCAGTTCCCCACACTCTTCCCCACAGTTACCCTCGCACATTCCGCCACCAACACGTACACTCCCCTGCACACTCCCCCATCCTAATGCTCTTTCCGTGCAAAATGGACAACTATCACAGTCACTCTCCCAGTGACACGCTCACTTCGCTGCACACACTCCAACTAACATGCTGACTCCCCTACATTATTGGGTCAAAAAGAATGACTGCATATGCTGGAAACCAGATTCTGGATTAGTGGTGCAGGAAACGCACAGCAGTTCAGGCAGCATTCGAGGAGCATTAAAACCGACGTTTCGGGCAAAAGCCCTTCATCTGGAATACAGAGAAGTGGATAGAGGAGTGAGTTTAGCGTGACAGAGCGGGATTGCACAAGTGTTTGAGTCAGATGGTGGAGGAGAGTGCGGGCGAGGGTACATTACGGTGTGGTAGCGTGTTGGGGAGTGTGCGAGGTGGTGTGGGAGAGTATACGGAAGTTTGCCTGACAATGTGGGAGTGGCGAGAGATTGAATGTGATGGTCATGGATTTGCGGCTGTGCAAACGTGACGGTGGATCTGTATTCCTGATGAAGGGCTTTTGCCCAAAACGTCGATTTTACTGCTCATCGGATGCTGCCTGAACTGCTGTGCTTTTCCAGCACCACTAATCCAGAATCCACTTCACTATTCCCCACCGTCACTCTGACTCCCCAGCACACTTATCCCGACACACTCCCTCCACACCTCACTCCCCCGCCGTTACTCACACTGGCCGTGAAATCCCCCAATGTTGCGCTCACTCTTCCACATATTCCACGACTGACACATTCAACTTCTGCACACTCCCCCACCGTCACTCGAACTCCCCTGCTCTCACCCCACCATCATGCTCATTCCTCCACACATACCTCCACCGTCATACTCACTCCAAAGCACACTCAACCACAATCATTCCTCCTCCTTCGCACACTACCCCTCCATCATGCTCTCTCCCCACGAGAGTCCTACATTGTCACGTTCTCTCGCCCACACACACCAACTACTACATTCACTCCAATGCACAATTGTCCAATGACCCAGTCTCTCCCCCACTGTTTCACGCACTCCCCCGCACACACCAACCATCACACTCACTCCCCCACACGCTACTCCACCATCATGCGCAAATCCCCGCAGGCTGCTACACAGTCATGCTCAGTCCCCTGCAAACACACCTCCCGTCACTCCCACTCCTCTGCCGCGTCCCCCAACATCACACAGTCTCCGTCACACATTCCCCACCGTCAGCTTCACTACCCCACGCACTGCACCATTGTCATTCTCAGTCCTCCATAATAGCCCACCGTCGCGCTCATCCCAACACATAGCACCACTGTCACACTCACTCCTCCACAAAACCTCTACTGCCATGTTCTCTTCCCAGACAGTACCTCCCACAATCACAATCATCACTCCGTACCATCACGCTCACTCCACTGCATTCTCTGCACCGTCAGGCGAACTGCCCCATAGATTTCTCTGCTGTTTTGCTCACTCCCCCGTCCACTCTTCCCTGTCAATTCCCTTCTTCACACAATCCTCCAATGTCACACTCGCTCCCCGCTCACTGTCCACTATCAGACTCACGTCCCTGCAAACTCACCTACCATCACTCTCACTCCTCCACAGAGACCCCCAACATCACGCATACTCTGTCACACATTCCCCACCATCAGGCAACCTCTCACACAGATTACAGTACTGTCACGCTCACTCTCCTCAAACACTCCCAGCGTCACACTCACTTATCCGAATATTCCCCCACCATCACACCCTCTCCTGCAAACGACTTCACCATCGCACTCATTCCCGCACACACTCCTCCACCATCAGTTTCCCTTCCCGACACAATCGTACAAAGTCTTAATAACTCCCCCACACACTACTAACAATCACACTCACTCATCCATATTTTACCCAACGTCACACTCACTCCCCCCACTCAATGCACCACTGTACTTGCACTCTCTCTCGCCGACGCACCTATCTCGCCGTTATGCTCACTCCACACACACTCTCCCACCGTCACTCCCACTCCCCATACACTCCCAAAAGTTACCCTCACTCCCACGCACACAGGCCACCATCACACTTGCATCCAAACTAACTATCCCATCATCATGATCACTCCCCCACACACACTCCACACCCCATCATGCACTCACCCCTACACACTCCCTGAGCATTACTTGTCTGGAGTGACAATCTTATGAGGAACGGCTGAGAGACGGCCTGTTCTCATTGGAAAGAAGAAGTCTCAGTGGGGATTTGTTCTCATTGGAAAGCAGATGTCTGTGGGGCGATTTAATCGAGACATACAGGATGTTCAGGTGATTAGATCAGGCAAAAAGTAGAAATCTTTTTCCGAGGTTGATGATGTCAGCTTGTATGAGAGGGCAAAACTACAAATTAAGGGATCCTAAATTTAAGAAACATGTCAAGGCCAGGTTGTTTATTCAGAGAGGGCTAAGGGCGTGGAGTGCCTTACCTGCTAATGTAGTTAAACAATCCTTTGATGAGCACATCGATGATGACTGGATAGTGTAGGGGGACGAGCTGAGAATAGTTCACAGGTCCGTACAACATTGACGTCCGTCGGGCCTGTTCTGCGCTGTATTGTTCTATGATCTATGTTCTCTGTCCCATCTCACTCGCTACGCCGCTCACACGCCCGCCATCGAACTTATTCCCCGACACACTGATCGACTGTCATGTTTGCACAGCCGCAAATCCATCACCATCACATTCACTCTCTCGCCCACTCCCACATTGTCAGGCAACATTTCGCATACTCTCCCACACCCCCACGCACACTCCCAACACTCTTCGGCACCGTAATGTTCCCTCGCCCGCACTCTCCTCCACCATCTGACTCAAAAGCTTGTGCAATCCCACTCTGTCACGTTCACACCCCCGGACCCTGCTCAACCGTCACACTCACTCCCCCATCTTCTCTCTGGCAGTCAGGGCCGCTCTCCCATAAACTCCACCACCGTCACGCCACGTCGTCCACACATAAAATCCACCGTCAGTTGTATTCCATGCACACTCACACACGTTCGCACGCACTCCCACACCATCTTGTTGAATCCGCTCAAACCACTTACCATCACGCTCACTCCAGTGCACACTGTCGGACCATCACGCTCACTCCCCTATACACTATTCCAGTGTCACCCTCACTTCTCCAGACACTCCCGCCGTCACACTCACTGTTCCGTACACTTCCCAGAAATTAGAATCTCTCACCTGCACCCTGCTCCTCAGTCAGGCTCGCTGCCCGGACACACCAGCAACCTCACACTCATTTCTCCACACACTTCCCCACCGTCAAAGGTTTTCCCTGCAAAGTTATCCACTGTCACACTCACTCCCACGCTGGCATGCTCACTCCCCTGGAACTAAAATATTCTCGTGACCCACCGTCACAGTCACCAGCTTACAAGCTACCCAAATTTCACGCTCACTCGACCGGACACTTCCTCAGTGTAAAAACTACTCCCCCGCACCCTCTGCCACCGTCGCAATCTCTCACTCTCTCACTCTCTCAGCCAAACACTCCTCCAAGGTCACGCACTCTCCCTTCAAACTCCAACATCGTCATCCACACACCTCTGGACGCTGCCCCGCCGTCACCCTCGCTTCACTGCTGACTCCCCAACCGTTACGGTCACTACCCACTAACGCCTCCACCATCAATCTCAAGCACAGCATACTGCCCCACCGTCATAATCACTCTCCCGCTCACTCTCCTACTGACATGTTCACTCCCCAAAACACTCCCACAGGGTCAGAACCTCTCTCCACACATCTCCTTTCTGTTAAGTTTTCACCTCTGCATACCTCAGACTGTCACCCTTCCTCTCTGAAACTCACCACCTCTGTCACATTCACTGCGCAACACACTGACCAATGTGACACTCACTCTCCTGCATAAACACACACCATTATGCACACTCCCCCGCACATCCCCGTCTGCCATGTTCACTTCTCTGCACACGGCCCGCTCTCGCTCACTCACCTGCAAACTTCCTAAATGTCATGATCAATCTCCGGCATACACTCACACCATCATTCTCACTCTCCCACATAAAACCACTGTCACACTAAGTGCCCTGCAGACACCCCCAATGTCACACTCACTCCCCCACATTCACCCCCCCGTCATGCCCACTGCACTGCACATGTTGCCACCATCGAGCTCACTTCCCCACACTCTCACCCACCCTCGTAATTACTGCGCTGCACACAACCCCAACGCCACTCTCACTTCCTTGCACACTCGCCCACTGTCACGTACACCTATCTCCACTGTCCCCCACCGTGAATCTCATTGCCCCACGCACTGACTCTGACGTGCTCAGTCACCCACAGACTCTCTCAGCATGACATTCACTTTCCCCACGCACTTATCCACCGCCACTCTCACTCCACAGAACTCTTGCCCTCTGACATGCTTACCTCCCTGCATATGTCACACTAACTCTCCCGCACACGTCCCCACTGTCGCGCACACTCCTCCTCTGTCACGCTGTCGCCCTGCCATCATCCACGAGCATCACCTTCAGTCTTCTGCACTCTCAAACATTAGCCCGCTCCGTTCACCATACACTGCCACATTGTCACATTCACTCACCTGCACACTCCCCCAGAGACAGGCATTTTCCTCCACACAATTCTTTTGTGTCATGCTGGTTATTCTGCCTACTCCCCTCAATATCACTCCACGGCACACTATTCCACCATCTCGCTCACCACCCCAGACAATCCTCCACTGTCACACTTGCTGCCCTGCACATGCACCAACCGTCACACACTCTCTCGCGCGTCCTCCTCCACCGTCACGCTCATTGCTCCATGAACTCCACCATCCTCACGTCAATTCTCTGCACACTCAGTCATTGTCACACTCTCTCCCACACCGTTATGGTCATTGCCCCGACACCACCTACAAGCGAGCTCACTCCCCTGGACACTTGCCCACTCCCCCACTGTCATGTCTACTCTCTGCAAACTCCAACAGCCATCACTCACACCCCTGTGTACTCTGCCCTACCGTCACTCTCACACCCCGACACACTTCCCCCCTATTGCATTCACTCCACAGACACTCCACCACCTGCACCCTCACTGACGAACACACTCCCCCACGGTCCCACTAGCTCCTCCACCTCGCTCCCACCGACACATTCACTCCCCCGCACTCTGCACCTCTGAAACGCTCACGTTCCTGCACACTGGCCACCGTCACACTCACTCTGCTGCAGACACTCACACCATCATTCCCTCTCTCCACGTACCAAACCACTTTCACACTCACTGACTTTCACACTCCCGCAGTGTTACACTAACACCCCCACACATTTTTCCCCACCCTGCTCACTCCGCCACATACTCATGCACTGTCATGCACACTCTCCTGCACACACTCACACCATTATCCTCTCACCCCACAGACCAAACCTCTGTCACATTCACTGCCCTACACACAACTCCAATATAACTCCCCCTCCACTGCCCACGTCGCCACTGTCACTGTCGCTCCACCACACACAGCATCACTGTCAACCTCATGCCTCTACATTGTCCCCCACCGTCACACTCACTTTTCCCGCATGCTCCACAACTGTCACACTCACTCTCCCGCATACTCTCCCACATACACACCCACCGTAATATGCACTCCTCTGCACATTCCTCCACTGTTCCGCTCACTCCCCTTCACAATCTCCCACTGTCACTCTCACTCCCCACACACTCCACAGCTGCTACATTCACTATCCCACACGAAATCACATAATCATGTGCACTCCCCACACATTCTCCCATCATGACACTCTTCCCCCGTACATTCCCCCACCTTCGCACCCTCTTATCCCACAAATACCCGACCACCACTCTCACATCCACGCACACTCACCACTGTCGCATTCACTCCCCAGCCCAATCCCCAACTGTCACACTTAAATCCCAATTCACTCCTCTACCATCTCTCTCACTCCTTAACACAATCCCCTTTGGCTCTCCCACTCACCCGCTCACTCCCCCACCGTCACCTTTTCTGCTCCGCATTCTTCCCCACCGTCACGCTCACCCCCACACGCACTCTCCGACTATCACACGTTCTTTCCGTATGCTCTCCCACAACATCACTCTTACTACCCCACACACTCCCTCACCGTCACTCTCACTATCCAGCCGACTTCACCACCATCATCCTCACTCTCCCACACACACAACTGCACTGCAACCTGCTCACTACACTATCCCTCATTGTCATACTCACTTCCCCGTACTCTCCACACTGTCAATCTCACTACCCCGTGCTCTCTGCCACCATCATCCTCAGTCCCCCACACACTCTCCAACATGACACTCCTTCCTCCATACACTCTCCCACTTTCGTACTCACTTGGCCCGCGTAGTCCCGCACTATCACTCTCACTCGCCCATTCACACCCCCATCGTCACTCTCAGTACTCCGCACACACCCCTCTGTCATGTTCTCTCACCCGCACATCCCTCAGCATTTTTCTCACTCCTGTGCAGTATCCCCTTCTGTCATGCTCACTCGCCCACATACTGCGACACTGTCACATTCACTCTCCCAAACGCTCCCTCGTCATCACACACGCACACACACACCTCTGCACTGTCCTCTCTGTCACATTTACTCCCCTTCATATTCCCCTACAATTACCCTCACTCCCCACACATTCCCCAACTGTCACACTCACTTCCCCGTTTCTCTTTTACACCATCATGCTCACTCCCCAACAGAGCAAACCATTGTCACACTCACTGCCCTGCAAACCCCGCCACAGTAATACTCAATGTTCCATACACTCTGCCATCAAGGCGCTGACTCCCCTGCACAATTACCTACCATTTTACTCACGTGCCCGCACACCACGTCTCCGTCACTCTCACTGCCCTGCACGCTCTCACAACATCACTCTCACCTCTCCTGCACACTTCCCCACTGTCACTCTCACTCCCATGCACACTCCCTAACTCTCACGGTTACTCCACCAGATACTTCGCCACCGTCATGCTCAGTTCCACCACACGCTCCACTACCGCCACTGTAACTCCCCCACGCACGCCCCCACTATCACTTTCACTTGCCCATACACTCTGCCACTGTCACGCTCTCTCCCCAGCACAATCCCCCCAAATTACTCTCACTCCCTTGCTCACTCCCCCACTGTCAGCTTCATTCTCACAGACTCTCGTCTCACGTCACCAACTGTCCACTGCACACTCTGTTACCGTCACGGCTCACAATCCCGCATACTCCTCCACCCTCATCTTCTCAATCCTGCACACTACCAACCATCACACCTACGCCCCATCTGCGTTGTCCATCGTCACGCTCACTCCAACGAACGTTCCCTTGCAATCATTCCCTCTCCACCACACACACTCCAGCGTCACGGACACTCCCCAACACATTACCCCAGTGCAACCAATCACGCTTACTACCCCACAAACTCGTCACCATCACTCCCAAGCCCACATTGACTCCGTTATCATAATGCTCACAACCCCACACACTCCCCACGGTCACACTCACTTCCACACACACTCCCTCACTGTCACGTTCACACTGCTACTCAATTCCTCAAACACATACTCAATCTCCTGCTCACTACCCACCATCACGCCCAGTCCCCCGCATAGCCCTCACTGTGGCACTCACTCCCCACCGTTATGTTCACACCGCCTCTCAATTCACCAACTTCATGTTCACTCCCCCACTGTTATTCTCACTCCCACATTCACACACCCACGATCGCACTCACTCCCGCCGCACAATTTGCCACAGTGAACCTCACTACCCCGCACACTGCCCACCATCATACCCGCTCATCCGCATACTCACCCACCGTCACCTCCACTGCCCTGCATTATACTGTCACTCTCGCAAACCGGTACACTACCCCAATGTAACACTCACTCCTCAACATGCTCCCCCATTGGGACACTCAACAACCCAGACACATCTCTTCCATTCCACCCACTCTCACGCACACTCCCCGACCATCGCACTCACTCCCCTGCACACTACCCATCACTACACTCACTCCCGACACACACACTCACCATCACACATTACCGGTACACAGTTTCCCACAGTGAAAGTCACTCCCCCACACACTGTCCCACCATAATACTCACACAACATCACACTAACCCACTGTCACCCCAACTGCCCTGCATCAAACTGTCACTCTCACAAACCTGAACATTAGCCCAATGTGGCAGTCACTCCTCAACACGCTCCTCACCGCAGCACCCAATCCCCGAGGCACACCACTACTGTCACACGCACTCTCGCGCATCGTCCCACACAATCACACTCACTCCCCTGCTCACTCTGCACCACCACACTCACGTTGACACAGTATGCATCGTCAACTTACATCCCCCGTACTCAACCCCACTGTTACTTCCAAACTCCTGCATTCCCCCACCCTCACTCTCGCTTGCCAACTCATTCTGCCACCATCACTGTCACTACCTTTGGATTGCACCACCGTCACTCTCACTTCCTCACACACTTTGCCACCGTAATGGTATGTCCCCTGCACAACCTCCCACCACTATGCTCACTCCCGTGCTTATCCCCCATCATCAGACCGTCATCCGCAGTCTCTCATCCACAACATCCCTCACACTCATCACCGTCATACTCAGTCCGATGCACAATACCCCATAGTCACTTTCACTACCATGCACAATGCCCAGTCATCACTCTCAGCCCCCACACACACGCCCACTATTATACTGTCTCCCTTGCACAGTCCCAGTATATCAGCCCCACTCCCCGCATACTCGTCCACTTTGACGGTCACTCTTCTGCACACACCCCTAGCCTCACGCTCATACCCATCACAGTACCCCACGATCGCTCATACACCCAAATATGCTCACCACCATTACTCTTGATCCCCTCTACACTCCCCCATTATCACACATACTCTTCACAGTGCCCACTACTGGCAGTCTCAATTCTCCTGTCATTTCATCACCGTCGTGCTCACCCCTTCGCACTCTCGCCCACTACCTCACACACTCAACTCGCATTCCCCCACCGTCATGTTCAATCACCCAAACACTTTCCCACCGTCATACTACCTCCTCGGCACAACTGTCACCCTCATTCCCCTGCACAATCCGCAACAATCACCCTCATTCCCCTGCATGCTCGCCCACCATCTCACTCACTACCCTGCTCAATTCCCCACCGTCATACTTCCTCTCATGCACACCCACCATCACGCCACTCCACCGGGCACTTACTCTAACTATTGCACTCGTTCGTCCACATTAGACCTCAACGTCGTATTCACTCCCGAGTCCACTGAACCACCGTAACGTTCACTTGCTTAGACACTCGCCCAATGACACACCCATTCCACGACACTCTTCCCAACTCTAACTCCCATTTGCACGCATACTCCCACATATGTCAGTAACTCCGCGTCACGCTTCCCCACTCTCACACTCACTCGCAGAGCACTCGCCCACTGTCACAATAAACCCCTGGACACTCCACAACCATCACACTGACTCCCTAACCTACTCACTGAATGTCACGCTCCCACTCACCCACTCTCGTGCTCAGTCGCGTGCATACTCCCACACCATCACGCTCATTCCCGTGCACTTTTCTTCACTGTCACACTCATTACCACGCGCAATCCCCCACCATCATTCTCACTACTCTGCCATGCTCACAGGACTGCATACTCTCCCACTGTCATGAAACTTTCCCTGCACCATTTCGTTTGGTCCCCTGCACCAACCACACTCACCCACTCACACTATAAACCCACATACTCACCCATCACACTTCCCCACCTTCATGCTCACTCACCCATATCCACACCGCCATCACACATACTCCCTAACACGCTCCAGCAGTGTTGCACTCAAGCCCAAACACACTTCACCACAGACAATCTCATACCACCAATCACTTCCTCAAACTCATGCTCACTCACCTTCACACTCCACCACTGTCACTCTCACACTCTGCACACTTCCCCACCATCATATACATACCCACCGTTACTCTCATTCCGCCGCACACTCCCCCAATGTCAGACTCACTACCCTGCACACTCTTCCACTGTCACACACACCTCCTCGAACGCTCTCACACCATCATGATCAGTACTTGGCACAAGCCCCCACCGTAATGCCCCCTCCCCTGCACGCTGCACACTGACAAATGTACTCCCCTCGCACGTCCCCACCGTCAATCTCACTCCCTGCTCAGTCCCTCAGTGTCACACACACCACTGCACTCAATCCCCTGCGCACGACCAGACTGTCACATTAAACCTCCACCCTCCCCATCATCATGCTCACTGCCCGCACATCAACTCACTGTCACAATGTCTCCCACCCACAGAAGCCCACCATCACGCCCACTCTCCTAGGCACTCCCGGAATGTAATACTTACTCCCATGCACATTTTCCCACGGGCACGCTCACTGTCTCACCCAGTCGCTCAATATTGCACTCACTTGCATCCACAAATACTCACGGTAAATCTCACCTGCTCACATACTTGGGCACCAAAGCACTCACTCCCCCACACACGAACCCAACGTCACACTCACTCCACCGCACTCACCCCCACCGTCACACACATCTCCTGCAGACTCCTCCACCGTCATACATCTCCTGCACACTCCCCAATTCGCACCAGTACTCTCTCGGACACCAACCAACATCCGGTTCCTCTCCTGCTCTCCACCCCACTGTCACACTCATTCTCCTGCACAGTCCTCCAGACTCCTGCTCACGTCTGCTTCACAGTATTGAACTGACATGCTCACTGGCCGCACTCTCCCCACCACCACACTCAATTTCCCACAACAAACTCACTATCATGCTCACACCACACACTCTCCCACTATCACGCTCACACGTCTACACACTCCTTCACCATCATGCTCACTCCCTCACACACTCTCCCACTGTCACATTTAGACAGTCACACACTCCCGCCTGTCACACTCACCCCACTGCACGCACTCCCACTATCATAATAACACGCCTGCCCACACCAACATCATTCTCAGTCCCCACGTGTCACCCCAATGTCACATTCACTCTCGCACACACATCTCCAAATTCGTCCTCATCCCTCACACATTCCCCCAGCGACACGCTCACTCCATTGCACACTCTCACTGTCATACTCATGCTTCCACACATTCCCACGCTGCCGTGCTCACTCTCCCACATCACACTAATGTTACAATCACTACCCCGCACGTTCCTCACCGTCACACTGACTGCTTTTCACACTGGCACCGTCTTGCTGACACCCCTGCACTGTCCCCTATCATCATTTCACTCTCGCACACTTCCCGTCATCATGCTCACACCACGGTTACACTCACTCCACCGCACAGTGCCTACTATCGAGGGACACCTCCACACACTTCCCATCATCATGTTGACTCACCCATACACACCTCACCATTATGCTCACTTTCGCGTTCACTCTCTCCATTTTCATGCTTAATCCTCTGCATACTCCCCTACTATCTCATTAACTCCGCTGCACACTTCCCATTGTCAGGCTAACTGCACTGCACACCACTCCATCATCAGGCTCACTCCACTGCAATACTCCACAAATTAATGCTAACTCCCCTGCAATCTCCCTAACTGTCACACTCACTGCCCTGCTCACTTCACCCTCCTGACGCTCTCTCCAGCGCACAGTCCTTCGATTTCATGCTCACTGTCCTGCAGACTCCCCCGCAATCTTGCTCACTCCCTGCAAACTGAACTACCGTCATGCTCACTCCACTGCACAATTCCCCACAGTCATACATACTCCCCCACCGTCAATCTCAGCACCCCACACAAACCCTCACTGTCATGGACACTCCGCTGAATAAAACCTACTGTTACTGTCACCCGCCCATTCACTCAATCACTGTCACTCTCACTACCCTCCACACACTCCAAATGTCACGCTCATGCCCCCGCATTCTCCCCCACACTCATGCACACTGCCATGACATTCCTCGACTGCGCCACACTGTCACACACAGTCACCCACACACTGCCCCACCGTCATGTTCACTTCCCCGCACAATTTGGAGTGGGGAAATCCAGAGGTGAAAGCAAGGACAGAGGGATTTCTTTGAAATCCAGGACTTGGGGCTGAGTCGGTCTCTCCAGCTCATCTCCTTCAACGCAAAGACAAACAATATTTGTTCACTCTGCTGTGTGGCACCTTTTAATGAACATTTTTATTTTTAAGAATTGGAAGATATTGATACAGTGAATGGGGTGGTGCCTTTTGTCACTGGCCCCTGAGTTGCGAGATACATTGAAATGTGTCCCTATAACACTCCGATGGGATAAGGTTGGACAATCCAGCGCTGTCCTCAGTCCGTTACCAAAGGGACTGACTGCTTCATCGCTGAAACATTGAATTGAAATGAGAAAATCCTGGGTGGATTGATTGATGAGTGTATTTTATTAATTGATGAATTTGGGTAAAGGGATATTTCAGTATATTCACCAGCTGCTGTCTGAACTTAGTCTGGGTCACCACATAAATAATACTGTTTGTGCAGCAACTGAGGAGCTGCAGCATGAATCCCAGTTCGCGCACAAAGTAATCTAGATACACAGTCCCATGCCCAATATCCCATATCCGTTTCGATATAGAAAACACAATTAACGTCGACCATAACAGGATGAAATTGGCCGAGATCGCAAACATTAAAATTATGGATTTTTTTCGGTTTCTCATTTCTGTGTCAGATTGAGCATCTCCATTGATGTGAGCACGGAGTCTTCTGCGGACCCTGCTGGTCACTAAAATGTGCCTGACAGTGAAAACGTTGAGTAGAAGAATCAGGACAAATGGGAGAACCGGAGTCAGAATGTGATGGAGGAATTCGATTGCGGCCCAGACACGGGAGGATCGAACAGCGTATGTGATACCACAGAAAAAGGGGGTATTCCCCAGCATATATCGACTTGTGACCATAAAATACCAGAAAATGTTCTTTAAACAGCTTAGCACAGTCACTGTTCCCAGAACGACAGTTGCAGTTTTCTCATTGCAATATTTACTTTTCAGCTTCTGGCAACAAATGGCTACACACCGATCAAAGGTGAAAGTGACGGTGAACCAGACAGAAGAGTCAGTGGCTGAATAAAG
Source organism: Chiloscyllium plagiosum (assembly GCF_037043375.1). Classification (NCBI taxonomy): domain Eukaryota; kingdom Metazoa; phylum Chordata; class Chondrichthyes; order Orectolobiformes; family Hemiscylliidae; genus Chiloscyllium; species Chiloscyllium plagiosum. The sequence goes on from NW_028270188.1 coordinate 25,757,901, forward strand.
CAGAACAGCGTGGATATTACACACGGGGACGGAGCGCCTCAGGAAATAAAACTCTTCCCTATAAACAATGGGAATGTGTCGCAGTATCAGGTCGAGGATAATGACCAGTAGATCCGCCACTGCCATAGCCCCCAGGTAACGTCTAACACATGGGGACAATCCACAATCTTTATAAAGCAGGACGCAGATCGTCATTACGTTAACTGTAAGGAAGGAAAAAGAACATCATACACTTCATCCTTGAGGTAAAGTGACCAGTTTGATTCATGACCCAGTGAGATTTTCAAGTATGTCATTGTATTCAGTGATTTAATAAAATAATTGGAGCTCAAGTAACCAATGGGAAGGTCTGACTTACTGAACAAAATGTCATAAAACACAAGAATCCATTCCTCTCCAAACACAGAGAGACATATCTATAAGAACAGATGGTTTTTCAGAACATTCACACACACTCGATCATTCGAGAGCAGACACAGGCCACTTCTTCCCATTTCCTAATACGGAGCGTGAAAAGTTGCTCTCCTGAAGGATTATCTCCCAGTTCCTTGTAGAAAAACAGTATGTGGAAATTTCTATATTTTTTTCCCCAATTGTGATCTATCCTGTGCCGCAAAAAAAATGTAAATTCAGGGAAAATGCATTCATCTCTTTAACTACCTGAGTGGACTTCGGAACAGTGGCACCACCTCCCGCGAACGGAATCTATTTCTTCGGGATCTAATCGCTTATACAATTCACTAACGTCCGGCCGTTCACAAGTATTGTCTGGGAAAAAACATTCTGGGGAATGTCGGGTAATGAATGTTGGGTACAGAATGTTCCGCGGAATGTCAGTTATAGAATGTTGGGTACAAAATGTTTTGGGGAATCTTCCGCGGCTGCACCGGCATCATTCCTCACCTTTTCCTTCACGACATCGATGATTGTATAAGCCCCACGTAACGTGAGGTGGTTGAACAGTTAATCAACTTCACAAACGCATTCCACTCGACCTCAGGTTCGTATGGATCATATCAGATACCTCCCTCCCCTTCCTGTACTATCTCGGACGCCTCCTTCCCTTTCATAGACGATTTTAGACACCACACTAACCTTCGCGGATCATCTCCAACACCTCTCCGCCCTTCCTGGACAATCTTTAACACCTCCTTTCCCTTCCAAGACCATCTCGGACACCTCCTTACCCTTCTCAGACCATTTCGGACATCTCATTCCACTGCGTGGGCAATATTGGACACATCTGTCCCCTTCCTGGACCAACTCAGACAGCTCGCCGCCTCCTTGGACAATTCTGGACACATTCCCCCCCTTCCTCGACCTTTCCAACTCCATCTCAATCTCTCGCCACTGACTAATGACGGACACCCAATATAAGGCTACTGACTCCACAGCTATCTGGACGACATCACCTCCCATCCTAACTCCTCTGAAAACGCCATGTCTTTTTACCCAATTCCTCCACCTCCAAAGCATTTGTTCCCTGGATTATCATTTCTGGCAAAGAATATCCGAGATGGCATCCTTTAACAGGGATTGCAAATTTCCACTTCACATGGTTGATGATTCCCTCTCGTGCATCCTCTCCACTTGCCGCACCTCCGCCCTCGAATGCCACCCTTCCAAACGCAGCAAGGATAGACTCCCCTCATCCTCAACTTCCATCCCACCTATCACTGTATACTTCACATTATCCTCCGCCAATTCAGCCAACGACAAACAGACCCCTACACGAAGTATTCTTTTCCGTCCCACTTCCGAACAGTGTTCCAGAGATACCATTCCACCTACAACTCCCATGTCAGTTGCACGTGCCCCACCAGAACTCACCCCAATCCTGGCAGCTTCCACTGACACAGCAGAAGGTACAACATCTGCGCCAACACCTCTCACTCAGCTCCGTGAAATGCCCCAAACGATCCTTCCACTTCCAACCGAAGTTTATCTCTCCCTCCACAAATGTAATCTACTGTATCCACTGCTCCCAATGTGGTCTCCTGTACATCGGAAAGACCGGACGCCAACTTGCGGATCATTTCAGAGAACATCTCTGGGGCACATGCACCAACCAACGCCACCGACGCTTGGCTGAACAGTTGCACTTCCCCTTCCAATCCACCAAGGCCATTCAGGTCTTGATCCTCCTACATCACCATACTCTTACCACTCAAAGCCTGGAGAAAGAATATCTCAACTTCCACCTTGGGACCCTACCACCACACTGGATTAATATGAGTGTCACCAGTTTCCTCCTTTCCTCTGCACATCCTTCTCCCATGACCAAGCCTCGAATTTACTTATGCAGTCCACCCTCCACTCCAACCAATCACTTCTCCCCTTCCTCACCTACCTTCGCATTATCAGCTACCTTCCCCAGTTCCATACCCACCCATTTTTCTCTCAGCACCCCGCCCACAAGTCTCATTTCTCACAGAGGGTGCATGCTTGAAAGTTCGATTCTCCTGCTCCTCGGATGCTGCCGGAACTGCTTTGCTTCTCCTGCACCACACTCCCGGTCCGGAAACAGTATGGGAGTTTCATAGACACATAATAAGATCTGATTGATGAGATTTCATGAAGACTCAATACTATCCCTGATTACATCTTGTCGCAACAACAGGATAGACAGCACGGTGGGGACACCGGGGGATACGGTCAAGGAAGGAGATAACCTGCATCCCCAAAATTGCTTCCTGAATCTGAGACATATCACGGTTACAGTTCAAAGACAATCAAGTAAATCACCTGAAAATGGACATCTCTTGCCCCCCATATCAATCCTTCGCAATAACCCAGATCCCCTCGATTTTGTAAATGAATCGAAGTCAGCTTTGAGGGTGACAAGGACACAAAACGCTCTCTGGGTGTGGGACTTCAATGTCGATCACCAAGTGTGTCTCCACTGACTCAGCATCGAAAGGCCTCAAATACACAGCAGCTGGACTGTGAGAAGTAAAGGAGGAACCAACAGGAGAGAAACTTTCTCACCAAACTACTTGTCACAGCTAGATCTGTCCCTAATATTATCTGCAGGAGCAGACAGCACACAGTCCTGGCAGAGGGAAGTCTCATCCTCATATTTAAGATACTGCCCACTATATTATGTGTTTCTAGCACCTGTGAATCAAGGCAAACCTCTGAAGGACCGATCAAATGCAAAGTGGGCATCCATGAGGAACTGTGGGCCGTGTGCAGCTACAGCATCAATGGCCTTCATTCCATCATAAAGTCAGTATTCGGCTGTTCACTGATTCCACCTATCAACAGTTTTAAACAGGTAAACAATGTGGCCTTTCAACCATTGGGGACTGTTACTCAGCAATTGGTGCAGATCTTTCAATCTCTCATGTCTGTTCCATAGGAAAGTGTTGGGCTCTCTCAGCCTTTCTAATCTGCAACATAGGAATATGTGGAGGATTGGTGCCTGAGGCGGGAGCAGGGATAAATTGAGGAGAAATTTATACGTTTAACACAAAACGTCGACTGCAGTGAGACAGTAAGCAATGCTGGGAGCACAGTTACTTCCAACTCAACCAACGTTTTAGACAAATGGAACAAATATATTCTCACTATGTTAGGCAGTAAACTAAGTAATCAAGAGACGGTTGAGAATCGCGAATTGGACAAGCAATGAACAAAAACCTGGCAGCAGCAAGAGAACGTGGGTAACCGTGAAATTTTGATTTTTTTCGGGAACACTAAAAAGGCTGTATATTACATCAATGGAGAGAGATTTTGATGTGGTTGTTTGGCGCTGGGGACTGGTAATGTGTTTTTAGTCGCGATTCAAGCGGATAGCATTTATCCAAAACAGCATCATTTCCTTCCATGGCGCGACCCGAAGACGATCTGAATGAAGAGGCTGCGCCTGCTGCCAGGACAGTTAGTATTCACCAACATGATGTACTTTGTATGGCTACACTGTAATATTAATGCAGTGAGAAACAGAGGGTCCACTCACAAGAATGAGAAAAAACACATTGTCAGATCAGCTGATATGGTTAATTATATCACATTGTCAATCCAGCAAAGAGAACCATTAGCCCAGAGGAGATATCTTTCAGCTCAGAAACGGTGTGAATCAAGCCCTTCGGGATGCAAACCAGAAATCTGCCGAGTGCAGAAAACGATGCAGACCACAGCAGTGCGTTAATCTACAAACCTGGACAAGACAACTGTCCAACACGGCGACCTGTTCAGATTACAGCAGTGCATTCATCAAGAACACGGACTAGGTATCTGTCTAGCAGCGGGAGCTATGCAGACCACAGCAATGCATTGATCTAAACACCCGAACCAGATGACTGTCCAGCACCAGGAGCAATGCAGACCACAGCATGCATTGAGCGAAAAACGCGGACTGGATATCTGTCTCGCGCTAGGAGATATGGAGTCCACAGCAGTTCATTGATCCATAAATCCGGATTAGGTGTCGATCCAGCACCACAACAGTGCATTGTTCTGTAAACACGGACGAGATACCTATCCAACACCAGAAGCTGTACAGACCACAGTAGGACTTTCATCTGTAAACCCGAAATCGATATCTGACTCGGACGGGGAGCTATGCAGACAACAGCAGGGTATTTATCTTAAACTCGGACTTAGGTATCTGTCCAGCACTGGGAGCTATTCAGACCACAGCAGTGCATCGATCTATAAAGGCAGACTAGATATCTGTCCAGCAGTGGGGACAGTGCAGACCACAGCAGTGCATTGAACTATAAACTCGGATTAGATAGCTGTCCAACACTGGGAGCTATGCAGACTCCAGCAGTGCAACTATATCCAGGCCACTCTGAATGACGCACCCTGTAAGAGGTTCATGTGAATTTTATTTCATTTTCCTTAACTTTCAATGATTTGGATGCATGCTCCAAATTAAAGTGAGAATGGATTGTACAATGCTGAATGAAACGCAATGGCAGCAAAGGGGTCAGCAACGGCCGTGTTCATCTCCTTCTATTCGTAACTGAGGTACAGCATTGCAAGAAATTGGACAAAACAACTCTAAGTCTCTAAGGCATTTTTTTTTTTGAAGAAAGAAACAGCCGTGAGCTGTCCTAAAGATTTTTGCAGAGTCATAATTTTCGAGCTGAAACTTCTCTTTTCTGCCCACACTTCGTTTATCTGATTTGCATTCGGTTTTCTGTTTGCAAACTTTTTACATTTAATGCAGGAGATAAGTCTCAGACCGGAGGCGAGGCCTCGAGACTTAAAGCACAGTGCAGTCTGGAGATGAAGCCGGGCGTGGTCTATTGCCTGAGCCCAGTGTGGTCTGGAGACAGGAACCAGAGATGTCTGGAAACTGGGCTTGGTCTGATCTGGACACTGGGTTCGGCATGACCTTGATACTGGATCCAGCTTGGCTAGGAGACTGGGCCTGGTGTGGTATGAAGTCTGGGCTGGCAACACACTGGAGACTAGGCCCAGCACGGTCTGGAGACAGTGCCTGGCATGCAGTGGAGATTGGGCCTATCACAGTCTGGAGACTGGGACTGGTGCAATCTGGAGACTAGGTCCAGCACGGTGCGAAGACAGGGCCGAGCATGGTCTGCAGATTGGGCCTAGCACGGAGATTCGGCTCGACATGGACTGGAGGCTGAGTCTGTTGTGGCTTGACATCTGGGCCCAGCGCAGCCTGGAGACTGGGCCCAACATTGTCGGGAGACTGGGCCCAGTGCGGACTGAGGCCGGGGTTGGTACAATCCGGAGGCTGGGTCTTGAGCAATCTGGGGACTAGGCTCACCACGGTCACGAGACTGGGTCCGGAGCGACCTGGAGACTGGACCCAGCACAGCCTGGAGATTGGACCTGTCCCGGCCTGGAACTGAGCACAGCGCAGCCTGGAGACAGGGCCCAGTGCAGTCTGGAGACTGGGCCGTCTACAGTCTGGAGACTAGCCCTGTCGTGATCTGGAGACTTGGCCTGGTGTTTTCCAGAGATTCAGTGCTGGCCCAGACTGAGGTCGAAAGGCCTGTATTTCGAGTTCGTTCATTTTTTGTCCTTCTACTGGACATTCATTTGTGGTTCATTCAATTTTTCATACAATACTATACTATCTGTACCAAGATTTCTTGCACTTGACCTGGCGCCATAAACAAAAAAATATTGCAATCTTTTCACTGCACACATTAGAATGCACGTGACAATGAAGACAATTCAATTGAAACATGTGAGAGTGACTGTCTTTGATGCCTTTTCCAAACAATGCTGCAGTGCCATGGGTCGTCCAGGAGAGGGTGGAATTACGTCACTTCAAAAGCCAGACGGAACAGACAGACAACGAGAGATTGAGGGAGCGAGAAGGGACATTTTGGTTGCCCACTTCAATGAATTCACTCCCAAAACAACAGAATCGCAAATGTTCAGAGAAGCAAAGTTACACGCATTGCAGTAATACACTAACAGACACACACACACAAACACACACACACACACCAATAAATATACAGGTATTTGGCGACATTTGGCCCCTCAAGCCTGCATTTACAATCAATAAGACCATGGCTGACGTGATCAAGGCTGCAACGTTATTTCCTCTTGGGAAATAGGGCAGGGCAAGGGACTGGGCTATTAGAGTGAGGGCACATTAGGACCAGTGACCGTAAATCTATTCGTTCTGGAAACGGATAATCCTGGTCCACAAATTAAACGTTATGAATTGGGGTTAGATTCATTGTGATGCTACGAGGCAGGAACTTTAAAAACATGATTGGGAGAAGCTGGTCACAAGTAAAAGGACGTCAGGCAAATGGGAGGCTTTCAAAAGCGAGATAGAGTTCAGGAAGAGCATTTTCCTGTCAGTGTGAAAAGTAATGCTAGCACGAGGAGAGGCAGCTTCAATCAAGTGAAACCCTCGAACATACAGTGCATAGGAGTACACATACCGGGGAAATGATGAGGGCAAAAAGGGGGCATGAGATAGCTTTGGCTGATAAAGTTAAGGAAAATGTAATGATATTCTAGAAGTAGATTAAGGGCAAAAAATAAATTAGTTCGAAAATATGACGCCTTCCAAATCAAACAGCCATTTATGTGTGGTTCCACAATGGACGGATTCCATTTATTAGCTTTATTGTCACATGTATTCGCAAGAAGTCAAGTCGCCACATGTGACGCAATCTTATGTACCAAGTTCCACTCTCACTTCACACTCCCCGCAACGTACAGAATCTTGATACAAAGTTGGAAAATACAGGAACACTGTTGCCAGTTCAAGGACAGTTCATAAGCGCCTGGACAAACCGGGCCCGCATTCCTCAGAAGGACTCGGCCTCCCCCACTCCACTGCCTTACAGACTGTTCCTGCTCGATGGGTGAGATCCCACTCTGGGGAAATAAACGCTTCTAGCTATCCACGTTGTTTAGACCTCTCATGATTGTGAAGATCTTAATCAGGTCCTCCCAACCTCAATCTTTCTAATGAGAATTATCTTAATCTACTCAATCTCTCTTCATAGCTAGCGACCTCCACGACAAGCAACATCCCGGTGTACCTCCTCTGCACCGTCTTGGAAGCATGCACTTCCTTCTGGTGACCGGAACTGTACATTGTATTCCAAGTCCGGCCGAACCAAAATCCAATTAAACTGTAACAAGATCTGCCAACTCTTGTACTCATTGCCCTGTTCAGTATAGGAAGGCTTGCTGTATGCCTTCTTGACCACTTTACTGACCTGAGTTGCCACCTTCAGAGAACAATAGACTTGAACACCCATGTCTCTCTGTACGCTAATTTTCACCAGGACCTTTCCATTTACTGTATAGTTCGCTCCTGAACTGGATCTTCCAAAATGCATTAACTCGCATTTGCCATGATTGGACTCCATCTGCTTTTTCACTGCCCATCTTCTGTATTCTGCTGTATTCTCTGATAATCCCCTTCACTACCTGCTACTCTACCAGTCTAAGTGCTATCTGAAAATTTGCGTTGTAGTGGTCCCAGCACGGATCCCTGTGCACCACAACTGGTGATAGGTCCCCATTTTGAGAAACACATTTCCACTTCTACTCTGTTTCCTGTTGCCCAAAATGTTATTTATCCCAATTGCTTGAACATCCTCGATCCCATGCAATTTCACTTTCTCCATCAGCCTACCATGGGGAAATTCATCAAACGCCTTCTAAAGTCCATCTGAAGCCCTGTAGCCATCATTCAACTCTGTCACCTCCTCAAATAATTCCATTTAGTCTAAAATAAGCTTACCACAGTGTAAGTAAGAAATACTTGAAGGGGACAAAAAGCAAAAGCTCCGGTGATTTTGTTGTTGTAACGCGGACCGCACAATATCAGAGTGTTGGTGGTGCAGGTGAAAGCCAGATGGAGCACAGTTAAGATACTTGCACCTTAACCGATTTGCTCCTGCTCTGTCCCTCTTTCCAGATCAAAGCATTCTCAAACAAAGGAATTTCTGCTTTCTGGTTTGTATCCGTTGATCTCGTCTGCTTCAACGTGTGCCTCTGTGAAATCGTGAAGGCACAATCTGGGAAGATTTCCCAATAAGGCTCCTGCAATGCTTCCGTTGCCTGACTCTGTACTGGCATGTTAAATACAGTAGGCAGAATGCCTACCGATTAATCAGGTACATCATTTGCAAGGACAAATTGCATCACTGGAACTGAGAGTTTGCCCAGGACTCGAACCACAAATTCTCCCCTCTTCCCTGGACATTCTAGCCTCACGTTATACAGCTGAACAATTTCCCTACCATGAATTTATGTTACCAGTACCATTTCAGGCAATATTCCCTCAGATGTAAAGATCTCCTCAACCTTCTGCATCACAGATTGAGAGGATCCGTTTTCCCTTAATATTGTAATCTCTTTATCTGCTACTCCGGGCTTATTTGAAAAAACTTGACTGACCTTGCAACCTCTGATTCAGCTTTCTAGCTGCCATTGGGCTTTCTGTTATTTTGAACTGGAAAATGTGCTCCTGGAAAAACTCAGCAGGTCAGCCAGGATCCAAGGAGTAGGAGAATCGACGTTTAGGGTATAAGCCCTTCTTCAGGAAGGAGGAGAGTGCGCCAAGCAGGTTAAGATGAAAGGAACGGAGGAGGGACCTGGGGGAGGGGCGTTGGGATTGCGATAGGTGGAAGGAGGTTAAGGTGAGGATGATAGGCCGGAGTGGGGGTGGGGCGGAGAGGTCGGGAAGAAGATTGCAGGTCAAGAAGGCTGTGCTGAGTCCAAGGGTTGGGACTTAGATAAGGTGGGCGGAAGGAAAATGAGAAAGCTGGAGAAATCTGCATTCATCCGTTGTGGTTGGAGGGTTCCTAGGCGGAAGATGAGGCGCTCTTCCTCCAGGCGTCGTGTTGTCATGGTCTGGTAATGGAGGAGGCCAAGGACCTGCATGTCCTTGGCGGAGAGAGAGGGGGAGATAAAATGTTCAGCCACGGTATGGTTGGGTTGGTTGGTCCGAGTGTCCCAGACGTGTTCTCTGAAAAGTTCCGCAAGTTGGCGGCCTGTCTCCCCAATGTATAGGAGGCCACATCGGGTGCAGCGGAAGCAGTAAATGATGTGTGTGGAGGTGCAGGTGAATTTGCGACGGATATGGAAGGTTCCCTTGGGGCCTTGGAGGGAAGTGAGGGGGATGGTGTGGGCACAAGTTTTGCATTTCTTGGGGAAGGTGCCGAGGGTGGAGGTTGGGTTGGTGGGCGGTGTGGACTTGACGAGGGAGTCGCGGAGGTAGTGGTCTTTCCGGAACGCTAATAGGGGAAGTGAGGGAAATATATCCTTGGTGGTGGGGTCTGTTTGGATATGGCCGAAATGACGAAAGATGATAATATGTACCTGGAAGTTGGTGGGGTGGAAGGTGAGGACCAGTGGGGTTCTGTCCTGGCCGCGATTGGAGGAGCGGGGTTCAAGGGCAGAGGAGCGGTAAGTGGAGGAGATGCGGTGGAGAGCATCGTCAACCACGTCTGGGGGGAAATTGCACTATTTGAAGAAGGAGGCCATCTGGGTTGTTCGGTATTGGAAATGGTCCTCCTGGGAGGAGATGCGGTGGAGACGAAGGAATTGGGAACATGGGATGGCGATTTTACAGGGGGCAGGGTGGGAGGAGGTGCAATATCCGTCACAAATTCACCTGCACCTCTGCACATATCATTTACTGCATCCGCTGCACCCGATGTGGCCTCCTTTACATTGGGGCGACAGGCCGCCCTTCATGTGGAACGTTCAAGAGAACACCTCTGGGACACCTGCACCAACCAACCCAACTGCCCTGTGGCTGAACACTTCAACTCCCCCTTCCATTCCACCAAGTACATGCAGGTTCTTGAACCACTCCATCGCCAGACCATGGCAACAGGACGTCTGGGGAAAGAGCACCTCATCTTCCGCCTAGGAACCCTCCAACCACAAGGGATGAATGCAGATTTCTCCAGCTTTCTCATTTCCCCTCCGCCCACCTTATCTCAGTCCCACCCCTCGGAGTCAGCACCGTGTTCTTGAACTGCAATCTTCTTCCCGACCTCTCCGCCCCACCCCCTCTCCGGCCTATCATCCTCACCTTAACCTCCTTCCACCTATCGCATTCCCAACGCCCGTCCCCCAAGTCCCTCCTCCCTTCCTTTTACCTTAGCCTGTTGGCACATCTTCCTTATTCGTGAAGAAGGTCTTATGCCCGAAACGTCGATTTTCCTGCTCCTTGGATGCTGCCTGACCTGCTGCGCTTTTCTTGCAACACACTTTTCAGCTCTGATTTCCAGCATCTGCAGTCCTCACTCTCTCCTTTCTGTTATTTTCCCAACAAAACCTCCAAGCTTGTCTGATTTTCCTCCATCTGACTTTCTCCTACCCACCAAAACTCTGGCAATATGAGGGATTAATCTAGAGAATGTCCATTGAGTATATGTGGTCAATGTATTCTTCATTAGATCAGGTCACTAAAACTATCCACAATACTCCAAGTACCATCTTACTAACATTTGGTGATTATGGTGCAGGACAGATTGACGTTTAGAAGAAGTAAATTATTGCAGTACAACGCATGCTGGAAATCACAGCGAGTCTGACAACACCCATGGAGAGAGAGCAAGCTAACGCTTCTAATCTGGATGATTTTCGCCATCTACATTTCGATTCCCTTTCAAAGAAGACACACCTGCCTTTTATCTTCCTATTTGCACATGTACCTCCCAATACACATTGCATTTTTTTCCAAATACCTTACTGTCTGAATTCTTAAGAAAAAGAGCTCCTGCTTATCCAACTGTATCACATTCATTGGTTCTCCATTGTTTATGTCGACCAGAGATATCTTCAAGCAATAAGTTTGTAACGAGTTTTGAGAACATTTGTAGGTCAGGTTGAGGTTTTGGATGTGGATTTGCTCGCTGAGCGGAAAGGCACAAGCCAAACAAAGACATGCACGAGAATTCCTAGAAGCATGGCATTCCAAACAGAACTCTATCAACAAACACATCGAGTTAGACCTCATATACCATCCCCTGAGAAAAGGAACAGGAAGTAACTTCACCACCGGAAATAACATCACCAAAGGAAATGACGTCACCAACACCAAGACACCCGAACACGTAAATAGAAAGCGGGAAGTTTCAACATTGCTTCGAGTGAGGTCTACCGAAGATGTATCCTAGTATGGTAATTAAACTTCTGGAAATGAACCTTGCAGATCAGCGAGCAAACCTACATCCGATAGGTTTGTAAATTATAACATCTGTTTCATTAATGCAGAATCATTCTATTGAAGTTTTTTTATTACGTTCTAGATGACAAATATCATATTCGTTACAATACATTTCAACATTTTCCCTTATTGGGATGACGAGTTAACTGGTCTGTTGTTCTCCATTCTCCCTCTTCTTCCCAGTTTGAATCGTTGGAATATATTTTTAAAGTTCCGAATTGATTACGGACAAATAGAATGCTCCTCAGTTCAATTAATATTTGCATTTCTGCTTTCTCTGACATCTCAGTGTGAAGTATATCTGGTCTGTCAGAATTATCAATCCTCAATTCGGTTATGTTTTCAAACACTATCTCATCACTAATATGAATAGCTTTAATATTCAATAACACAAGTCCCTTGGTCGCTTTACATTTCTGGGAGATGTTCTGTACCTTCCTCCATGAAGACAGTCAGAATGTAACTGATTAGTTTCACGTCATTTCTCTGCTCTCAACAATACCTTACCCTTTCAACACATTCACTGATCCACATTTGACCTTGCTTTCATTTTTCTTTCAAATATTAATAAAAGGTCTTCGTAAGCCTTTATGTTTCTTGTTAGTTTGCATTCTTGATCTCACTTTAATTTCCTTACCAGTTTCTTAGCCCTCCTTCGGTCCAATGAATCGACAATATTTTGTATTTTCTCTGAGCCATATTCCTTGATCTAATCCACTTTCTATCTTCTTTTAACCATGGTGGAGTCACCTTAACCTTTTGCTGTGTGCACAATGGAGGATGTACGTATAATCTACATCTTCTAGTGTTTGTATGAATAGCAAATATTGCCTGTCTTCCTTTAAATCATGTTCATGTACTTTCCAAATTCACTAAAATCACCTTGCTCTTTATACTTTCAGGGCTTCGATATATACGAAAAATGAAGAAAAATATACTGATTTATTAATGACATCATGTAAAAATCAATAAATTAAGATCAGTATTCACAAACGCTAATTTATCACAAGGTTTTCAATGCCCACTTCTGATCAGACAACACCAATTCAAAAAGTGCCTGATCGGTGAGCTCCTTTAACCATAAAGTTTCCTTTAACCAGAAAGCTCGGTGCTCACGTATGGTTAAAGGAAACCAGCTCATACACACTCGTGAAATCAATTTTCCCAGCATTAACATTCATTCGTATTATCACAGTTTTCATGCAATTTCACTTTATCCACCATTACTGCCATATTCACAATCTTTCCTTTCTAATTCCCTGTTTTGTGACATCCCCAACATTTGTAGAAGCTTTGTGTTTGGAATTTCACTCCCATCGATGTTTGCTTCTCCTTGTTGTTTCTCAACTCCACCTTAACAGGTTCTCTGGAATCTGAGCAACGTGGTCTCGGAGGAGATTAAGGGCAGAATCAGCTGAGATGCTTGGCGAGGCATATCTCAACATTAATTTTATCTCGCCACAACTTTCCCCTTTTTCTCAAGCATGATTATAACATTTTCACCAGATATCCCATTGTGCTGACAGATAGAGAAGGACAATGATATTTCAAAAATGCAGTGCATTCCCCCGACAGCTGAGACTGTTTAAGCAGGGCTGGAATCTTCCAGCAGCTGGTAATGTGTTGCTGTTGCTATACAGGACCTTTGTGAGATCACATCTGAAGTAATGTGTTTAAATATAATCTCTGCCCGTGAAGACAGGATTTTGGAACTAACTTGGTGTTTGTTCCATCAACTGATTTGTGCAACGAAGGTGTTTCTCATGGAAACCCTACAGCGTGGAAATAAGCCATTTGACCCATGAACACCACACTGATCAGTCAAAGATCATCAAAAGCTTACCCAAACTCTACCTAATCGCTGTAACCCTGAATTTTCATGACTACTGCATTAACCTGCACATCCCCGTACATTATCGTTAATTTAGCATAGCCAATCGAACTATCCTGCACATCTTGAGACTTTTGGAAGAAACTGGATACCCGATGGAAATCCATGTCCACACTAGGAGATTGTGCAAACTCCACGCAGACAGTCACTTGAGGCTAGAATTGAACCCTGATCGCTGGTGCTGTGAGGCAGCAGTGCGAACCATTGAGCTAACCAGTGCAAGTATGACAACTCGCCTTCCGCATGAAGCAGCAGCACCACCTTGTTTCTGCCCAGGGACGTTTGACATATGAGGTGAAATGTGATCACCACGATACTGCAGAAACACAGTGTGACCGCTGACTCTCTGAACGTTCTGTACTGTCACTCATCATAGATCACTTTGCAAGAAACAGATCACATTTTGACGTGTTCAATTCAGACCGAAGTCACTCAGACCAACATTCAGGATAACACCTATCAGCGCATCTGGCAGTCGTGGAATTCAAATCCACACGTCAATTCATACTGAAGCTTAAATCCAGCACCGTTGCGGGCTCAGCCACGCTACCACACTGAATTAAACACATGAACAGAATTTGAATCCAGCTCCCGAGGACATCACTGCATCACTAGCTGCATAGCGAAGTGATAATACCAGAGCGGCATTATCTTAACTGCATTCACCATTCTCTGAAAGGAGGCAAACTCAGGCAACAGGAGTGGAAGGCAATGTTTCCTTTGAACACGAGAATCCCGTTCAACCGATCACATTTTGCCTCCTTCCACAGCACCAGATTGGATCAAAACCCAGTGGAAGAGCTACACGCCATTTCAGAGAAATTTAAACAAGGAATGGTTAAGGTGACGTTCAGGAACTTATCGGGTTTGAGCCGCCGATCGACATGTTTACAAAGCAGGCATTTTAACCAACTAAACAAGAGTGTCACGTTAACTTATGGGGGAAGGATGAGCAGATTGATTCAATACCTATTAAAGTTTACAGGAATGACAGAGGACCTTGTTATAAGGCTCAGCAACAGAAAGCAATTGCACTGCAAATTCAGGAATCCGTTCCAATTCTCGAACCTGGAGCAGCAGAATTTGTTTCCTTTGCCGTTTTGCAGCAGAAGAGGAAGAGGCTGTTTATTTTCTGGATCCTGATACACCGATTCAGGAAGAGGCCAATCAGCCCCTGCACACTACAACACAGGACCCACAATAGACCATGGTGTATCCTGTTGCACACTATCAACATGAGACAATTCAGCCTTCACAATGGTGCAACGCAAGAACTGGAAAAGGCCAAAAATGACTGGAAGTTGTCACACTAGGATAATACCATGCAGCCCATTGAGTCTGTTGCACAAGAACAGAAGGGTACAGAAGCGTTTTAATACCTTATGTGATCATAAGGAGGTAATTCAGTTTTGTCTCTGTTCTATGGGAACAGCAGAACATGGAATACAGAACATTACTGCGCAGAATAGGCCGTTCAGCCCTTGATATTCGCCGACCTGTTGAACCAATCTGAAGCCTACCTCTCCTACGCTGTTACATTTTCGTTCATATATTTGACCATTTTGGTGCCCTGAAAGTTGCCTAATCTGCCATTGTTGGATGCCATGCATTCCACGCCCCTACTAATCTCTGAGTAAAGAAACTACCTCTGACATCTGTCCTATATCTGTCACACTTCAAAGTAAGGCGATGTGTCCTCGTGCTAACCATCACCATCTGAGAAAAATGGCATTCAATATCCAACATATGCAAAACTCTGGTCACCTTATATGTGTCAATTAAGTCACCTCTCAATCTTTTTCTCTCCATCGGAAACAGCCTCAAGTTCCTCGGACTTTTCCCATAAGTTCTTCCCTGCACACCAGGCAAAATCCTCGAAAAACTCCGCTGAACACTTTCCAAGTATTCATCCGTCATCTCATATATTGACCAGAACTGTACACAATACTGCAAATGCGGCCACACTGGAGTTTTTTACAGCTGCAGCATGACTTTGTCGCTCCGAATTTCAATCCCTCAACGACCAAAGCTAACACTACATTTGCCGGCTTAACAACCTTACCAACCTGCGTGGCAACTCTCAGGGGTCTCTATATATGGACAGAGAGATCTCTCTGCATATTCAAGAAAAGAGTTCATGGCGGTAGAAAAAAAACTTATTTACTTGGAGACAGGGTAAGCAAACCAATAATAGCCAGGATGTGGAGGTACCGGTGATGAACAGCGGTCGTCAAGATGAAAAATCACACAAGCCAGATTACATTCCGACATACTTATTTGAAAATACTAGCTTTCAGAGAACGGCTACGTTGCCAAGTGTTAAAGAAAGGGAGGAAGAACATTGACACAGAATTTAAAAGGAAACCTTCGGAGGATCGTACAACTCATGCACATGAATTGTATGCAACTAAACTGGCTTTTAAATCTTTAATCAGTTAGAATGGAGGTTCAGGTTTTGAGTAATTAGTATGGAAATCCGAGAGAGTCTTATAAGTCACTGCCTGGAGATAAATGAAAAGGAGGTGACCCCTCCGGTCAGACATTGTATTTTAGGCGTGAGGCCTTGTTTGGAGTCTGTTTCCGTCTTTACCTCGAACCGAAAACCAAAGCCATGAAAAGATATGGAAGGATATTGACATGAAAAATAGAAACAGATAATTAAATAACTGGGAACGTGGTGTGGAAACATGGGCAAAACGAAAAGACAGGGAGTGGGAAGAATTTAGGAGTTAGACTTGATGGGTCCAATCTCAAGAATGAAAACATGAATAAAAACATTGCGAGATGCATTGAAATTGTTTGTTTATACAATTCTGATTCTCCCCCACTGAATCAGCCCAGACACCATTAACTGGGACAAGGTAATAGCCCATCATGGAGAGCCTTGCAGACTATGCTAGTATATTGTCCAGTGAACTGGACTACCTGCCCGGCATGGAACGTACTGCTAAGCTTTGCCAGTATATTGTTGCTACGCTTGCCCTGGATATCTGCTGAGCATGCGAAGAGATGCAGCCTATACTAAAAGTGACAGTATATGGGACTCCCACAGATTTATGGCTCTGTAACTCCATTCATCAGTTCAAGGCATAAGATTTTATGTCTGCATGTGTGTGTGGGTCTGGGAAAGTGATAGATGTGAATATCATTGTCTGACAGAGAATACACATGGAAAAAAAATCAGGTTACGTACGAACAATGGCAGGGATTGCGAGAATGGATACAGCAAGATAGAGGAATAGACGATGGACAGATGTGAGGATGTGCTTGAGTATGTTATAATAAAGGCAATGCCAGACACAATATCTATATAAATCAATCCGCACAGGAATAATACATGGATGGTAGTTTTGTGTGAGTATGGATCCTAACCATGGAATATCGACTCAGAATTGCTTCTGCAGGTTATCCCTGTCTCCCTGGGAAAGCCAGCAGCAGATTATTGCCATAATGAAGGCTGTATTGCGTAGCTCAAATATTAAATAGCAGATGAGACGAAACAGAGGAATGTGTTCTGAAGATGCCAGTTCAAACTTGTGATTCGTCTCTTTCAGATTCAGATATTGACCAGGGATGGGATGGAGTCAGACGCAAGAAATGGAGTTTATAATCTGAAATAACGACAGTGACCTGCCAACACGTAGGCAATAAGGGCAGTGAAACTATGAAACGTGGTTTCCAGCTGAAAATGAGTAGGTCAACACAAAAATCTATGAGGGACACTGCCAGAAGGGAAAAGAGAAAAAGTGAATAATGAAGTTCCCTGATGCAGTTAGTAGTGGTCTCTGGATTGTATATCTGGATTTAGGGACTCAGCAGGAACAATATCAGCTGCAAGGATAGTAGAGTCAATGAAAAGAACAGTATTACAGTGAAACACGGTTTATAGAATCAATGGTTAAGCAGTGAGACTTACCAGGGACAGAAGCAATAGCCAGGATTGGATAGTAAAAATATTGAATAATATAAATTGCACGTATGATCCGAAGTGGTAATGACCATCGATCAAAATATGTAGAAAGAAGCCAAACATCCCAGTGTAATTTCCTGTCCATTCTTGGAGCATTACAGTCGAAGGTGCTGAGATTCTGATCACTCCTTCTCTCTCACTAAAGCTGCTGATCCCTTTTAGCGCTGTCGTTGATAGTTCCACTCAGGCTATGGGATAACATATCGAATGGAGCGACGTTTTCATTAAAGGTGGAAACTTTCCACTGGGATAATGCGAATTCCATGGAGACTGACATCAGTGAAATTTACTGAACAAACAGGTTCAGTTAACCCCTTCCTTATCACTTTTCTTCACAATAAAGGGGAATATTTACTCGGTCTGGATAGAATGGATGAGTGCTGCTTAGGGAAGGACTATAAAACTTTCAATCTTTTTAAAATCTTTCTTCCCAGTATGTGAGAATAGTGCCAGAACACTACACAGTTGCATATGTTGCACCATGATCGCACAGGGAGACAGGGATAATGTAACTGAACAACTGTCTAAGATGATGATGGGAAATTTCCAGAGACCATATCAGGGCTAAAATATTTATTGCCCATTGACATTGTGTAGTGCTGCTATTAGTTTAAATTTACAATTGTGAAATCCTTTCATGACATGAAGACATCATTCACAGCGACAGGACTGCTGCTCAGGAACAGGAGGAAGGAATTCTGTCCCCACAATGCTTGAAATCGAGGAATAGGTGGAAGCCATTCAGCCTCTCGAGTGTGTTATAGAGGGGCAGAAAAAGACAATTCAGCCTCATTGTGGGTGTTACAGAGGGACAGACGGAAGCCTTTCAACGCCTCAATCGTGTTCCAGAGAGACAGGAAGAGGGCATTCAGTCTTATTGCGCCTTTTCAAAGGGAACGGAGGAGGCTATTTAGCCTGCTGAGCCTGTTACAGAATGGCAGAAGGAGAGAATTTACCCCCTCAATCCTGCTACAGAGGAACAGAAGGAAAACATTCAGCTCTCTATCCTGTTACAGATGGACAGAGGGACCATTCAGTCTTTGGATCCATTTACAGAGGGACAGGATGAGGCCATTCAGCCCCATCATGCTTGTTCCAGAGGGACAGGAGGGGATTATCCATCCCCATGGTACCAGTTACAGAGTGACAGTAGGAATCTATTCAGCCCTATCATGCCTGTTATACGGAGACAAAGTGACCTCATTATGCTTCTTGAGACTGATGCAGTGACTATTAGTTTTAATATACTCATGGAGAAGAATATTCCTTATGTCGAGCCTCAAGTTCTGAATTGAATAAGGCCAATTTTGAACGATTGAGGCAACCACTTTGAAAAAGGATTTGGTAGAAGCGGGTGGACAGGTTGAAGGCTGGAAGAACACAGCAAGCGAGGCACTGTCAGGAAGCTCAAATATCGCAGCAAGCCAGGCAACTTCAAGGAGTTGGAGAAATCGACATTTCGGGTCTAACTCATTTTCTGAACGCGAGGTGAGTGTAGGGGGAGGCAGGGGCAAGTGGTGATATGCTGATAGGTTGAGACAAGTAGAGGGCATGACCTGTTTCGTCAATGACCTGTTTCGTCAATGGGATAATTGAATCCGATTGGTTGCAGGGTGCAATGGAAAGGAGAGCGACGGGCTGGGTTCTGAGGAAGCAGAGAACATCTTCAAAGTGCGCATTCTTTGAAGAAAGTTTGCAATGGGATGAACTCGGTTAAGGAAAAAAAACGTGTCTCTCTTGGCCTCTCCCGACTTCACCACATTGCTCTTCTAGCTCCTTTATCTGCAGCTATTCCCCCCTCCTCCACTTTCCCACAGTCCTGAAAAAGGATCAATCCGAAACCGTTGACTTCTCCAGCTCATGAACCTGTCAGGCTTGCTGTGTTCTTCCACATCCGGATGGGGGCTGGCTTGCTGTATTCTTCCAGCCTCCTGCCTGTCTATTTTGGATTCCATCATCCGCAGTTTATCTTGCCTCTGGGCGAAGCTAGTGGCAGAAGGTGGGGCACCTTCACAAATGAGATTACAGTGTTTAGCGGCAGTATGTTCCTGTTCAGGAGGAGGTCAGGGATGATAGGCGTGGGGAATACTGGTTGCCGAGCCGAATTGTGGTTCTGCTCAAGAAAAATAAGGAGTAGCTACAGACAGCAGGAATCATTTGAATCAAGGGCAGTGGTATAATACTCAAGAGAGAAATCAGGATGGAAAATGGAGATATGCCTTATCTTCAGCCAACGGGGTGAGGGTGAATCCAATGTGGTACTGCAAATCTATGAACGTCAAAAGAGTAGCTAAAGAGAGAATAGGGTTTTGAAGATCAGCAAGGCTACCTATTTGTGGAAACACAGGACATGGGTGAGATGCTAAGTGAATATCCTTCATCAGTATTTACTATGAAGAAGGATCTGTGAAGTAGTGAACTTGAGGAAATAAACAATGATGTCTTGAAATGTGTCCATTTTACAGAAGGGGAGAAACTGGAAGTCTTAAATTTCATAAAGGCAGATAATTCCCTGTGAAGTGATCAAGTGTACCTAGAATGCTGTGAGAAGCTGGGGAAAGTGACTGTTAGATACCTTGCTGAGATATTTATAGCATGGAATGTCCAGGTCAATTTCTGGAACACTGAAGGGTGGTGAATGCTGTGCCTTTAGTTCAGAAAGGTGTGAAGGAAAAGCTTTTAAAGGGACCCTCTTCACTTGACAAAATGCCTTATGCAAGGGGTACTTGAGCATAATTCAGTTACTTGTCTTCTGTTACTGTTTCATATCACGCTCTCAAGGGCAAAGACAGGTAAAAATTAACTTGTTATTCTCTCATCCCTTGGCCTTGGACATAACAGTTCTTCAGCATTCGCTGAACTCGACTGTCGCAAGGTCAAGTCGAATGTTTACAAAGTTCAAACAGAGACAGTCTGGCTGCAAACCTCATCAAAGTATTGTTGGCAAAGCTCAGCACAGCATTTAATTTTAGAAACGCATCCGCTTCCAAATTTCACAGTAAATGTTAAATTTGTTAATTTTCCATTACATTTCCACCCCTTTTGTCCTTTTATGTCAACAAAAAAGAGGCAGATTTTAAAAAATGCAAAGCCAGTTAACAAAAAATCGGCGATCTGAGCAGTTGTTTGTGTTGTAAGGATCACTTGAAATGGTCCCGGACATCTCTTCGCCTTCCAGTTTTTAATCATGAAGTTTTTCACCACTATCCAGTCTCAAGGGTAAAATCGTGCAGCTTCCCTTATGCTGGTTGGGGTAGTTTTGCTATCACTTAATTTTATATTTGAAATAAAAGTGCAGAGAGATTTAGATAGTGACACAACATCTCATACTCACAGCGGCTCGATACCTGTCTTACCTTAGGTCTTGGGCCAATTCATCTCCACGCTTCAGGCTCACTGCCTTTATTCTGATGAAGGGCTTTTGCCCGAAACGTCGATTTCGCTGCTCCTTGGATGATGTCTGAACTGCTTTGCTCTTCCAGCACTAATCCAGAACATGGTTTCGGCGGCCAACCGAACAAAATCTCAAACGGGCTAACGTTAGCTCTTCCTCTCCTCCGAGATCTGAAAAACGCCAGCACCATTTCAAGTTCCTTTGTCCATGCCACCCCTAGTTCCACACAACATTTTGTGAATTTAGTTTTTTTGTAGCGTAGCAATTTTCTCTTTCCATTGCCCCACCGCTCCCTGGATTGTAGGCACAGTGTTTTCTAATGTTTATTCCCAAATATTCACTGATTTGCTGTGGAGCATTTTTGATAAATGGTGTCCCATTATCGCTACTAAGACTTTCAGGATTACCCCATCTCCCGATTATTTAAGTTAGCAGAGTCTTGGCGACTGCATTGACATCCTTTGTCGACGTGGGGAATGCTTCCACCGATTTGGAAAACATATCAAATATTATCAGACAATATTTTTCCCTTTGCTGTGTGTTAGTTCAATAAAGTCCGTCTGTAAATGTTCAAAGGGCTTTGGGTTGGGGGTGTGCTGTCTGACTTATCTCTATTTCCCAGCCCACATAACTAGTGGCACAGACAGCACATCGTACGCAATACTTCTGCGAGTAAAGAGTAAATCCCTCAGTTAACCGATGTGTTGAAGTACTGTCATACATCCCCTCTTTTTATTCATGGTCCTTAACGTTTGTGTGTATGGCATAGAATGGAAATAATGGTCGTGGTAGACATGGTTTGCCATTGGGGTCACACCATACCTCTTCCCTCACACTGCATCCTGCTTTCATCAACTCTCGCTTTTCTTCCGGCGTGAACTGTGACTTTAAGTCCTGTACGTCCGCTTTTGGGGTACAAAGTTTTGTCAAACGTTTGTCAATGCGATCACTTGGCGGCTGCTGGACTGTCGTTCTTGCTGCTGAGTCTGCCCTTGCATTGTCTTGAGAAATAGAAACTTAATTATTTTGTGTGGGCTTCGCATTTACACACAGACATTGATTCGGACAATAGGGCCGCTTCCAGGAGGTCATAAATCAGACCACGGTGTGTGATGGGCTTTCAGGTGGAGGTTTTGAAATCCCTGTGTTTCCACAGGGTTCCAAAATCATGAACTACCTCGAATGCGTATCTGCGATCGGTGTAAATGTTCACTGTCTTTCCCTCAGCCAATTTACACGCCTCTGTCAAGGTAATCAGGTCCGCTGTTTGCACTGACAGAAGAGAAGGGAGTGATCGCGCTTTGACAACCTCATAGGTAGTCATTACAGCATATTCAACACAGTACTGGTCTGTCTCCTTGTTTCTGAATGTTGACCCTTCCAAAACAAATCCTCCATAATCGGATTCTGAAGTGGTGAATCCTGCAAATCTGGTCTGGGCCTGCAAATGTCATTAGTTACAGCGACACAATAATGTGCGTCTCCGTCTCCTTCTGAGGGGAGAAGGCTAGCAGGGTTTCTGTAAGACAATTATTGTGCTAAACTCTAATGAGAATGATTCTAGTCTCCTTAATCTCCTCTCATTATTAAACCCTATCAACTCTAGAAACTCTTCTGTACGCACTACAGTGCTGGTGTATTCATTCACATGTAAGGAGATCAAAATTGTTAACAGTACTCTAAATGTGGTGTTACCCGCACCGTGTGCAGCTGCAACAGAAACTTCTTGTTTCTAATCGGCATCCCTTCAGCAATAATGGATAATATTCCATTTGCCTTCTCAGTTCCCTCAAAACCAACCTTTTTTGAGTTCTGCACAAGGACACTGAGCTCCGTCTGCACATCAGCATGCAACAATTTTTCACTATTTTAAAAACTGTGCTTTTGACAGTTAGGCCAAACAAAAATGGATGACCTTGCATTTACCAACATTGTACTCCGTCTGCCACACCTTTGCCCACTCGCTGAAGCTATCTTTCTCCGTCTGCAGACGTTTAGTGCCCTCTGCACACTTTGGTCTACCACTCATTGTCTGTCATCTGCAAACTTCGTCACACTCGAAATCTTGTCTGCAATTCCTTGACATTTGATGTAGGGTGCGACTTTACAATCATACAGACGTCGTCCTTTTATTGGGAGAGCTACCCTAAGTCAAACCTTCACTTTTGTAGAACATAGCTAAATATACAATATGCTGGACGTTCATTTGCTAATAGTGGTAACACTATCACCATGTCTCTCTGATTGTCATATCCATTCCTCAATCTTTAGTCAAAATAGGAAACCCATTGAGATAGAGTGCCTTTCAATCAACTTTTATACGCATTATTTCTTGATCTATTGTCGCCTGTATTCCTCACATTGACCCGGTCAGAAACCGTCTGATACTTGATTCTCACAGAATCAGACATGGTGGGACATATTTCATAAAACCCAATCCCAATCCTGGGGTATATCCTGTCCCACCGGAAGGACAGACCCACCAGCGGCGGGGATACCGTATAATATCCTCAGAAAATGTGTTACCCTGCAATTCCACAGGATTAATTCCAGAAACAAGGAATTCCCATGGCAACACGTCAAATATCGTCAAGGAAATCGCCTGATGATGGACATCAACTGCCCTCCACATCCACCCATAGTGACAACTCAGTTCCCCTCTCTGCGGAAAAGAAACCAGCGGCAGCACTGAAGGTGACAAGGTCACAGAACGTACTCTGGCCGTGGCATTTCAATGTCCATCACCAACAGTGTCTCACATGGTCTTCACTTACTGAGCATGGAGAGGTCTCAAATACACGGCAGCTATGCTATAGGAAGTGATGGAGGAACCGACACGAGAGAAACATTCTCACCACACTTCTTGTCACTGATGGATGTGTCCTTAAGTGTATCTGAAGGAGGAGCCAATACATAGTCCTTGTGGAGGACAAGTCTCGGCCACATATTGAAAATACTGCCTCTTGTTTTACGTGGCACTATTTCCTGCACATATTTGTAAAGAATCGAGCAAATGGAAACTGGGTATCCACGAGGCACTGCGTGCCATCATCAATGACCTTCTCTCCGTCAAAAAGAGAGAAGTGGGCTGATCATTTATGGGTCCTAAATGTTCAGCACCATTCACAACGTCACCAACACTGAAGCAAGCTATTCAGCCAATCAATAGATTTTTTTTACATCAACAGGGTCCACACAGCCATTTGAGGCTGTTACTCAGGAATTGGAGCTTTTAATCTCTCATACTTGTTTCATAGGAAATGGAAGGGAATATGCAGCCTATCAAAAACGCGGCACAGGCATACGGGAAACTATGGGCTGCAAGTGCACAGTTCCTTGAAAGTGGAGTGGCAGGTAGAGAGAGTGGTGCAGAACACATTTGACACATTTACCTTAATTAGTCAGTGCATTGAGTATAGGAGTTGCAGTGGCATGTTGCATCGGCACAGGAGGTTGGTGAAGCCACGTTAAGAATGCTGCATACTATTAGATTGGCTGCAGAATTACACGATGTTCCAGGACTGGACGGTTTGAGCTGTATGGAGAGACTGAATGGATTGAGGTGTTTTCCGCTGGAGTGTCAGAGGCTGAGGGATGACATTATGGAGCTTTATAAAATCATCACGGTATGGATACTCGGAATCGCCATTGTCTGTTTCCCAGGATAGGCGAGTTCAAAACAATTGGGCTGAGGGTGAGGTCAAGAGGGAAATGATTTAGAAGGGAACTTAGTGTCAAATATTTCACGCAGAGAGTAGCGTGAGGGCAGAAAATGCTGGCACAAGAGGTGGTGGCGGGAGGTACAATCGCACATTTTAAAAGTGTCTGAAATAGGAGGGATATTGGCCAAATGTTAGCAAATAGGACGAGATCAGATTTGGATATCTGGTCGGACTGGACAGATTGGAAGAATGACTCTGTTTTCATCCAGTATGACTCTCTGCTTCGAAAGAGGGATGAGGAGAAAGTCTGAAAGGTGTTTTGGAGAGAGAACTGTCTTAATTGGAAGCTTACCGTGCCCCTCTATTCACAATGATTCAAAAGTGTGTTAGTTGAATATATGACAGATAGTGAATCATGGATAATGGGATACAGAGACAAAAGTGGCACAGAGACACAACCTCATCATCCACGATCTCAGTGCCGGATGATTAAGGTTCTAAGTGTCTAATGACCCTCTGCTGCTCCCAGTTCCATGTTCCTATGTTGCAATCAGCCCCCCAAAGCTGCTGGACAGGAGCAATCAGATAGGTCACTTACTGCTATAATCTGGTGCACAGAAACAGAGGAGACCATGCAGCCCTTCAAGACTGTTACACACGGTTTGAGGTGATTTGAGAAATGTAATTGGAAAATCCAGGCTGCTTATGAAACAAGCGCCTCCCCCCACCCACACCCCACATCTATTGACAGAGCTTCCCTTTTCTGCACTTTATGCTCCATTTGTTGTGTGGTTGCACACTCAGATGCACTGTGAATACAGCGCCGATACCTCATCCTGAGAAGGCTCACAACATCATCTGATTTCCTGACTGCAAAGTTCCATAATAGACATTCCAGGAAAATGCCAGCCACTAAATTGCCAATAACAGAATGTCAGAACATCGGAAACAGGAGAACGCCATTCACCACGCACCCCCCACTCCCAAACCCAAGCATGACTTCCACTTCACTAAGGTTATGGCTAATCTGCTCTCCGTCATAATCCTTTTAAATGTCCAATTCTGCTTAGCTCTCTGACAGATCAATATCTATCTACCTTCTCTTCAGATACTTTCAGTGTTCTAGCTCGGCTCATACTCTGGAAAAGAGAAAACCTGACATTCAAAGCCCTCTGTTGGAAGAAAACATTTCCTGTTCCTCAACATGACCGGTTAAGATGAAAAATTGATATAGACACAAGGGTTCAGGGAAGAGTTACTGGCCCGGATTGACTGTGTGGTTGACTGAGGTTGACATCAAAGAGCTTACCAACACTGGAAATAATGGGAATCATAGTAAATTCTCCAGTGTATGGAGTCAGTCATAGCACAAAGGAAGATGTTTGTGTTTCCTGAATGTTAATCATCTCTTTACTGGGTCATTTCAGTGTGAGATCATCAGGGTAGTTTCGTTGGCACAAGCATCTTCAGCTGCTAAGTGGGGATGTTCACTGAGTATTCCACAATATTCAGAATATTTTGTCCCTGACCTGTCTGTGTCCATGTGCAACTAGACACGGAAAAACAGTCAGGCTTGCACGATTTAAGTGTCGGTAGCATGACTGTAATAGTAACAGTACTGTCTGACACTGCACTTTGCAAGAGTAAAATGAAGAGTTCATTCAGCACATCACGCTGGTTTCACAGTAATATGAGGAAGTCATTCTGGTCATTGACAAATTGCAGAAGAACATAATAGCCCATTCAATCTTTCAAGCCTATTCTATTATTCAGGATGAGATGCAGTCTAAAGTTATGGACCGCACGAGAGCCCTCGAAAATATTTGAAGACAATATCCGAGACTGTAATGTCTTATGTTATAGGAAATGAAATGCATCTGTCCCAGATGCAATGTGACTGGTCAAACTACTCGGAGTGAAACACAAGAATTTACTTAAACGCTGCAGATGAAATTAAAACAAAGAAAGAGGAATTTTAAAGAATGTAATTCTATTGGACAACTAACAGAATAATAGATTCAGGAACTATTGCTAATTAACTGTTCCAATATGGGAACATCCCCAAAACATACCCTTTAGCAGAAAGGAAAATTCACAGAGGGAGATTGTCACAAACATTTCTCTAATCCAGGAAGAAAAAAAAAAGCATCAAGAGAAAATTCAGAGAGAGTAGCAGAATGGAGACATTCACGAAAGCTTTAAATTCTGTTGCGACCCCATTAGTTTGTGATGTTACTGAGAAACCAAAACATAACAATCCTCATCTGTGAGAGCTGAACACACCCATTCAGGCTGCGTTAAAATAAACCTAAGACGACCCATGCTGTTAATGCAAGTGGAGTTAACTTACCTGCTGGGCAACGACCGTTTAATCTCTCTTAAAAGGACCCAGGATAAATTAAACTCTTGAAGTAGCAACATTTTCACAGTAGCCAGCAAATCCAGCTGTTATACGGGAACGAGTGGTAACACAATGAGGCCCTTGATAGTGTCCAATAGGACGAGGAAGAAGCCATTGACTCCCTTAAGTCACTCACACAGGAATAGGAGGAGGCCATTCAGCCCATCAAGTCACTTCCATAAGCACAGAACGAGGTAATTGATGCTGGTTCCTGTTGAATGGTTTACGCCCGGAAATGTCAATTGTCTTGCTCCTTGGATGCTGCCTGACCTACTGGACTTTTCCAGCACCACAGTCTCTACTCTGATCTCAAGCATCTGCAGTCCTCACTTTCGTCTAACTGTTGCTCTAACATGATAAACAAGTGGAGCAGATGCTGACGCACACTGTTCCTTGTGGCTAACTTGCTCATGGTACACACGTGGGACTTTAATGTGGTTTTCCAGCTTTGAGGGAGGAAGTAAAATGTTTTCTGTGAAGTCTCCAGAAGTCATCTTCCATCTCTGAGAAGACAAACTGCAGTTCTCTGCAGAGGTCAGAAGCTGGTGGGAATAGCTACCAGTTTCCGAAGTAAGGTACTTTGGCCGCTATTGGGAATTGTGAACAACATGGCATTCAGTCCAGATTCATAAGTCAACAGCACATTAATGTGGGGAGAGTTAATTCAGGCAGATCAGCTATTAAGAAAGCCGTGTTAGACTGATGAATGAACTCTCTAAGTCCAAATAATGCTGATGTTGTTCATGTTGATCTTGTCGAGTGCGTGTCCCGGGCATTGCAACTTACATACTTTATGCTGTCCAAGTCTATTTTCAACCTATGATCTGTCTGTCCATGCTTAGAATGATCTGCTTCTACTGCTCACAAATAAAGCATTTTTTCCCTGTACTGAGGTACACCTGATAATTAATCAAACCATTCAATCCTGGTAAAGTCTGCACTTTCTCACCTTTTCCATGTCTCTTTTGGAAATAGATCACTGCCAGTCCTCAAGGATCACTGCAACCATTTCTTTTTCTCTCACAGCTCTACAGATTAAATAGTCTGCTTCTTCATTCTCTCCTCATGGTACGATCTTCTGTTTCTCTGGTAAGGGGATCATTCCTTACAGAGTAGAACAAAACTGTAGAGAGTGCCTCAAATATTCCCTCAGCGAGGCTCTACGACTGCAGGAAGGTGGCTTCATTCATATACTTGAATCGTTTTACAATGTAGGACAGCATGCCATTCACTGCACCTGTTGCTTACACAGGGTTTGATTCGAAGCAGTCAGCATAGTTTTGTGAGTGGGAGGTCATGTTTCGCAAATTTGCTGGAGTTCTATGGTGAAGTTACCAGGAAGGTTGATGGGTGCAGAGCGGTAGACATAATCTCTGTACATTTCCGTAAGGCCTTTGGTAAGATTCCACATGGTAGACTGTCTGTAAGGTTGCATCTCACGGAATCAAGGGGGAGTTGCCAAATTGCTTTCACAGTTGGCATGTTGGGAGGAAGTAGAGGGTAAATGTGAAAGGATGTTATTCAGACTGGAAGCCTGTGATTAGTGGAGTACCTCAGAGTTCGATTCTGTGATCATTACTGTCATCTATATCAATGGTTTAGGCATGATTAATAATTTTGTAGATAACACTAAAATCGGTGGTATCGTGGTAAATGAGGACATTTAGCTGAAATTGCAGCAGGAACTTGATCAGCTGAGTAAGTGGGCGAAGAAATGTCAAATGCAATTTAATATAGATTTGTGTGAGATCTTGCATTTTAGAAAGTCAATACAAGGTAGGAATTGCACGGTCAATTGTAAGGGTTAAGTGGTGCGGTGGACCTGAGAGACATTGGAACATTTGGAGTACTCAGATCGGAAAGATGTCATTAAATTGGAAAGAGTGCTGAAGAAAGTTGCCTGGACCTAACGGACTGAATTCTCGGGAGAGGTTTAACCAGCTCGGACTTTTCATTTCAAGTGTAGGAGAATGAGGGCGGATCTTCTAAAGTTTTATGTGATCACTTCGAGCATGGGTAAGGTGAACTCTCTCAATCGTTTGCCAAGATTTGTAGAATTGAAACCAGGAGGACATCCGCTTATGGTTAGAGGGGAGGAATAAAAGCGGAACCTGAAGGGCATTTTTTCTTTTTAAATAACTGAAGCTGGTACACGGATGTGCTGTCAGTGGATGTAGTTGAGGGCATGGGGTAAATTAACACTATTTGAAAAGCATTTGGGCAAATTTATTGATAGGAATGAACGAGAAGGGTAAGGCCGAAGTGCAGAGAGATATGGTTAGAGTGGATGGACATTTAAAAGGCGGAGTTAGAATTCCTCTTTTAATAAAACAAGAGCACTTCTTTCTTCGAGGTTGTTGGTGGAAATCCCTCAATGGACTTCCTCTCTACGTTCCTTCTGGTCAACATTCAATGTCCAATGTAATGCCCCAAGAACGTTGCCTCTGCCTTCGCTAATCATGTTTTCTTTAATTTTATTGTCAGTTATTCTTCTTATAATCATTTAATGTGTTCTGCCAACTGTAATATGTTACCTTTCAATCGCTTGCAATAGATCACTACATCATGCAAATACATTGTCTAATGTTTATATCTGACCACAATTCTGTTCATGAGTCTTTGAAATGTGGCTGGTGCATTATTCATTGCAAACATCATCACTTTCAATTGATAAAGCCCATTTGGGTAACAAATGCAGAAACTTGTTTCCCTTTCTCTGATTATCGTATCTGCCAATAACCATGCTGTAAGTCCAACTTAGTCAGATGTGGGGCTTGTGAAACTATATGTATGCCGTCCTCCAAACTTAGTGTTGGATATTTTCGCGCAGCGTTGACCTTCCGATAGTCCACGCAAATTGTTGAATCATGTCAGGTTTGGGAAATAACAGAATCAGTGCACTTCACTCTCTCTGACTCAGTTCAATGATATCTTCATGGAGTACCACATCCACTTCCTCCTGGAACTGTGTGGCTTTGAAAGGATTACACTTGTGTCGTTGTTGTTTTTTCACATCAGTATTCCCTAATTCCACCTCATGCATAATCGTGTAAGTCCACCCATTATTTTTCTGGTTGTGTCTTTACATTGGTGCAATGAAGAATCCTATTCTTTGCTCCTGTAACGGTTAGCTCACTACCCTCTCCCACTCCTCAATAAATTACTACTTATTTAAATATTTTGAGGTACATCGAACCTCATGACATCTGGCTTTGCTTCCTGACTCTGCAGGGCTGTACGTAACACCTGTTTCGCTATTTTCCTGTCTCTACTCTAGTAAGGTTTCAAGATATGCACATGACATACTCAATAAACTTTTAAAAAAAAATCCGGTATCTTTGTCAGATAGATTAACTGACACAATTTCTATTTTTTTATTTGGAAGGGATCACTAAACCTGGTTTTGAAGAGGTCTGCTACCAATGTTGGCAATACTAATACGTCACTCCAACGGATAAACGTCAAAGTTTCAGCGTTTTGATTTGCACCTGCTTCATTCTATGTTATGCCATCTTCTGGTGCTGTTTTCCTAACTCACCTAAACGATCTAATATCTCCCTGACCTCACATAAATAATAAAAGTGTGTGATCTTTGACTTCGGTCCTGTCAATCGCTGTTTAATTAATTTCAAAGGGTCTCTCACTTTATATCTGAATATTAACTGAAAGGGGAGAATTGAGGAGGCATCTCTAATGGCAGACAATACAAATGTGATACCTTTATCCCAACCATTCAGACAATCTTGACAGTATGCTGTTAATATGGTCTTCAGTGTCTGATGCCAACTTTCAAAGGCTCTCTGGTAAACAGGATGGTCGGCACTTGATCTAAAATGCTGAGTACTTATCTATGCATGATTCCCTTAAATTCATAATCTTTGTCCGACTGAATCTCTCTGGGCAGCCAATACCGTAAGGAGAAAGCTACCAACTCCTGTGCCAACCTTTTTGCCTTAACACTGCCCATTGTTTTCTCTTGGAATATCTGGTATACACGTCCATTATGGTTAACAAGTACGGGTTCCCAAATTTAGTTTAGAAAGGGGACCTATACAATGAATCATAACCACCGTGAAATGTACTTTGAATTCAGGAAGTAGCAACAAAGATGCTCGTTTTTACTACTGCCTTTGGCTTACCTAATATTTGGAATGTATGCCATGCATGGCAAAAACTAACCACAGCCTTGCGCATTCCAGGCCATTAAAAGTGCGTCTGTACTTTAGCAGAAATCTTCCAACACATAGGTGACATCCTACAGGGGTTCAAGAGCTACCTGTAACACTTCCTGTCAGTATGCTACTGGCAATACAATCTGGTGTGCTTCTGCTCATTTCTCCTCTGCGCTCTGCAGTTTCATTGTAGGATTCTATCATTCAGTTAATACTGCAAGAAAATGCACTCTGATTCATTTTCTGCCCCCTCTCTCTCTTTCTGTGTGTGTGTGTGCGTGTGCGTGTGTGAACATGAAACAGCAACTTTTCACAAAATCAAGACTTATTTTTCTTAACTACTTACTATCTGACGCCAAATCTGTAAAAATACACGCTGCTCCAATAATCCACTTATTAATATTTACATTCATCTAATCTCAACACCATGCAGTCTCTGTCTCCTCCCCTGTCTTCAACCTTCCAGCTGCTTTTCTCCCTGGGTCCACTTACGTCTTTTTAACTGCAAGTACGTTTTACATGAAAAGTTATCTTTGATAGAGAGTGTTTTGTACTATCCTTGAGACCAAGACTTTCGATGGTCAGATAGTTCCCCGGCTTTACAAAACTTGCTCCGCTGATCGATGGTATTTGCTCTCCCTCTTATTTTCAAAATACCGGACTTATATTCTCCCTATGACACATTGAATTCTTATAACTTGATTGGTTTCCAGGTGTGTAAATAATAAAATTCTGCTTCCAATGGCTTCAGGTATCATGGATATGATTAAAAGAAACAACCAAAACTCAGGTATCCATTTTGCAACTAATTGTTATATCTGGAATAGCCCGACCGTCAGCTAGCAGTTGGGCTGTACTTTGAATTTAGTAAAACAGTCGACATTGTAACAGGTCAGCATGGACACGTTTGCGTACTTAAGACTTAATGACTCATTCACGTCTGCATGTTTTTTTTTGTTGACTCATGATCAAGGACATGAAGGCACTTTCGAACAACGGCATTTCCCATTCTCGCACCAACTAATCAATACAAAATGAGATCTCTGCTATTTGTTAATCACCTTCAAATTGACCTGGACCAAACACTGATGCATGTGATAACCCGAGAATAACGGTCTTCAGTCCAGTAACGGCACTGCTCTCTGTATTGTGTCTGCTACCAAATTTACAATCCATTTGTATATCAACTGTACACATGAACTTCTGGACACTTGTCATTAAAGACGTCAAAACTGTTCTGCAAATTCATTTACACTGCTCCGACTGGGTCTCATTTGTGAACGCCTCAACAAATACAAATTCCACAGTTTTCGCAATGGTGATTCCATTTCCTGAAGCTCAGCTGACTCTGCCAAGTCATGTCATGATTCCCACCCTCCTTGTCAATTTGTCGCATTCCAAATAACAGATTACAATATTTTCCTCAGCACAGACACCAAGTTGTCCAATATTTAAACTTGATTTATTTTCCATCCCTGTCCAATACTCATATACAAGCTACTAGACTAGGTGGGATTGAGGTTCACAAGGAGGAGGTATCACAAATCCTGAAGCGTGTGAAAATAGATAAATACCCTGGGCCGGATGGGACATATCCTAGGATCCTCTGTGAAGCCATTGATGAGATTGCCGAGCCTCTTGAAATGAACTCTAATTCGCAGTTGTCTACAGGAATTGTGCCAGAAGATTGATGTGTAGTAAATGAGGGTTCATTGTTTAAGAAGGGGAGTCGAGACAACCCTGGTAATTATAGACCAGTGAGCCTTCCTTCAGTTGTTGGTAAAGTGTTGGAAAAAATTTATAAGAGATAGGATGTAAAATAATCTAGACAAGAGTATTTTGATTCGGGATAGTCAGCATGGTTTTGTGAAGTGTAGGTAGTGCGTCACAAACCTTATTAAATTCTTTGCGAAGGTGACCAAATATGGAGATGAAAGGAAACCGGTTGATATGGTATATATGGATTTCATCAAGGCATTCGATAAGGATCCCCACAGTAGGTTATTGTTCAAAATGCGGACGAATGGGATTGTGGGATATATAGCAGTTTCGATCAGTAATTGGCTTGCTGAAAGTGTGGTGGTTGATGGGAAATGTTCATCCTGTAGTCCAGTCACTACTAGGGTCGGTGTTGTGTCCACTGATGTTCGTCATTTTTATGAACGATCTGGATGAGGGCGTAGAGGGGTGGGTTAGTAAATTTGCAGACGACACTAACGTTAGTGGAGTTGTGGATAGTGACGAAGGATGTTGCAGGTTACAGAGAGACAGTTAAACTGCAGAGCTGGGCTGAGAGGTGAGAGGTGGCAAATGGAGTTTAATGTGGACATATGTGAGGTGATTCATTTTGTTCTGATTAACCGGAATACAAAGTGTTGGGTTAATGTTAAGTTTCTTGGTATTGTTGATGAGCAGAGATATCTCGTTG
Source organism: Chiloscyllium plagiosum (assembly GCF_037043375.1). NCBI lineage: Eukaryota > Metazoa > Chordata > Chondrichthyes > Orectolobiformes > Hemiscylliidae > Chiloscyllium > Chiloscyllium plagiosum. The sequence continues at coordinate 25,791,472 of NW_028270188.1, forward strand.
TCCATGTACACAGTTCCTTGAAAGTTGGTAGCCAGGTTGACAGTGTTGTTAAGAAGGCATACAGTGTTTTAGCTTTTAGTAATAGAGGGGTCGAGTTCCAGAACCAAGAGGTTATGCTGCAGCTGTACAAAACTCTGGCGTGGCCAAACGCATTACAAGAAGGATGTGGAAGCTTTGGAAAGGGTGCGAAGGAGATTTACTCGAAAGTTGCCTGGTATGGAGGGAAGGTCTTATGAGGAAAAGCTGAGGGTCATGAGGTTTTCGTTAGAATGAAGAAGGTTGAGAGTTGACTTAATAGAAACATATATGATAATCAGTGGATTAGATATGGTGGACAGGGAAATCCTTTTTCAAAGTATGATGATGGCGAGAATGAGGGGGCATAGCTTTAAATTGAGGGGTGATAGATATGGGACAGATGTCAGAGGTAGTTTCTTTACTCAGAGAGTGGTAAGGGTATGGAATGCTTTACCTGCAACGATTAGATTAGATTAGATTAGATTACAGTGTGGAAACAGGCCCTTCGGCCCAAGTCCACACCGACCCGCCGAAGCGAAACCCACCCATACCCCTACATTTACCCCTTACCTAACACTACGGGCAATTTAGCATGGCCAATTCACCTGACCCTGCACATCTTTGTGACTGTGGGAGGAAACCGGAGCACCCGGAGGAAACCCAAGCAGACACGGGGAGAACGTGCAAACTCCACACAGTCAGTCGCCTGAGGCGGGAATTGAACCCGGGTCTCTGACGCTGTGAGGCAGCAGTGCTAACCACTCTGCCACCGTGCCGCCCACAGATAGTAGATTCGCCAACTTTAATTACATTTAAGTCGTCAGTGGACAAGCATTACGACGTAAAATGGAATAGTATAGGTTAGTTGGGCTTCAGATTGGTATGATAGGTCGGCACAACATCGAAGGCCGAAGGACCTGTACCGCGATGTAATGTTCCATGTTCTACCCCTTACCAACCTACACTTCAATATTTCTATTAACTTCTCTGTATTAATTTTAATCTCCCACAGTTTCACAATTTCATCAATCACTCTTTCGTGTAAAATTTCTGGAAGGTTTTGTGCATCTTCATCTTCAGATAAGATTAGATTACATTACATTACAGTGTGGAAACAGGCCCTTCGGCCCAACACGTCCACACCGACCCGCCGAGGTGTAACCCACCCATACATTTACCCCTTACCTAAGACTACGGGCAATTGAGCATGGCCAATTCACCTGACCTGCACATCTTTGTGACTTTGGGAGGAAACCGGAGCACTCGGAGGTAGTAGACACAGGAAGAACGTGCAAACTCCACACAGTCAGTCGCCTGAGGCGGGAATTGAACCCGGGTCTCTGGCGCTGTGAGGCAGCTGTGCTAACCACTGTGCCACCGTGACGTCCTCTGTATAGACACAGGTAATATATTTCCCTCAGCGGAGGTGGAGGGGGTGTGTCTTATGCATAGATTGCCTCCATCACTGAGTGCACATGAGAGTTGATTAACTTGATACCAAGTCTGCTCGGAAACTCCAGAATCAACACAGATCAAATAAACTGTCACTTCATGGTCACTGAGAGCACAGTGCTCTATCTAAATTTAGGTTACAGTTTATGTTGACAAAGATGACATAAAACTGTGACCACCCCATTTTGGAATCAAACTGAATTTACAATTTACATCTGGCATAGGCCAAGGGTCACACAGGAATACGTTGGTGATCAAACAAATTTGTATTTGGAATATAGTCTAGTCGAGAAACGCAATCGGAAAGGTGTGGATGACAGTTTATTCAGAAACAGCCCTGAGACAGAAGTAAAGACTGGGGATAGGTAGCGGTGGCAGTGGACAGGTATGATGATGGAGGGATCATTGAGGTATAAGCTAGCTTAGGATACAATGCGTTTATCTTGGTTCTGAACACTTTTATTCCACACCTGATGATTGTAAGTGATTGGCATGAAAACCATGCAATAGGAATGGAGTTTGTGATTGAAAGTGAATACAGTAGTTTATATGTTTGATAAATATAGACAATAGAAATAGTGATGGCATTCACAATGGTTTACAGAATTAATAATTAGGCAGAGATAGAATTACCATGAACACCAGCAATCGCGAGGATTGGATAGCAAACTGCCTGAATAATCATCAGGACATATACAATCTGCCATGGTAACCATATCCAATCCTGAGAAAGCCGATAAAAACCATACAATAACCTACTGTCCATTGTTGGCATAATTCCAGCCTAATGTTCTCAGATTCTGATCTAACGCCCAAACATTCCATTCTAATATTCTTAGATTCCAATCCATTGTTGTACCATTCCAACATAATGTTCTCAGATTCTGATCTATTGCTGAGACATTCCAGTCTATTGTTCTCACATTCTGATCTATTGTCCGAACATTCCAGTGTGGTGTTCACAGATTCTGATCAGTTGTTAGAACACTCTTGTCCAATGTTCTCTGGTTCTGATCTATTCTTGGAACATTCTCATCTAATGTTCCCTGATTGCGCAGATTTCATATGAATATGTACCCTTAAGAGAGCGATTCTGTGGGCCATCTGTGTTTGTTGCTGCTCTTGTCTGCTCTTACTGACTAATCCACATGTCCTGTTTTGTATGTCAAAACGTCGGATCGACTCATTGATTTGAAGTAATCAAACATTAGCATTCAAATTCGATTCGATTTTGGTATCTTGTGGCATAGTTTAAACTGATAAACGAAATGCGAATTTGTTTTGTAACATAGTAACTAAGCTTCAGCTATTTGCTTCACAGCCAACTATTACAGTTTTAAACTGGTTGGCACATTATGTGCTTGTTCAATTGTTGCCGCCTTTCACTTTCTCTGAAAGGTACAGGGCACACCTACAACACTTTTAATGCAAGAAAAATACCTTGCCTGGGTGGAATGTTGTCATCGCCTGCTATTGATCTTATTCCTCATGTCCAATTACTCTAACAATGTTAGCTGTAAAGGGGAAGGCACAGGACCTGCATACCCTAGATGGAGTGGGAGGGGCATTTGAAGTCTTCACGCGGCAGTGGGTTGGGTGGGTGAGGGTGTCCCATAGATGTTCTCTGAAACAATCCTCAAGAACGTGTCCTGTCTCCCCGATGGAGAGGAGACCACACCGAGTGCAAAGAATGCAATGAATGACCTTGGTAGAGGTAGAGGTGAATTTCTGTTGAATGTGGAAGGATCCCGTGGGGCCTTGGATGGAGGTGAGGGAAGCGGTGTGAGCACAGGTTTTGCACTTCCTTCAGTGGCAGAGTAATGTGACAGGTTTGAGTTGTGGGCTAGTGGGGGTGGTGGACTTGCCGTGTGAGTCGCCGAAGGTCTTTTTGCAACGCTGATAGGGGCAGGGAGGAAAATATATCTTTGGTGGTGGGATCCGTTTGGAGGTTGCGGAAGTGGCAGAGGATGTTGCATTGTTAGCGAGGTTTGGTAGAGTGGAAGGTGTGAACTCGTGAGTTCTGTTCTTTGCTGCGTTGTGATGGGGAGGTTTCAAGGGCAGTGATGCATGAAGTGGAAGCAATGCAACGGAGGGCATGGTAAACCAAGCGGGAAGGGAAGATGCGAATGTGGAATAAGGAGGCTAACTGGATATTCTGAGGTGGAATTGGCCATCCTGGGAATGGATGCAGTGGAGCTGGAGGAATTATGAATAAGGAATGGCGTTTTTACCAGGAGATTAGCAGAGAGGAGATGTTGTCTTGGTAGCTTTGGGAGTCAGTGGGCTTGTAGTATATGCCTATGGATATTCGTTGCCAGAGACGGTGATGGAGAGGTCCAGGAAGGGGGTGGGGGTGGTGTCCAAGACAGTCCAGGTAAATCTGAGGTCGGGTTCGAATGTCTTGGCAAAGTTGATGAGCTATTCACCCTCCTTGTAGGAGCAAAAGACAGTACCGATAAGCTCACCGAGATAGCAGAGTAACGGTTGGATGTGGTACCGGTGTAACTGTGGAAGATAAACTGAAGAGAAGAGTTAGGTGGGAAACTTTCGTAGGCTGAGACAATGGCTCGACAGGTCAGGTAAATTTATAAGTCTTCGGTATAAAGTAGAATCGGGCAGTGCGAGAATCATAAACAATGATTTTGGAGGCTGTTGATGGGAAATCCTCAGAGGTGATGAGGTTGTGGATGGTATATGAGTTGATGAGTTAGTGATGAGAGGTGAGGTCGTGATCAAGGGGACAGTAGGAGGAAGGATGTTAGAGTTGGCGCCAGGCTTCAGCAGTGTCCAGTTCAGTGTGCCAGACTGCTATTGCACTCCCTTGTTTGCCGGTTTGATGGTGGGGTTGGGGTTGGAGCAGAGGGAGTGGAAGATGGCACGTTGTGATGGCGAAATGTTGGAGTGGGTGAGGTAGTTTGACACGTTGAGGTGGTTAATATCACAGCAGCAGTTTGACGTGAAGATGTCAAGAGTGCGTAGCAGGCCAGCACGGGATGTGCAGGTGGATGTGGTGCGTCGGATGCGGGCGAAGTGATTGTCGGTGGGTGAGCGGGTGTCTTGGTTAAAACAGAAGGCACGGAGGCAGAGGTGGTGGAAGAAACTTTCAAGTTTTCAGTGTGTGTCGAACTCATTTAGCTGGGATCGTAAAGGGATTAATGTGAGGCCTTTACTGAAGACCAAACATTCGTCCTCAGTGAGGGGGAGGCCTGGGGGGCTGGTGATGACACAGCAGGGTTGGGAGCTTGGACCTGCAGTTGGGCTGGACTTCGCGATGTGATGGGAGTTTGGAACTGGAGTCAGGCTGGAGTTGGAGGTGGGGGTGTAGACAGTTGCTTGAGTGGGTGCGGTTATAGCGTCAGTAGTGACGTCACCAAGGGAAGTGACCCTCACAAACGTAGCGGAAGTTGTGTTTATGGCTGTGGTTACAGGGGCGGAAGTGATGTCTTGTTAGGAAAGGCAATGATTGCTGGGTGCTTGGCGGCTGATCTAACTGGCAGGTGAAGTGACGTCAACGATAGAGTCAACGAGCAGGGAGGTGGTGACTGGTAGTCTCTGTCGTTGACGACACGCGCTTCTGGCGATGTCAGCAGCCGGCTACCCACGAGTCATGTTGCCTTCCTACTCATGACGCCTCCTCTGCCTCTGTTCACGCAGTCACAAAAACCACTCCCGCTCGTGATGTCACCACTGACCAAATAATTACGTCTTCTCAAGCAACTGTCTCCTCCCTCAACAACCTCCACATGCGAGAAAGCATACTCCGCCACTTCTGTCAACTCCAAATGAAACCCACCGCCAGAGAAATATTTCCATCCCCACTCCTACCAGAATTCCTAAAAAATCTGCTTGACTCCCTCGTCAGGTCCACACTACCCACAAGCCCACACTGCACTCCTGGCACCTTTCCCTGCTTCTTAGGAAGTGCACAACTTGCACCCACACCACTCCCCTCACCTCTGTCCAAGGCCCCACGTGATTCTACCACATCCATCAGGAATTCACGTGTCCCTCTAGCAATATCATCTACTGCATCGTTTGCACCTCGTGTGGTCTCCTCCCTATCGGAGAGGGAGGACACCTTCTTGCAGATCATTTCAGAGAACCTCTCTGGAACATCGGGCCCACACACCCACCAGACCATGGCTGAAGCTTTCAACTCCTCGTCCCACTCCATCAAGTATTTGCATGTCCTGGAATTCCTACATCGCCAAAACGATTTCACCCGACGCCGGAGGAGGAAGGCCTCATATTCGGTCTCGGGACCACACGGGATGAATGTGGATTTCAACAGTTTCCTCATTTGCCATCACTCACATTATCCCTGTCCCATGTCTTTAACGTAGAAACAATCTCCTTACATGTCCATCACTGTTCCCATCTATCTGCTCCAGACTCCTCTCCAACCGATCACCTCCTCTTTCACCTTCATCTACCCTGCGCTTTCTCAGCTACATTCCCCCTCAACCCACTCCTCCGAGTTATCTCTCAGCCCCCAGCCCACAGGTCTCATTCCTGATGAAGTTCTTATGCCTAAAACATCGTTTCGCCTCCTACTCAGATGCTTCCTGACTTGCTCTGCAGTTCCAGCATCTCACTCTGGACTCAGCACCCTTCAGCACCCTGTCCACTCGACTGAACGTTCAAGGAAATGTGAACATACACCTCTCGGTTTCTCATTTCGGGAACACTTCCCAGAACGCTACTATTAACTGTACAAGTCCCGACCTGTTTTCCCGAATCAAAATGCAGCACCTCGCACTTATCCAAACTTCACCTGCTATTCGTTGGCCCATTGGCCTGTGTGATCAAGATAATGTGGAATAACAAAACTGTGGGAGTAATTGATAAATTTCATGAAGTCTCAACTGGACTGGATAGAATCTTAGCGGTATATATATTGTATTTGGACTTCCAGATTGCATTCGACAAGTTACCTCACAAAAGGTTAAGTTAAAAGTTAAGAACCAGTCGATTCTGCGAAGGAGAGATATAAAGGTAAGGAGAGAGAAAGTAAATAACATGGTGAAACTAGTGAGGAATATTATCGCTGGACTATAAATCCAGAGACCCAGATAGTGTTCTGATGATTTGTCGGCTAATGTTGGAATTTGGGCTCAATTAAAAACTAAAATCTGGAATTCAAAGCCTAATGATGACAACTGTGGATTGACGACTTAAAAGAAGCCATCTGGTTCACCGATGTCCTTTAGGGAAGGAAACTACCTTTGTCTCTTGGACTGGCCAACATTGATACCAGACCCACAGCAGGAGTTGATGCTTAACTGCCCACTGGGTCGGAAGGGATGGGTAACAAACGCTGGCCTGGCCAGTGACGCCATCAACGGGTGAAGGAATAAGTTTAAAAACGGGGTTTTCTGTATAGAAAGGCCGAAGTGAATATGGACTCTTTCAAATGGAATCGAGGCAGTTATGGGGAACAAAGTTTTGATGACATTATATTGGCATACAAAGAGAATTGAGGACTGGACAGCAAGAAGAGTGTGGGGCTAAGGGGTTCTTTTTCAAGTTATATATCTCCTTGGAGGAAGAAAGCCAATGTCCTGGAAATTGACAGATTTTAACAAATGGTAAAGGCAATTTGCGAGAGGAATAAACACAGTTTAGAAAGATATTGATAGGTTAAATAATGGCCCAAAAAGCTGTCAAATGGAGTGTGATGTGGGAAAAAGAGAAGTTGCTCATTTTGGAATGCAGAACAGAAGAAACGATTGCAATTTAAACGGAGATAAACTTCATAAACTTACAAACTAATGTCTTGGAAGTGGAACACACACACAAACTTGCAATTCAGGCTTAACAGTTAACGAAGGCGGCTCATGGAACGTGGGCTCTCATTACAAAAGGTTTGAAGTTAAAGGGTCAAGACGTTTAACTGTAACTGTATAATGTTCACGTCGTTGCACACCTGGAGCAGAGTGAGCAGTTTAAATAGAACATAGAACAGTGAAGCATAGTACCAGCCCTTCAGCACTTGATGTTGTCATGGTTTTTATCCAACTAGAACATGAGACGAGCCTACTTATCTTTCTTTGTACGATCTTCCATGTGCCTATCCAAGAGTCACTTAAATGTTCACTCAGGTATCTGACTCTACTACAACTGCTCGCCGTGCATTCCACTCACCAAGTTGTGTGTAAAGAACCAACCTCTGACATCTCCCCTCAATCTTCCTCCAATCACCTTAAAATTATGTCCCCTCGTGATGGGCATTTCTACCCTGGGAAAAATAAAGTCTCTGGCAATCCACTCTATCCATGTCACTCAGAGTCATCTCTCATCCTTCTTCGCTCAAATGAGAAAGGCCCTCGCTCCTTCAAACTTTTTTTACAAGACATGCCCTCCCCTCCAGGCAGCATTCTGGTAAGTCTGCTCTGCACCTTCGATAAAGCTTCCACAACTTTCCTGTAATAAGGCAAACAAAACTGAGCACCATTTTCTAAATGTGGTCTAACCAAGGTGCTGCAGAGCTGCAGCATTGTGTATTGAATTTCGGCCTTGCAAGGAAAATGACTTCACACTTTCCAAATTGATTTCCATCTGCCACTTATCAGCCCAGTTCCGCATACTGCCAATGCCCCTCAACAACCTACAACAGCCCTACACAGTCAGCACAACTCCAACAAACTTCGTGTCATTGTTAAACTTACTAATCCACTCTTCCACTTTCTCATCCATGTCATTTGTAAAAATCTTAAACATAGATGTTTCAGAACAGATCCCTGCGCTATATCACTGTTCACGGAGCTGCATTCTACCGCCACCCTCTGCATTCTGTGGACCAACAAATCTGTATCAAGACAGACAACTGCCACTATATCCCATGCCTTCTTACTTCTAGAATGAGTCTACCACGGGGAACCTTGTAAAGTGCCTTCATGCAATCTCTATAGACCACATCCACTGTTCGCCCGTCAACATAATTTGTCTCATCCTCAAAGAAATCAATAAGGTCTGTGAGACATGACCTTCACCTCACACAACCATGCTGACTATCTTTAATCAAACTATCATTTTCTAAATAATCATACATCATGTCTCTCAGAAACAACCCCAATATTTTGTCCATCACTGACGAAAGAATGATTGGTCTGTAATTCTCAGGATTATAAATATTCACTTTCATTAACAAAGGAATGACAAGTGCTATTCTCCAATCACCCAGTGGACAGGAAGGACGCAAAGATATTCGCCAAAGGCAAAACAATCTCTTCCCTTGCTTCCTCTCGTAATCAAGATCATATCCCATCTGGCTTATGGAATTTATCTATTCTTATGGTTTTCAACATTTTCAGCACATCCTTCTTCCTAAAATAGCCTGTTCTAGTAAATAAGTCTGTTCAAGCTGTCCTCAGAGATGTAAAAGTCTCTCTCAGTAGTGAATACTGATATAAATTATTTTTTAAGTACCTCACTTACCTCCTCTGACTCCAGCCGCAAGTTCCCTCTGCTATCCTTGTTTGGTACCATTCTCATTCTGGCCACCCCCTTCTTCCTTATGTAAATTTACAACGCCTTAGTGCTTTCCTTAATCCTAAAGCTTTATCGTACCGACTTCTCGCTCTCTTAATTCTATTCTTCAGTTCCTTCTTGGTTACCACGTGACCATCCATAGCCTTCTTCGATCCTTGGCTCCTCAAACTTAAGCAAGCTTCCTTCTACCTTTTGACTCAGTGTTCCATATTCTTTCTCTTTCAAAGTTCAGTCGACTTGCTCAGTGCAATAAACCTGTCAAGCACTATAGGCAAGTGCTTCCTGAAGAATCTGCACATTTCCGTCTTGAATTTCCCTGGGAACATCTGTTTCCAATTTATGTTCACCATTTCCTTGCCAATAGCATTGCATAACTCCCTCCCCCAATTAATCACTTCCTCGTACCGGCTGCTCCTGTCCCTCTCCATTAGTAAATGAAGGGATCTGTGATCACGATCACCAAAATGTTTTTCCATCGAGAGATCTGACACGAGGCATACTTCGTTAACAAGCAGCAAATGCAATATGGCCTCTCTTTAGTCGGTCTACCTATATGTTGAGCTCAGAAACCTTCCTGGTCACACCTGAAAAAAAAAACTGCTCAATCCAAATTGTTTAATGTAAGTACATTTCAATCAATACTAGGGAACTTAAATTCACACATGACAGAAACGCTGTTAATTCAGCACGTTCTAATATCTGCTTCCCAATCTCCACCTCCGTGTATCTGTTTTCATTGGGAGGCCTGTAGAAAACTCCCAAGAGTTGACTGTTCCATTCCTGTTTGTTACTTCCACCCATACTGACTCTGTACATAAATGTACCTCGACGGTCTCCATTTCTGCAGCTGTGATACTATCCGTGGTTAGAAATGCCACTACCCCACCTCTTTTAACGCACTCATCCCCAGTCCATTTGAAACATCTCAACTCTGGAACATCCAACAACCATTCCTGCCTCTGTCATATCCAAGTCTCTTCAATGGCCACAGCATCAGATTTCCAAGTACTGACACATGCCCGGAGTTCATCACACTTATTCCTGATACCTTGTGCATTAAAATATTCACAATTTCATCCATCACACCGACTATGCCTTTCCCCAATAAAGTTCTTATTCTTTCCCACAGACTCTCTGCACGGTGGTTCTGGCTGTCTTTTGACTCCTCCATTATCTGATCCTACCCACTGTAAATCTAGTTTAAATCCTCCTAAACACCTCAAGTAAACCTCCCGCCCAGGATTTTGCTGGCCGACCAGTTGGAAGCAACGAGTCCTTCTTATACAGCTCCCAGCTTCCCTAGAATGTATCCAAACCAACCACATATCTGATGCTCACGCTCTTCGATCAGTTCTGCAACCACGTTTTAATCTGCACTTACTCTGAATTCCTCGCTTCACAAGCACATGGCAGTGGTTACAATCCTGAGATTACTACTCTGCTTATCTTACCTTATAGCTGACAACCTCACTTCCCTATATTCTATTTTCAGGTCCCCTTCCCTATCCCTACCTACGTCGTTGGTACCAATGTACGCCCACAACTTCTAGCGGCTCTCCCTCCCTCTTAAAAATTCTGTACACTCGATCCGAGACATCCTTGAACCTAGCACTCAGGAGGCAACATTCCATACTCGCTCACGACCACAGAATCCCCTGTCCGTTCCTCTCCCAGCTGAATCTCCTATCACTTCCCTTCTCCTATTTTCCTCCCTTCCGATCTGAGCCATAGAGCTAGGCTCAGTGCCAGAAACCTGGCACTTGTGGCTTTCCCGTGATAGGTTCCCTCCACCCACAATCATTGTCCAAAACAGTATACTTATTATTGAGGGGAATGGCCACAGGTGTTCATTGCACTGTCTGCCGTTTCCCTCGCCTGACATTCACCCAGATACCTTTACCCGATAATGTAAGTGTGATTACCGCCCTATAACGTCTTTCTATCACCCCTCAGCCTCCCGAATGATCTGAAGTTCATCCAGCTCCAACTTCTTAATGCGGGAAGGGGGTATAGTTCTTGCAGACCAAGTCAGCAGGGAGACCAGTGGTAAACCTTATCTCCAACATTCTGCAAGTCGAGCACGCAACTGCCCTCAGAACCATAGTCTTTCATTGCGGAATACCGGCATTTAGATTAGCAAAGAAACTGTATCCTAAACTGAAATACGTAGTAGATGACTGAAACCACTCCATCCACTCTACCCAGGAATTTCTTAACGTCAACGCAACAAAAGTTGACGACAATGAGGTAATAGTTTCCTTTGACGTGCTGATGCCATTTACATCAACAGACTTAACCCTTGCCAAAGAAAACACTGACCCCACTGCGCGGACAACCACGGTGACAAACACCTGGAAGCACCAACTCCACCAGCAAGCTCAGAAACCTCCAACAAGTTGGCTTGTGCCCCAGAACCCATTTCACCTTCAATGACAAAATCTACAAACAAATCAACGGCATGCCTATAAGATCACCAATATAAGGACTCATAGCAGAAGCAGTTATGTAGAGTTTAAAAAGAGCATTCCTTCCAACCAATGAGCCCAAGCTTTGGTTCGCTATGTGGACGACACCTTTGTCATCACAAAATGCAACAAAGTAAAACAAACCGAAAAACACTTAAGCAGCGTCCTTACCAGTATCAGGTTCACCAAAGAGGATCCAAACAACAACGGACTCCCCTTCAGAGACATCACAGTAGAACACAAGGCAGATGCAGAGCGACAGACCACAACTAACAAGATATTCATCTGCAGGAGCAAATATCCCAAACCTACCAAATGGAGCTGCAGCAGAACATTATGTAAACCAGCCACAAGGTACGTGAACACCCAGGAATCGGAGGAAAACACCTGTACGACGTATTCAGGTGCAAGAGGTACCCAACAAGCCGATTCCTACACAATATACCTAAACACGAAGAAATAACACACTCAGAGACTCTATCCACCCTTCCATACATGCAGAACATATCCGAGATGACAAACAGATTACTTTGGCCCCTAAGCAACATGGTCGCCCAGAAACCAAACCTCACTTTGAAATAGCTCCTGATAAATTTAAGCACCGCATACCAACAAACAGCCGAAAGAACGTAACATATCAAATAGCCTGCAAGGACTGCAAACAAAATTACATTGGACAAGCGGGCAGGAGACTAGACATAAGAATACACGAGCACCAACCAGCCATCACAAGACGTGACCAACTATCATTAGTATCCATACACACAGACGAAGAGTGACAGCTGCTCGACGGGGGCTATACAACGAACCTCGGACAGTCTAAACAAAGACGTGCACAGAACCCTGGCATTCAAACTGGAACTTCAGTAACAAACATATCGACTTGGACCGCATTTACCAACCTCTCAGAAAAAGAACTGGAAACGCTACCACCTCCTACAACAGACCAATACAGATAAATGGCAACTGGGACTGAAAACCAGCCCTTCATCAAAAGATCATTGATTATGTTATCCAGCTTGGTGACAAAACATCTGAGGACAAGTCAACCAGCTCAGCAAGCTAAATTACAACCTGATCCACAACCTGATTTCAATTGTTTTATCCTCATCTTGCTAATGATCTCCTGGAAAACGGCAGACATGAACATAGAATCTTGATCAGACTATTCCTCATTCACCTGTATACAACTGGTAGTCCGTAACGAGTGCAAAAATATAACAGTCCTCTCTCGGAACAGGATTCAGACTTTCAGTCTCCGAAGCCTGTCCCACCATTCAATGATATCATGGATGATCTATGGCTTTATGACATACACCTGTTTTTGAGCCATATCCCATAATAAAGTCGCTGAACAAAATTAAAATCTATTTCTCAAATGTACAAATTAACAGCCCCAGGATGCACTGTCACCATTGGAGGAACAGAATTCCAAATTCTTCCACCAACCTGGGTCTCATTTAACATCTAATGACAATAACACAGGCCATCATTTCCCCAAGACGGAGCATGGCAATAAAAACCCCTTTTAGCACTGGCTTATGTAAAATAAACCATGCAGTAGTGGACAAAAATGGTCATAAATGTTGGCACATCAACAATACTATAATTTGTCATCCGTAGTTGAGACAGTTGCACATGATAAGACATAATTGTAAATCGTGGGAGAATATAAGCTCTCTTGTTTACATTTTGGTAAGAATCCGAAACGTTCCTTTGGTAATGATCAGCTCCCAACTTGGGAAGAACCAACAACTGATTTCATTTAGAAGAGAATTTGAAGGATACCGGCAGAAAGTCGATAATTAAAGTCAGGAAAGAATTCAGTACGCTTTATGGTGCAGTATTCCTGTCCCTGCCTCTGGGAAAACGGACCCGGGTTTGGTTCCCATCTGTTCCAGAGTTGCATCATAACATGACTGAATAAGCTGATTAAAAATATTTACGGCAACACCAAAATAAACTAATTTCAATCTGACAGATATGACTTATTATTTAAAAGAAAGAAACGAGTTTAAACAACAGAAAGGGCTGTGCAAGGCTTTCACATATTGGAAAATAATAATTGCACATCACTGAAATACATTGGTTTGGATACCATGCTGAACCCAGCAAATGTCACTGTGCATCAGCAATCACATTTGGAAAACATTTGCTCCACTCTTAATGGTCAAAGTTAGGGTTCAAAGAGATGCAGCAACTACCAAAAGATTGAAATGGAGCAACTCTGAATTAGCTGTGCACTCAAAACACGCCAGACGCCAAGTCTCAGTGTTGTTCATAACCATATCCCAAGGTAACATATATTTGAGTAAACAATGAAAAAAATTGACAGGAGCATTAAAAAAAACATTCCGCCTGGGAGGTTTCAGGAACATGAAATGTCTTGAAAGCTGTTATTCTTCTGCAAATCTTTGTGATGTTTTCGACGGCAAGGAGGCTCCAACTTTTTCTTGGGAAAAGGAAAGTAAATGTTACCTTACAATTTTGGAAGCTCAAACTATCAGAAATGTCATACAAAGTATCTTCACAGCAAACACTGTTATTCTCAGTGAGGAACGAGATGGGGCATTTTTCCAATTACAAGTAGAAGAAGAACATCCAAGAAGGGATTCAGCAGCAATACTCATTGATTATTATATCGATTACAAGTCACCAGGGGATAATGTATATTCACCAAAATATTTTAAAGAAGGAAATGAGGATCGAAATTGCAGTTTTAATGCAGATACTGGACAATGGAAATATCGTCAGGTTTTAATGTGGAGTATATGGGATAACAATCTCTTACTATTTTGAACGTTTCATTCTATTACTATAAATTGACATTTTGATAAAAGAGGAAGGGAACCATTTTATTTAAAATCTGCTGAAGGAACATTTGTGACCTAATACAGAGAGGCAATGAGCAATGGATGAATTATTGAAACGTTAACTGGGTATGAACTGGATATAGCAATATGGGGAGTCAGCAATCAGTGGGAGGGGGGTAGCGGGCGAACTGAAATAAAGCTCTCAAGTTTATGGTGTTTGTAAAGTTATCTGTTAGAGTGTAATACTTGTGCCACAGCCTCTCAAACCACATTTTCCGTACACCAGCATTCACCAACTTCACTTCATCTGCCAACTTTGTGCCATCACCATGCACATGCAGATCATTTATACTTCTGGCACAACACAGAAGGCCTCAATTCCCTTCGCTTCTTCTTCTCCATTAGGCCCAACCAATCCATCTCCAAGGACACTCTCATCTGCCTAGCAGAACTGATCCTCACACTCAACGTTTTTGTTTTGGCTCCACCCACTTCCTACACACCAAATAAATGACCAAGGACACCCACATGGGCCTAAACGATGCCGACCTCTTTGTAGGATCGGTGGATCACTCTGTGTTCCACAACTACACCAGCACCATCCCACACCTCTTCCTCCGCGATAATGATGACTGTGAGAACCTCAATCAGTTCATTAACGTCGCCAAAACCTTCCACACCACCATCAAATTCTCTTGGATCATTTCTAACACGTCCATCCCTTCCAGGACCCCCGTGTCTCCATCTCCAGCAACAGACTCACCACTGATATCTATGTCAAACCACTGACACCCATAACTATCCCGAGCATACCTCTTCTTACCCACGGTTCCGTAAAAATGTTATGCCATGCCCCCAATTCCTACACTTCCATGGCATCTGCTCCCATGATTAGGTATTCCACTCCTGGACGTCTCAAATATCCGCCTTCTTCAGCGAGCACAATCTTCATTCTTCTGTTATTAAGGATGCCATCAACTGTGTCTTCTCCATCTCTTCTTCCCTCAAATCTCCACTACATTGATCATCACATATCATCCCACCAACATCCTAATCCAACGCATCATTCTCCGAAATTTCCACAAACAACAATGTGGCCGCACCACCAAAACTAAATTTCCTTCCCCACCCATCTGCTCTCCACAGGGACCATTCACTCCGAAACGCACTTGTTTGCTCGAAACAAAACATCATCTGCTCGACCACAGTCAGTACCTTTTCCTACAACCCCAGGAAGTGTACGACTTGACTCCACACGTCCCTTTCACCCTATCGAAGGTCCAAAACAATCCTTCCAGTTCCGACAGAGATTCACCGACACTCCAGCTATTGCATCCATTGCTCCCATAGTTGTCTCCTCTTTATCAGGCAGTCCAAATACATAAATGGACACAGTTTAGCGTAGTAGCTGTACTCTGTATGCATCGACCAACCCGAAAATTTAGTTGCCTTATAGTTCAATTCACCCACCAATTCCCCCAGTGACATGTTCATTCATGGCTTCCTCCACGATCAGACTGAGGACAAGTGAAAGCTAGGGGATCAACATCTGATATTTCACTTGAGAAGTCTAAAGTTAAATGGCCTCAAAATTGTCCTTGTCCGCTTCAAAATTTCTCTTCCCCCAGCCTTATCAGATCTATAGCCCTCGTCCCGACCTTAGGTATCACCTCCCTGACCTAGCCTGTCTATCTTCCTATTCAACTCCCCATCCAACTGATCAACCGCGAGAAACCCCGACATGCATCCATTTTTGCCTATCACCCAGCACTATCCCCTCTCTCTATTTCCATCTGGGCACCCTCCCCAGTCCTGACAACGGATGTCAACCCGAAAGTTTGACTTTCATACTCCTCGGATTCTGTCTGAACTGCTGTGCTTTTCTAGCTTCACATCTGTTGACGCTTGCACAAGATCAAGTTATTTAAAACATATTTTAAGGACTCTTCTGTTCTTTGTGAATAAGCTTCGTTTTTCTTTTGAAGCAACTGGAACTTCGGCTCCACGTAAAATTTCCATCATGATTAGAGTTATTTCAGATTCTGATCTTCTCGAACAAATGAAATAAAGTTAGATAGACACATACTTAAAAATGACAGGGGGCATGTTGCCTTTTTAAAATATCAGCCGAATTCTTGTGCTTCTCATCCAGTAATCAATTCTCCACTGATACTGCTATTTAGCACAAACTTCTTGAGCTCTTCAGTATTTACATTTCGTGTAGCACCTTTTGAACATCCAAGCATATATCATACACAGGACTCCCCATCTCCCTGATTCGTCAAACCACTTGAAAGGAAGTTGCCCAAACAAGATTTCCCTTTAGTCAAAGCATGGCGACTTTGTTTTAATCAGACTGTACTTTCCCAATTGTGGTATGATTCATAATAATAAATTCCGGCATTTTTCTGATGACTAATCTCATGCCTGTATATTTCCTGTTCTCTTTTCCTTTATTTATTGAGGTGCTGTGCTCCATTTGGTATCATCCAATCCGCTCCAGACTCAAGATAAATTTGGAAAATCCTGGCCACAATATCTACATTCGTATAACTTAGATCCTCGAATGTAGGGCATCAAGCTGGAGACGATGTCGAGCAGCCTACGACACCCAACTAATGTCCCCAGGACATGGGTTCGGATAACACCCCTGTGAAAGTTTCTGTCAAATTACGAAGCTACTTGCCTGGAATCCTGCAAATGCAGTTTGGACACAGCTGTCAAACCACTTCCTGTTTCTCACCCCGTCTGATTTCACTGCAGAGGAGACCAAGATTGATCCTTCTCAGTGTATCTGAAAATTAATACTTTGTTGATTAATTCGAAGCCGTTCTCTTGACTTCGCATGAAGTATTTAAAATAAACACTCCCTCCGTGACAGCTGAAATATCGCAGAAAATTCATGGACATTCTGTTGGTTCTGGGATTAAATGACGCCCGAGTGCAGAGCAAGGCCTCGCTGCCCTCCAGACTCCGCCCCCATCCTTAGGGCGAGACTTAGCCCAGTATCCAGCTTCCATTGGTCAGGCTAGCTGTCGATCCCTCATTTGCGACAAAGAAAAAGGTGAGGTCCCAGTTCAGAACCTTCTTCTGGAGGTGAATGTGGCGTCAGAGAGAAGGAGATAGGAGCAGAAATTTTCCTTTCAGACCATCGGATCTGTTTCACCATTTATTCATGTCTGATAGGTTTCTTAACCCCATTCACCCTCTTCTCCCTTAACCCTTGATCCCGTTTACAATCAGCAACAGATCTATCTCCATCTTCAACATACTCAGTGACGTAAGTTCCACAGTCTTTTGTGGCAGTGAAATCCATCCATTCACTACTTTCCGGCTTCAGAAGATTTTCCTTAACTCTGTTCAAAAAACAAAGTCTTCCCGTTACTCTAAGTCTGTGTCATCATGTCCGAGTCTCTCCTGCCATGGAAACATTTTCCTAACACTTACTCTTTCCAGGCCATTCAGTATTCTATAAGTTTCTATTGGATATTCTAAGCTTCATCGGGTGTCGACCCAGAGTTCAAACACATTCCTAATATGTCAAGCTTTTCATTCCTGGCATCATTTGTGAACCTCCTCTGAGCACGTTCCAGGTCTAGCACATCCTCCCCGAGTTATGGTACACAGCACTCCAAATGTGGCCAGACCAGAGAAGTTTGCAGCCTTAGAAATTCGTCCCTTTCAAAATATGTGCCTTCCAAACTCATAACCAAGTTGCAGGATTACTTTGAGATAATCCAGAACGGGAACACCCAAATCTCTTTGCACTTCAGCCTTCTGAATATTCTGCTCATTTACAAAATAATCCAAGCTACTATTCCTCACACAAAAGTGCATTCCTCACATTTTTCCATTTTCTACTCGACCTGCCACTTTTTCGCCCCCTCTCATAACCTAACCCTAACTGTAACCCTAACGTCTCATAACCTGTCAACTCTTTCTGCAGCATCCCTGCCTCCTCAGTGCTCCCTGTCCATCCAACTATGTTTCTACCATCTGTAAATGTAGCCAGAATTCCCTCAGTTCCTCCATCTAGATCGATAATACATCGTGGAAATAGGGCCACCACTTTTCCTAACCTGAGCCAGTTCCCATTTCCACTATTCTTCCCTCACATATATCTAATGTATTTTAAACTTTGTAATTCTACTCACCTCTGTCAATTCCTCTAAAAGATCCTTCCATATTCACACCACGCTCTGTGTTGCACAGTTACGTCTCAGGTCACATTTACATATTTTCCATCTCATCATAAACGTACGCACTTCATAATTTTCTGACCGTCTGACCGGTCACGACTGTGGTCTCGGAAAATAAGAGTCCCAGCCTCTTCTTAGAACTCAAGCTTTCCAGTCTGGAAAGCAGCCTTGTAAACCTATTTTCCACCTTCTTGCAGTTGAATAACATCCTTCGTATAGCATTACGAACAGGATAGTATGTCGTGCTCCAAATGCGACCTCAGCAATGTCTTGTGCAGCTGTAACATGACGCCCAAACTCCTGGACTCAGTGCTCTGACCGATGAAGGCAAGCGTTCAAAAAGCCTTCTTCACCATCCTGCTAACCTGTGAGGGCAGTTTGAAAGAACTTTGTACCTGCACGCCTCAACTCTCTGTTTGGCAGCACTTCCTAGGACACCACTATTAAGTGTGTGAGTCCTGCATGCACATGCTCTCACTCGTGCATGCACACACACACTCTCATTTGCGTACCCACAAGCTATCTCTCACATGCTCCAGTTTACTGATGCTGCAACATTTCTCTCTTTATTTAACTGATTCCCTGTGCCTATTCTCCTATTTAACGTGCTCTGCTGCAATTATTTAATTAATCTGCAATCCGCAACAGTTTTCTAATGTACTGGCACTGTGCAATAAATCTCATATTTACTGATGCCCAAAAATTCTCCCACTTACTGTTACCCTGTCAACCATTCTCACAGTTAATAATGTCCTAGCCCAAATCTACATTTCTGGGTGCTCCCTCTAATTCTTCCATTTAATTGGCGCCATGCCTCAATTCTATAATTTAGTTCGACTGTGCACCAGTTCTTCCCTTGAGTATTTCCCTGCAACAATGCTACCATGCAGCAGTCCGCTGACAGTATTATCTATTTTTGGCGAGCCCGATATCAAATCTCAAAACGGACGTATTGGTACACTGCACTAATCTACCTATTTACTGCTGCACTGCACCAATCTTGAGGCATTGCCTCGAAACGTAGGAGTCTACATTGAAAGTGAAGGAGTCTACATTAATTCGTGGGTCAGTAAGTGGGTCAGTACCGATATGTTGATGAACTATCAGACAGGAGAACTCCCTGAGGGAGTTCCTCTTTGTCCTGCGATCTACTCTGAGGCAAAGCGTTTTGTCAGAGGGTCAATTCTGACATAGTGCCTCACTGCATGGTGATCAGAATTGAGGATGGGCAAGTACTGATAGTCCAGCGGAATTAGACAACCAGGACTGAAGGTGCCTCAGAATTGGCTGTTCAACAGTGCTGCAACAGCGCAGTATTGGTCGTTAATCATGAAGCAGTCCGTCATTTTTGACCTCATATCAGAGGCAATGCCACCTAATGGATTATCTGAAAATAAGGCACTCCCTTGGGAAGAAACCTAACAATAAGGCACTCGCTCAATATTGACACGCTGATCATTATGTAATAGTAGTTAGCCAGATGCTCAGTCCTGAGGAAATGCCTAGTTCTGAGGGAATGCCTCCCACAGTTTTGATCTTCTTCAGTCTGCCGCAGGACTAAAGCTCGAAACATGTGACACATCCTCAGTTCTGATCCCCTTAAAATAGAGCAATGCCTCAGTATCGTCAGTCTACAAAGAGGCACTGTTAGTAATGGCCATCTGACATTATGTAAGAACTTACCTCGACGCTAACGGTCTTTTCGCATCAGAGAGCGGCGGGAGCTGGGCGGAAGTGAAGGCAGAGCGCAAAGCCGATCCGGAAGGTAAGTGATTGTTATTAGAATGGGGAAGGCAGAGAGCAGACAGGTGCAAGGCTTCCGGGGGGAAGCATCTGTCAGGAACAAGTTGAATCTTTTGGAAACAACAGATACAGATGACACTGCCAGTCCGCGAGGCGACCAGGTCTGTCAATCAAAAGTTGGCGCAGAGGCAGAGCGGAAGAGTCGGACATCGAACAGAGCCGTGGGAAAAGGGCACTCCATAGTGAGAGGAACTCACTGTGGTTTTTGTGGTAGCAGACGGGACTTAAGGATTGTGTGTGCCTTGCTGGTGCCAGGGTTAAAAACATCACAGACAGAGTGCAGGAAATCCTCAAGGATGAAGGTGAAGAGCGAGAGGTGTTGGTACATGTCGGCACAAATTATGTCGGGAAGAGGAGGAGGAACATACTTCAGCCGGGACCTCGGAGAACTAAGAAGAAGACTGAAAAGCAGGATGTCCACGGTGGTTATTACCGATTTGCTTCCAGTTCTTCGGGCTGGTGAGGCCAGAAACAGGGAAATAATGGACTTGAACGTGTGGAAGGGGAACTGGTGCAGGAAGTCTTGGATTACTGGGATGCGTTTTGTGGTAAGCATAAATTCTACAAGAGAGACGGTTTGGCCCTTAATAGGTTAGGGACCAGCATTCTGGCAGGCAGGTTTGCTACTACAACACAGCTAAGTTTATACGAAGTAGCGGGGGGGGGGGGGGGACAAACTGCATGTTAAAGAAGGAAATTGAAGGGAAAGTTAGAACAAGAGAAGTCAAGAAAGACAACTGTATCAATGAGGCAGAATACTCAGATATGGACCATGCTGGAAGGTTGAGTGAAATAGGAGTTGATGGGAAGCGTGCGAGCAGTAATAAATTAAAAATACTATACATGAATGCACGAAGTATTAGAAATAAGATGGATGAGCTTGAGTCTCTTTTGGAAATTAGCAAATACAATACAGTGGGGATAACTGAGACGTGGCTTAAATTGGATAGGGCCTGGGAAATGAATGTTCAAGGCTACACGTGCTATCGTAAGGACAGACTGACCGGCAGAGGGGGTGTGATGGCCATGATGGTAAGGGATGATATTCAGACCCTTGCGCAGGTTGACCTAGAATCAGGGGATGGAGAGTCAGTGTGGATAGAGCTGAGAAATACTAAGGGTAAAAAGACCTTTTTGGGAGTCATCTACAGGCCCCCAAACAGTAGTCTGGATGTCGGATGTAAGTTGAATCAGGAACTGAAATTGGCCTGTTGCAAAGATGTTACCACAGTTGTTATGGGGGATTTTAACATGCAAATAGACTGGGAAAATCAGAATGGTATTGGACTTCAAGAAAGAGACTTTGTGGAATGCCTCCGAGATGGATTCTTAGAACAGCTGGTGCTGGACCCGACCAGGGGGAAGGTAATTCTTGATCTGGTATTGTGCAACGAACCAGAATTGGTCAGGGACCTCGACGTGAAGGAGCCATTGGGAAGCATTGACCATAATACAATAAGCCTCTATCTGCAATTTGAGAGGGAGAGGGTACAATCGGAAGTGATAATATTTCTGTTGAATAAAGGGAACTATGGCGCTATAAGGGAGGAGTCGGCCAAACTTCAATGATGCAATACCTTAGCAGGGATGACAGTGGTGGAACAATGGCGGATATGTCTGTGTATAATGCAGAAGTTGCAGGGTCAGTTCATTCCAAAAAAGAAGAAAGAATTTAGGACGAGGCATGGGTGGCCGTGGCTGATGAGGGAAGTTAAGAAACATACAAAGTTAAAAGAGAAAAAGTATAACATAGCAAAGATAAGTGCGAAAATGGAGGAGTGGGAAGCATTTAAAGAACAACAGAGGATTACTAAGAAGTAAATTCGCAGAGAAAAAATGAGGTACGAAGATAAACTGGCCAATAATATAAAGGAGGATAGTAAACGCTTTTTTAGGTATGTGAAAAGCAAAAAAAATAGCGAAGACTAAAATTGGGCCCTTGAAGACAGAAACAGCAGAATATATTACAGGGAACAAAGAAATGGCAGAAGAATTGAATTGGTATTTCAGATCTGTGTTCTCTGGGGAAAACACAAGTAATCTCCCTGAGGGAACTGTGGCTGAAGGACCTGAACTTAAGGGAATTTATATTTGCCAGGAATTAGTGTTGGAGACTGTTCAGACTGTTAGGTCTGAAGTTTGATAAGTCCCCAGGGCCTAATGGTCTACATCCCAGTGTACTGAAGGAGGTGGCTCGAGAAATCGTGGATGCGTTGGTGATTATTTCCCAGAGTTCGATAGATTCGGGATCAGTTCCTGCGGATTGGAGGGTGGCTAATGTTATACCACTTTTTAAGAAAGGTGGGAGAGAGAAAGCAGGAAATTATAGACCAATTAGTCTGACCTCAGTGTTGGGAAAGATGCTGGAGTCTATTACAAAAGACTAAATTACGACAATTTAGATATTAGTAACAGGATAGGTCAGAGTCAGCATGGATTTATGAAGGGGAAATCATGCTTGACTAATCTTCTGGAATTTTTTGAGGATGTAACTCTGAAGATGGACGAGGGAGATCCAGTAGATGTGGTGTACCTGGACATTCAGAAAGCTTTTGATAAAGTCCCACATAGGAGGTTAGTGAGCAAAACTAGGGCGCATGGTATTGGGGGCAAAGTACTAACTTGGATTGAAAGTTAGTTGGCTGATAGGAAACAAAGAGTAGTGACAAACAGCTCCATTTCGCAATGGCAGGCAGTGACAATTGGGGCACCGCAGGGATCAGTACTTGGATCGCAGCTTTTTACAATATATGTTAATGCTATAGAAGATGGTATGAGAAATAACATTAGCAAATTTGCTGATGATACTAAGTTGGATGGCAGGGTGAAATCTGATGAGGACATTAGGAGATTACAGGATGACCTGGACAAGTTAGTGAGTGGTCAGCTGCATGGCAGATTCAGTTTAATGCGGATACATGTAAGATTATTCACTTTAGTGGCAAGAACAGGAAGGCAAATTACTACCTAAATGGAATCAATTTAGGTAAAGGGGCAGTGCAGAGAGATCTGGGTGTTCTTGTACACCAATCAATGAAGGTAAGCATGTAGGTACAGCAGATAGTGAAGAAAGCGAATAGCATGCTGGCCTTCATAACAAGAGGGATTGAGTATAGAAGCAAAGAGGTTCTTCTGCAGCTGCACAGGGCCCTGGAGAAACTCTTCACCCAGAGAGTGGTGGCTGTGTGGAATCCTCTTCCCCAGAGGGCAGTGGAAGCCCACTCTCTGGATTCATTTAAGAAAGTGTTGGATAGAGCTCTCAAGGATAGTGGAATCAAGGGTTATGGAGAAAAGGCAGGAACAGGATACTTATTAAGGATGATCATATTGATTGGTGGCACAGGCTCGAAGGGCAGAATGGCCTACTCCTGCACCTATTGTCTATTGTCTATTGACAATGTGGCATTGACCTACAATTGACTTGTTGATAGTGCTGTGACATCCTAGTACTGAACACGTAATCGTTTGGCACTCGGTGAATGCTGACACTCTAACAATGTGGTATTGCCTCAGTATTGATCTCTGGCAATTATGCAGTGCCACAGCTTTGATTCTCTGATTGTTTTGCAATGCCTGAGTACCGGTGCTCTGACAGTGCTTTAATAACTCAATGCTTGCGCCTTGGCAATGAGAAAACCCTTCAGTGATGGCCATCTGACAGAACTAAAATGCAGCAAATCAGTCCAGACTCTCCAATTGAAACATAAGAACATATGATCTAATAGTTGCAGTAGGCGGTCCGGCCCTTCGAACCTGTTTCACCACCAATAAGGTCATGGTTAATCATTTTTGTGGACTCACCTCCACTTAACTGAGTTTCTTTTTTAGCATAAGATTGAATTCCATTATTTTCCAAACAAAGTATGTACCTTACCTTTAAAAGTAATTACTGCAGTAGTGGCAACTAATTTCCTGGGCAAGGAATTAGATAGATTAACAAGCCTCTGGGTGAAGATGTTCTTTCTCAGTTCAGTTCAAATCCTGCTTCTTCTAATCATGAGGCTATGCCCTCTCGTCCTAGTTTCACTCATCAGTGGAAACCTATTATCAATTTCTATTTTATCCACTCCCTTCATAATTTAATATGCTTCTATGAGATTCCACCTCATTCTTCTGAATTCCAATGAGTATAATCCCAATCTTCTCAGCCTCTCCTCATAAACTAAACCACTCAACTCCTGAATCAACTTAATGAACCTCCTTTGCACCCCCACTAGTGCCAGTACCTTTCTTCATAAATAAGTAGACCAAATCTGCACACACCACTCCAGCTGCGTCCTCACCAGCACAATGTACAGCTAAAGATTACCTCTCTGCATTTAAACTCAACCCCTCTCATAATGAAGGCCAAAATTCTATTTGCCTTCCAAATTTCTTGTTGCACCTCCCGACCAACCTCCTGTGAGTTATGCATAAGAACACCCAGGTCCCTCTGCGTAACAGCATGTCTCAACGTTTACCATTCGCGTACTAATTTATTTTGCTGTTACTCCTACCAAAATGTATGAATTCGCATTTACAAAAATTGTATTCCATTTGCCTCCTCACTTAACGTATCTATGTTCCTCTGCAAAGATTCACAGTCTTCTGCACACTTTCCTTATCACTCATCTTCGTGTCATCGGCAGAATTTTACAAGTGATACCGAATTCCAAATCATCGATATAATTTGTAAATAATTGTGGTCCCAGCACTGATCCCTGAGGCACAGCACTCGTCACAGATTGCTGGCCAGAATAGCACACATTATCCCACTCTCTGCTTCCTGTCAGTAAACCAATCTTCTATCCACGCTAATACTCTACCCCTAGAACCATGCAGATTTATCTTCTGCAGCAGTCTCACGTGCGGCACCTTGTCGAATGACTTTTCGAATCCTCGTTACACCAAATCCTCTGGGTCCCGGTGACACTGCCTCAGTGTGACACTAGTACAGAGGCAGTGCCACAGTATTGAGCATCAGACAATGAGATAGATCCCTTGTGCGGACCTTATAATTGTTTAGCTCCCTCTGACACTCTTAGAATGAGACAGTGACTCAATATTCATGGAATCCTTTTCAGTGTGGAAACAGATCATGAGGGCCAACAAAGTCCACACAGACTCTCCGAAGGGTAACCCATCGGGAACCGTTTCCCTACTCTATTACTCTATTTCGAACCGTGATGAATGCAACTATCCCATAGATCCATGAACAATATGGGGAATTTAGGGTGGTCAATTCACCAAAAGTGCATCTTTGGATTATGAGAGGAAACTGGAGAATCATGAAGAAACCCACGCAGACATGGCGAGAATGTGCAAACTCCACACCGATCGTTTTCCGAGGCGGGAATTGAAATACGGTCCATGGCGTTGTGAGGCAGCAGTGCTAAATACTGAGCCAAGCTATTGACATTCTCTGACTTTTACACTACCTCAGATCTGACACTCTGGAAAACTGGAACTACCTTAGAATTGACCCTTCAACAATCAGGCAGTTCCTCAGTACGTTTCCGCTCGAAATAAAACATTCCTACTGTTCTGTTCCTCTGACGGTGGCACAGCGTCTGGTGTCAGCACTGAGCAGATGCTGCAGTTTCAGATAATCAGTACAGATGGTGTGCTTCACTGTAAGAGAATTGGTACTGAGGGAGTGCTGCACTCTCAGAGAGTCAGCACAGAGGGAGTTCTGCACTGTCGGAGTCAGTACGGAGAGGGTGCTGCATTGTCAGAGTTCGTACTGAAGGAGTGCTGCACTGTCGGTGGTTCAGCACTGAGGGAGAGCTGCATGTCCCACTCAGTAATGAAGGAGTTCTGCACTGACGGATTTTCAGTACTGAGGGAGTGCGGACTGTCGAAAAGTCAGTACTGAGGAGTGCTGCACTGTTGGAGAGCCAGTACTGAGGGAGTGCTGCACTGTCAGAAACTCATTACTGAGGGAGTGTTGCACTGACAGAGAGTTATTACTGAGTTAGGGCTGCACTGTCTGTGGGTCAGCACTAAAGGTGCTCACCCTCTGTCAAAGAAGCATTGCCTCAAACCAGCCTTCTGACAATGAGGCATTCCCTCACCACTGACTGGCAGACAGTGCTGCATTACCTCAGGACTAATCCGAGAAACATGTGGCATTCCCTCAATTCTGACCCAATTCAAATGAGGCACCGGCTCAACGTGATCCTCTGACAATGAGGCCCTCCTTCAGAACTGTCTCTCTGACAGAACTGCAGCACTTCAGTACAGATCTTTATTCATGAGGCACAAGATCAATCTGACCTCATTACCCCACTGGTCATCTGACAATACTGCACTCCCTTTCCCAACACTGCCATGTTGATAATAAGGCTCTCCCTCAGAAGTGAACCTCGAACAAATGGCAGCCACTCAGTAGTGGCCCTCTGATAGATCTGCAATTTCCCAGTACTGACGATCAAATCACGAGACCCATCCTCATTTGATACAACTTTAAAATGATTCATTTCCTCAGGGCACCCACGCAGATAAGCAGGCCCTCCCTCAGAATCGACTCAGTGCCAGTGCTGCTTTTTCTAAGTCCTCAACCCTATAATCATACATCACTCCTTCCATTCTGACCCCATTAAATCGAGGCACGGCCTCAGAAGAAAAACTCTGAAAATATGATGTACTCTGAGAACTCAGTCTCTGATCATGATGCAGCTTCTCAGTATTTACTGTCTGATCCTAAAACACTTTCCCCAGTACTGACCCTCTGGCAGTACAGTACAACCTCAGTGCTGGCCTCCTGGCAGAGCTGCAGTACCTCGCAACTGACGCTTTAAATGTGTGATACTCTCAATTCTGACTCCCTTACAATGAGACACTGCCTTATTATTGACACTCAGACACGTAATCAATTGTCAGTAACTGACCCTCTGACAACGAGAAACTCACTCAGAATCTACCCTGTGATTGAGCTGAGGAGGTCCCTCCGTGCTGATTCTAGAATGGTGAGGTATATGCTCAGTTCTGACCCCCTTTAAATCAGGCACTTCTTCGGGTCTGACTCTCTAACAATGAGGTACTCCCTCAGTCCTGAGACGCTGACAATGAGGCCCTCCCTCAAAACCGAACTTCTGACAGTGCTGCAATTCATTGGTGCTGAATCTGACAATTCTGACGACATTCCAAAGAGGGACTGGGTGAGTATTGACTCCCTGTCTATAATGCAATCCCTTATTTCTCACCCTGTGACAACGAGAGACTTCCTAATTCCTGAACCAGTGAATAGAAAGAGACACTGTCGAAACTGACTCTCTGCCATTGAGGCACCCCTTCATTACTGACCAACAAAAAAAAAGGAGCCTCGGGCGACTGTCTGCGTGGACCTTGCACAATTGCACCGTGTCTGCTTGTATTTCCTCCACGTGTTACGATATCTTTCCACAATCCAAATATATACAGTGTAGGTGCATTGGCTTTCTTAATTTGCGCACAGTGTTCAGGAATATGTGCATTAGTCAGTGGTTAATGTTTACTAATAGGGAAGGGAACCTTTGCTGGGTGGGTTATTATTTGGGGGGTTGGTGCGAATCTGTTGAGCCAAATGGTCTGTTTCCACACTGTAGGGATTCCCTAAAAGAGACAATACTTCAGTACTGCTATTCCCGAACTCCCTCAGGACTGACCCGATGGTAAAGCTGTAGTACCCAAAGTACTGATCGCTTAATTGTGACGACGTCACTTATTTCACTCGTGGCAGACAGAAACTCTGACAATAAGGCACTCCTTCAGTTATGACTCGCTGAAAAGGAAGTAATCCTTCAGTATAAACCCTCCGACGGTGCTTCAGAGCTGCCTCTGTCCTCACCCTCTAATCATAATGCAGCCCTGAATTCTGACCTCATTCCACGGAGGCGCTTAGAGAGTGCATTAGTTACAGCGGGTCAATACTCAGCTAGTGCCTCTTTGTAATGGAGTCAGAATTTGAGCAGTTTTGCATTAAATGGGAGGATTGGTGAAGGACGGTACTGAATGGGACAATTAGAGTAGAGCACTCCTAAATGAGAGAATCAGGCTTGGGTACTCAAACAATCCCACAGCATGGAGGGAGCGCATTAGTAACAACGAGTAAATACTCAGCCAGTACCTCTCTTAATAGGTTCAGAATTGAGGGAGTGCTTCACAATTAGAATGTCAGTACTGTGATGTTGCATCACTGTCAGAGGTTTAGTACTGAGGGATTGTTTCAGTGTCAGAGGGTCAGAAGTGATGAAGAGTCTTATTGTCTGAGGCTTCGTCCTGAGGCAGTGACTTGTCAGAGAATCAGTGCTGCGAGATTGTTTGAGAACTGACAGAGTACCCAAACCCAATTCTCCCGTTTAGGGGTTAGCTACTCTATTTCTCCCATCCAGTAGTCCAGCCCCAATTCTCCCATTTACTGCTAAACTGCACAAATTCTCACATCATCTGATGAAATGAGGAATTATGTTTTCTACCTTCCAATCTGCTAAGATCTTTGCTCAATTAAAGGAGCCAAAAAATTAAAACTAATACATCAAGGATCCTACTAGCTGCTATTTTAAACCCGGGGATGAAGTCTATCTACACCAGGTATTTGGCAGTCCGCAAGTTCAACAATATACAAAGTAACTATTCTACACTTTTGTAATTTTTCTGCCACTTCCTAGTTTATGACTTTTTTTTAGCAATAGCCTCTGGAATGAAGAGCAATGTCAAATTTCTGTCCAATTAATCGATTTTCCTTATTTTCCGTTATGACATGGGCACGGTTAATTACTACGGGAAAGACAGTCAGTTTATTAACTTTTCCAAAATATACTTTAAAGCTCAGTTCTTTTATTTCTGACTACCTTTCACTCATACTCTAATTTTCCTCTCCAAATTATTTTTTGGTCATTCTTTCCTATTTTTTAAATCATTCTGTCCAATCTTCTCATCTTCCTCCTTTACATTATTTTCATTTAAGTTTGATTCTACCTTTAACCTATATAAATATTTAAGGATTGTGTGTTCATCACATGGAGACTTTGTTACTCTTTGGCATATTTTAGAATAAACGATTACCTCTTCTACATCTTTGTATTTATGTTTCGGAATGTTGAACTACTATAAATTGAATAATCTTCACTACGCCTATCCAATAAAACACGCTCAAATTGACGGACTTATTTTTTATTTTCTCTCCTCTACCTATTTTCTTCACATGGAGATGAACAACACAGAAACACATCCTTCGATCCAAGACATCCATGCCGACCAGATATCTCAACGTAATCTAGTCCCATTTGCCAGAATTTGGCCCATATCCCTCTTCACTATTCCTATTCATATATCCATACAAATACATTTTAAACGAATTGCATCTTTATATATTTAAAATGAATAATGCATTTGGAATCAAATCTTTTACATTGTTTTAGCATAACTTTCCTCTACTAACCGCCATTTTGATCTAAATATTCAAAATGCCAATCATGCCACACTGACGCTCTAAATTAAACTCCCAATCTGATTGTGTTGCAGAGATAATTGATCAAGAAAAGATCAAACAATTCATTTTAGTGACACCTCAAAACCCCTTCATCTTCTTTTAACCTAATTATCTTGGACCTTCCCCACATCTCGTCTCCATTTTCGTCTGTGCCGTATTTGCAAGTCTTTCTTGCAGATGAGAGTTTTCTTTATTTCATTTCCTCGGCTTGTATTCCTTTCCGTACTTCTGCCCTGTATGTTATGTGTATGACACACCACTTTGGCTTCAGTTGTCTTTTATATCTCGCCATCAACGTGGCTATGTCAGAACTCAGAAGTTGTAAGTTTTGCAATAATACAAACGGGCTGATTTGTTTTTATTTAGAAAGAAGTCTAAAAGAGGTATTTTACATTATGAAGATATACAGATACCTACTGTGTGTGACAACGCTTACACACCATACTGGGTTACAAAGCAAACAGATCAGAATGGCAAACAAAAGCACATTCTTCCCTGTTCTGCTCAATACATTTTATACTTGTTTCGAACACATTGCTAGACAAATAATGTGATCTGCCCCAATAGTCTCGGATGAACCTGATCCCTCAGTCTCCGCTGCAGATGTCAGATCGGCCTTTTTGAGAGTGAACCCATGGAACATGACTCGTCCAGATGGAGACCCTGGTGGTGTACTCAGACACTGTGTGTTCCAGCTGGCACAAGCATTTGCTGAGATTTATCACCTTTCCTTCCTATAAGCCGAATTCTTCAAGAAAAACACCACCAACCCAGTGCCAAAGAAAACTCAACTAAAATTATACAACACAGGATATCGTCCAACAGGTTTATTTGAAAGTGCACGCTAAGAGTGAACTACTTCTTCATCGGATTACTACTCACCTGGGAAAGAAGCAGCACTCAAAAGCCATAACTTGCAAAGTAACCTGTTGGACTATAACCTGTAGTCTGTGATTTTTTACTTTGTCCACCCAGTCCAACACCGGCTCCTCCACACCAAAGTAAATTCATGCAGTGTGCCTGAATGACTACCACCAGGTGGCCCTGACATCCATAATTATGAAGTGATTCGAGAGATTATTCATGACACGTATCAAATCTGCCTTGATCCCTTGAAATTCAACTACCATCACAGCAGTTCCATGGCCATTTTCCCAGACATACATCATCCCTGCAACATCTGGATAACGATGTTACGCTCCTACTTATTGAAGACAGATCTGCCTTCAAAACTATCATTCCAAACTCTGAGATCTTGGTCTCGTGTTCCTCCCTCTGCCACTGGAACCTTGGCTCCCTTATGCGAGATTGCGCTCAGTGAGATAGGCAGCGACATACTTTCCACAATAATCTTCAACAGCCTGCAAGGCTGCATATTCAGCCTCTTGTTATACTTGGTATCCATTCATGACCGAGTGATCAAATTCCGTTCTGACTCCGTCTACAACTTCATTGATTACTCCACTTTTCTAAATTGGATGTCAGCAATGATGAGACAGAAAACAGGAAAGACGTACAGTGCTTGGTGGCATGATATAACGATAACATCTCCCGAATGTCAACAAAATTAAAGAGTTGGCTATTGCCTTCATAAAGCAATGTGGAGGGCACATTCCAACTACATTAATTCTGCTGAGGTGGAGATGGTTGAGTGCATCTAGTTCCTAGGATTGGCGATCCTTGTACTCACACGTTGATTACTCCAATCAAGAAAGCACATGCCTGGAAATTCGGCATGCCTGGAAAGAATATTTACTAATGTTAATAGATACACCACAATTATTTCCGGATGCCACACAACTCGGTATGGCAATTACTCTGCCCAGAAATATAATACATTAAAGAGCTGTGAACACAGCCCAGTTCATCATGCAAGCCAACCTTGCTAACTGGTGACCTAATCTACATTTCTTGCTGCCAAGGGAAGGCAGCCAACATCATCACCTCCCACCATGGATATAAGCTCTTCCAGCGTCTTCCATCAAGCAGAAGATGCGAAAGGTTTAATGCAGGGACCAACAGATTCAAGAACAGCTTCTTTCACGCCATTCTTAGATTTGTGAATGGACCTCTCAAACTTTAAATCTAATATGGAACTCGATCTATGCGAGTTCTCTGCTGCTGAATTATTGTTTTCTTCGCGCTGTTCTCTTTCTAATGCACTTTTATAGCATGATCTGCCTGTACTGAACGCAAAACAGCATTTTTGTCTGTACCTAGGTGCACGTGACAACAATAATTCCAATCAAAATAAAATATTTCTGCGATTTTCCTCTTTCGTTCTCCTGCAAACAAATCTTGGCACTGTTGCCAACTTCGTCCCCATCAGGCTTTCTCTCCTACCACTTTTATAGTCCGAGGAAAACAACAAAACGCTGGCGATCACAGCCAGTAAGGCAGCATCCATGTGCATAAAGCAAGATTAGTTTTTCAATCTCGATGACTCTTCTTCAGAGTTGGTGTGAAGTTTGGAGGGTGCAATAGTTACGCAATTATAGGGAGGGGGCGCTGTGCCACGGGACGAAGGATGTTGATCGTTCAGATGAAGTGATTGGATTGTGTGAATAGCAGAACAATGGTGCAATTGTGAACCCTCTCACCGTTCCTCCCTTTCCTTCAGCTTTGCCTGTTACAAGCAATGTCACCATATCCTTTCTCCACTTCCCCCAACTCCAGTGTGTGTTCATTCCAGTCTGGCAGGAATGATGGGAATGTGTCGTCTGAACATCTTTGTCCTTTGAACTGGCTGTCAATGTGACAGAGGCTGAGAACATGGATCAGGGAGTAGAGGGACAGACGTGAGTAGGTTGGGAGACTGTAAGGCTTTAGAAATTGGGGCTGTTCATGGCGCACCTCACGAATTCAGCCCTTTGCTTCTCTCATTGCTCCCTTTCCTGACGTGTGCAAGCTTAACCCTATCCCTGCCCCGCCCCTCTCTGTCCCACTATCAACAAAATTCCAAAGATATCTTCTTATTTCGTACATACACGTTGCTTTTCTCAGAAATGCCAACAATTTGAGAACTGCATAGAAAACGAGAGAAAGATCAGCCAGTCCAAAAGCTACCATAGCTTGTCTGCAGCTTCTTGAAATGTTGCAGCTCGTGTGCTGAAGTTGCTCCCAGATAACTGGTCAACAAAGAGTTACAGGATTTTAATCCAGTTGTGATAAGGTAATGCCGTTACCAGTGCCAGGCGCAATCGTTGTTTATACATCCGTCCTTTAACAGAATACAAAGACAGAAAATATGAAAAGGCGTAGGTTAGTGTAGTGTTCAATTCTGCTCCATTATTCGGTAGGATCATAGATGCCCTTTTCCTTTCTTCATTCATGAGATGAGGGTATCACTGGTGAGGCATCATTTACTGCCCTTAATTGCCCAGAAGGCTGCTAGGGGTTAACAGCATTATGGTGGGTCAGGAATCACATATAGGCCAGACGAGGGAAGGAGGGCATCTTCTTTCCTTGAAGGGAATTCTGTATCCAGATATTTTTTTTTCCATCAATCGACAGTCGATTCATGGTCACCATTTACTCATAATTCCAGATTTGTTTATTGAATTGAAATTCCACTTTCTGCTATGGTGGTGTTCGAACCCAAGTCCCGAGAATGCTAACTTGGTCCAGCAATAATAATACTAGGCCATCGTCCCCTCCTCATTACCGTGTTCCCACTTTAGACCCATCCTCTACGCTCCATGTAACATCAGAACTATATCCATCTTCCTGGAAACATTTCATGTTTGGCTTTAACAGCTTTCTGTGGCAGCAAATTCTGCAGAGTCACCAATCTCTGTGTTTATATAAATAAATTTTCCTCATCTCAGTGGAAATTGGCCAACTATATATCTATGAACTGCGACCCCTCTTCGGGTCTGGACTCTCCCGTCATTTAGAGAATCTTTACTGCTTTTACGTTGTTAGTCATGTTAGAATAGAACTGGTTTCTGTGAGATCCGACTTTATTCTTTCACCTCCAATGGAATCCATCTGTCCCAATCTAGTCTTCATAAGTCAATCCTGCCATCCGAGGAATCGTTAAACCGTTCTTGTGGACTCTCCATTGCGAAAACGACAGAACACTCTCTGTTTGCTCTTACCAAGGCCCTGTACAATTTAAGCAAGACATCCCTGTGTATGTTCTCATCCTCTCACTACGAAGGCCAACTTACCATTTGATACCTTCAGCTCCCGCTGCACCTGAATGTTTCCTGTGAGGGACTTGTTCAAATGAACATGAGGTCTGGATTCTAATTTCCCTGTTGTCAATCCATGCTGACTGTCTGTCTCATTGTGTCGCGGTTTTCCAGTGTTAGGCTAACTGGTCTATCATTCCATGTTTCCTTTGTATATCTTTCTTCAAAATGGCCAAAATGGCTGCCCGCAATTCATAGAAGTGTTTCGGGGTCAGCAGAAACTTCAAAGATGGCCATTAAGTTCTCCTATTTAGATTCAAGACATGCGATCAGAATGCATCCACGATATATCGGGCTACTTTAAGTAATCTAGGGTATCGATTACCAGGTGTTGGCATCTGTTGGTTTTTAATCTCAGAAATTTCACCAACTCCATTTCTGTATTAGTACTGATTTCCTTCAGTTCCTCCTTCTCATGTTTCCCTCTGCGTTTTAGGGAAATTAGTTGTGACATCCATTGTGATGATAGAACCAAAATATGTCGTTAATTGATCTGCCATCTCTATATTCTGCATTATATCTTCCCCTTTTTCTGGTTGTCAGAGATCTGTTTTCATTTCTTTTGTGTCTTCATTACATCTTTAGCAACTTTAGCAATTTATTTGTATGTTCCCCACAAGTTTACACTTGCACTTCATTTTCCATCTTAATGAATCCCTAAATCGCCTTCAGCTGAAATCTGAAATGCTCCCAGTCATCAGGCCAACTGTTCTTTTTAGCCAATTTGTACGCCTCTCTTTTGGATCAGTACTATGCCTAATATCCCTTGTTAACCATGTCAGGACCACATTTTCAAATTTACATTATGCCAGGCAGGAATAAACAACGGTCACAGTTCCTCCAAGGGCTCCTTTAATATTTGTCATCCCTTTAAAGTAATGTTCCCGAATGATTGTAGACTGCTTTTCTCATGCCAACGGAACATTCTTTCTTTAGATTTTTTGCCTCCTGTCCGAATCAACTCTGTCACTCTCCATATTGACTTGGAGGTGCCTGTGTTTGTCAGGGGTGGACGAAACTAAAAGTCACATGTCTTTCTGACATGGGAAACCGATAAACTAATTAAAATGTCGTCGTTTCAAGAGAAACTTGGAAAGTTACATTCACAATTGTTTCAG
Source organism: Chiloscyllium plagiosum (assembly GCF_037043375.1). NCBI lineage: Eukaryota > Metazoa > Chordata > Chondrichthyes > Orectolobiformes > Hemiscylliidae > Chiloscyllium > Chiloscyllium plagiosum. The sequence continues at coordinate 25,826,478 of NW_028270188.1, forward strand.
TGGCAGGAGACAGAGGATGTTGGTTGAAGAATGCTTGTGTGACTGGAGGCTAGTGTCCCCGGTTGTACCACATGGAACAGTGCTGTGTCCCTTATTTGTTGTGGTATTTATAACTTCTGCAGATGTGAATGTGGAGAATGTGGGGCGGGTGTGAAGAGTTAATTTGATTTTGGCACAAAGATTGCCCGGGTGTTTGGCAGTGGGGAGGAAGGTCTTATGTTACACGAAGATATGCATGGAATGGTCAGATGGACAGTCAATGATAGACATAAATTAACACAGATAAATTTGAATGGATGCAATGTGGAAAAAAGGAACTAGACAGAGGAATTCTGATTGACTGGCAGAACACAAAAAACGCATAATGTTCTTCTCCACAGATCCTTGAATTTGACTGGCTGTTATATGAATAATACAGTTGAAGGAGGGTGAGTGCAGAGAAAATTCATCAAGATGTCCTTCCAGGAAATAGAGTGTATCCGCTGTGAGTAGAGCCTTAATGAGCTCGGATTGTTTGTTCTGGATTAGAGAACACTGAGTGTGATATCACTTAGAAATATCAGACGATGAGTTGCATGGATAGGGTGAATAGACAGCAGCTGTTCCTTTTCGTCAAAAGGACGAGGAAATGAGAGAAACAGTTTACCATGGAGGGCTTGATGCTTGGAGAGGATTTGAGGATTGTTTGTTTTCATTCAGAGGGTGTTGGGATCCGAAATGCACTTGCTGAGAATGTAGTTGTCACAGTAACCTCTCAAACTGTAAAAGGTACTTGGACGAGCACTTGAAGAGTCATAACATTCACGGATATGGACGTTATGTGGCAACGTAAGACTAATGTAGACCGTGCTGTATGTCTGATGGTACAGACTCTATGCTTCTGTGATTTATTGTTGTGGATAATCAATCATTGAGCAGGATAAAACTGTAAATGCTGGAGTTTTGAAAAATATGTTAACAAGGGTGAAAAGAGTGATCGAAGACAGCGTCTGAAAGTTTGTCAATGGTCAACGTAAGAGACAACAAATACAGCAACCTTACAATCTGAAACCGGGGAATGCAGAATGGAGAACAGGGAAACGGTAGAACTATGAAGTAACTATTTCAATTCTGTCTTCACAGAAAAAACAAAACAAACAAAAATGCCTGCAACACTTGGAAACAATAGTCTGTAGAGGGAAAGGGATTAGAATGAAATTAGTAAATCAACGGTGTTGGAGCATTTATTGGGACTGAAGATAAAGGGCATAGGCAAACGCAACAACAGATTTACGAAATTAGAATAATAGTTGAGAAGGTGACTCGTCGACATATTGAGAAAAAGCAATGACTGTAATGCATTTGAATTTTAAGAGAGATTTTTGATGAAATCTCAAGCCGATTGTGCAAACTCAAATATTATTATTAATGTATAAGCAAAGTTTTAGAATGGATTATTGTCACGTATCCTGAAGAACATGAACACGTGAGAACCGTCTGAAGGGTAACCCGACCAGATCCATTCCCCGACATTTACCCCTGACTATAGCACCTCACCTGTACATCTTTGGATTGTGGGAGGAAACCGGTACACCTGAAAGAAACACGGACAGACACGGGGAGAATGTGAAAACTCCATACAGTCGCGCGATGGTGAAATCGATACTCAGGCCCTGACATGTGAGGCAGCAGTGCTTACCACTGAGCCACCATATCCTTGAACTAACAGTAATCAAACAATGTCGATTTGAATGTAAAACCCCTCACTGGAAAATTTAATCTTCTCTCCCGATACTTGTGTCACTCAACAAAGATAACAATAATTTTCTAATCCAACTGCAGCGTAAATGCTGATTACAGAACTTCAACATTTCAATAACAGTAAGCAGTTTGGCATGGACACTATGTTTTATTACTCTCGAGCACAAACACTGAACAATCTTGGATCAGGAGAACGATATTTTCATCTGAGACACAAGGACTGCGCAAACATCAGATGATTATTTATGATTATAAGGAGGTATTTCTGCTATTAGAAGCAGGAACTTTCTGACGTGCGACATATACTAATCACTTTCGGAAATCATGTCTGAAAATGCTTCAAGTGTCGAAAACTTTCAAAGAAAATTCAACCATCAGTGGTCTTTGCTCAATGTATTTCATCATAGTCAAAATGACATTGAACTGAGTTCAGCAATTGACATGCCATTTCTTTCTCGCACTATCTCTCTTACACTCTCACGCATATTCTCTTACTCAGTCTCCACCCGAAAAAAATCTGCCAAATATTTACATATCCAACGATTTTACTCGTACATTTATCTGAATTTTCTGGTCGTCATAGTCTTGGCTATCAAAATGGTTTGTTCAGGTATGTTCCATCAATTATTTCAGCGGGATTGTTTTTTAATGTATGGACCAAATTTTATTTCCCTTCAGTATGTTGTTGTAGCTGCTTTCCTGTGCCACTACAGTCAAAACAGTGTCGGAAATAACAGTCGAAGGTGTGAAGGGGACTGGAGAGAGAGGGAATGTCCAGGATTTTGATAGCGTGACACCGAAGGAATCGTCTTAGATACGGAGGGTTTTTTTGTCAGACAGTGAGATGACTGTTAGCGATATTGAATAGAGAATTACCTCACCTCTCTATATCTCACAGCCGCTGTCAAACCAGCTGTGCAAACTGAACTCCTGTAGCATTGCTGGTTGGACGGCTATTTTTGCGATGTTGAGTGGCACCAACAGTGTGGGGTCTCTTCCCACACTGGCTGATATCACCATCAAGTTCCTAAATTCCCACGATCACCACTCACCTGGGACATGGTAACCCTTAGGTTAAACTCACAACCAGTCGTTTATCATTAATAAGAGAGCAGCTTTATTGTCCATTTAGTGATGGCAATTTTTTTGAATGAAGATACATTAAAGTCAGGATGGTGAGTGGTTTGGAAAGAAACATGCAGCTAGAGTTGTTCCCATGTATCTTCTGCCTTTGTCTTTGGAAATGTGTCAGTCGTTATTTAGAAGATGCTGTTGAAGGAACATCAGCGAATTTCTGCAATGTGTATTGTCAATGCTTTCACTGAACATCGGTTGTGGATGGAATGCATGTATGCAGATATTTTACCAAATATGGCACCAATCAAATTGATGTGTGCCTTGCACAGTAGATGGTGGAGAGGCTTTCGGAGTATGTGATGCATTAGCCATGGCAGTGTTCTTCCCCTCTGACCTGCCCTTGGAGCCACAGTATTCAATCTGTGAGTCCAGTTCATTTTCTGCTCAATAGTAACTCCAGGTTGTTAATCACAATGGTTCACAATCCGCAAAGCCTCTGAACATCAAGAGGTGTAACTTTAATGATCTCGTATTCGAGGTGGTAATTGTTTGACATTTGTGTGGTACGCATTTTAATTGGCACTGAACAGCACAGCCTTGGATGTTTCTGAGATTTTGCATCACTGCGGCATGGAGTGCTTCAGTATTCAGGAATACTGCTGAAGATTGTGCAATTATTCGCAAACAGTCTAACTTATGGCTCTTTTAATTGACAAGAGGTAAGTTGTACCGTTACAAAAGATAGTTAGGTTAAGAACACAATCGTGAGGAACTCTTGCAGTGTGGGCCTTGAGCTTATATGACTAACCTCCGAAAACCACATCGATTTCTGTGAGCATGGAGACACATGGAGCCCAGTTTGGCTGAGGATGGCAGTTTTCTTTCCCTGAAGGACATTAATTAATTCGATGGGTTGTTACTTCAATTGACCATAGCTTTATGTCAATATTAAAAGTCATAAAATGAACGGATTTTAAGCTGGATTTGAGACTAACTTGAAAGTTTTGTGCCAATTACTCAACAAAGATTTAAGTTTTACTATTATTTAGCGAATTACTGGCTTGCTTCTACTTGATCCAGAGAAAATGTGAATGCAGTCAAAATAAGACCAGACAATGACATTACCATTGACTGCGGATAATTAAGAGAAAATCATTATGGCTTAGTATTTTTGCTCAGTGAGGAAGATGCAACTGTGGATGATCAGAGGAATTGATTCCCCATACAAAAGAAAGTGGTAAGTAGTAAAAGAAGAATGCAAAAATACATTTAATGTGGTGTTTGTGTGTATGTGTGTGTGTGAATATGTGTGTGTGCGACAGAGAGAAAGAGACAGAGAGAGAGATAGATAGATAGAGAGAGAGAGAGAGAGAGAGAGAGAGTTTGTAAAACACATAAATCTTTCTGCTGAAGTATGAGTGTTTTATACAGTGGCTCAGTGGTTAGCACTTCTGTCTCACAGCACCAGGGACCAGGTTTATTTCCACCCTCTGCGACTGTTTGTGTGGATTTCACATGTTCCCGCAGTCTCTGTCTGGGTTTCGGGTAATCCAGTTTTCTCCCAGAGTCCAGGGAAATACAGATTGAATGGACGAGACGTTCTATACTGCCCATAGTGTCCAGCGATGTGCAGGATAGATGGATTGGACGAGGGAAATGAGAGGTTACAACGACAGGGTAAAGGGTGGGTCAAGTGTGATGCTGTACAGTGAATCGGTGTGTTATCGTTCATAAAAATGGCCTGCTTCCACAGTGTACATTGTCTTGTTCTGAAATCGGCTTTTACTTAGTCTGAAAGGACTTTGCAATGTGTTTATTCAAAAAAATAGAATTTCGAAATCAAGGTTCTTGGAACACATTTTGTCCTCCCTTTGTATGGTTGGGAAACCGAATGGGAAATGAAAGAGTTGAAAATACGAAAATCGCTCAATCTCTCACCATTTATATGATGCGAGTCGATATTGTAGATTTTGGAGACCTTAAATGTATAAAAATTATGATATGCTAAGGATATATAACCAAGGAAACAACGGAAAAAATTGCAGGGACGTTGACTGAAACATTCAATTCCTCCTCAGCCACGGTGTAGTGGGGAGGGGGGAGGTGGGGGTGCCAGAGGTGTGTTTCCATTTTTCAAGAAGGGAAGTGGAGATCGAACAGGAATAACAGGCTACTGAGTTTCACGTCAGTGTTCAGGACACGATTGGAGAAAAAAATAAAGGATAGAATTAATCTCCATTTAGTGCGGAATGTTTTCAACATGGCCAGTCAGGGCGGTTTCTTCAGAGGGAGTCATACCTCATAAATCTGGTGAAGCATTTCGATGAGGTGGCCAGAGCTGTAGATAAGGGTAGAGCAGTTGAAGTAGTTCATATGGAATTGAGCAAAGCCTTTGACAAGTTCACACATAGGACACTGAGAATGTGTGTGTGTGTGTTTTACGGAGTGGGTGTGGCTGGGGAATAGGGAGATGCAGTTGATGAGATTGGGAATGAGAAATACGATTTTTGATGATACTAACATTGTCTCAGTCGTTGTCAGGGAGGTATATATTCTTAGGTGACAGATAGAAAAAGGTAGTTGGTCAGATGGGCAATGAGTGGTTGATGTAATGTAATCCTTCTGAAATGATAGATGATGCACTTTAAAAAAACGCAGTCACTAGAAAAGGGTGTACTCAATGGATAGACCGACATTAGGAAGATCAGAGGATCCGAAAGGACTTGAGGTGCTGTTTTGACAGATCCCTGCAGGTGGAATGACAGGATACTTGGGTAGTTTAGAATGCGCATAGGACACTCGCCTTTTTCAGTCGATGCTTCGATTATAAGGAGAGAGTGAGGACTGCAGATGCTGGAGATCAGAATCAAACAGTGTGGCGCTGGCAGAGCACAGCAGATGAGACGGTATCCGAGGAACTGGAAAGTCGGCTTTCGGGCATAATACCTTAATCAGAAATGTGGGAGGATTATAAAAGGAGTGGGCATTTTGAAGCTGTACAGAACTTTGTTTAATCCACAGTTGGAGTATTGTGTGTGGTTCTGGACACTGCACCATAGGAAGGGCGTGATTGCACTGGAGGAAGTGCAAAGGAGATTCACCAGAATGGTGCTCAGTTTGCAACAATATATCTGGGCAGAGGGAGTTTGGATAAGTTCGGAGTGACTTATCTAGAGCAGGTGTATAAGTTATAAGGGGCATGGACAGTGTGAATCCAAAGCAGTTGTTTCTCTCAGTCCAAGTGTCAGGAACAAGTTTTCATTATCTTAAGCTAAAGGCAGAAGGTTTAGAGTGAACATGAGTGAAATTCGTTTCGTCCACAGAAATGCACTGTCTGGGAGGGTGTTTGAGATGGCAAAATATACCCAGTTTTACAATTACTTGGATGAGCGTTTGAAATGTCATAACATGCAAGTCAAGTGGTGGAAAGTGGGATTAATGTATATTTAGGATCATTTTGGTGGAATGAACACGACTGGTCGCAGGGTCACTTGCATTATGTATCATTCTGTCATTCTGGATTCTGAAGTCAATGGTTTAAATAATTTTCTGTCAAGTTTTGCATTTATTTTGCGAACTATATCACTTAGTACACGTTCCAGCTGTTGTGGTTTCTATCAGCTTCAGGTTCTGATTGAGAGTGCTCATTCACAGATAGAATTTCCCTAATGTGTTGTACAACTGGATAAACAAGGAAAATAGGGATACAACAATATGTAGGAGAACAGTTCTTAAAAAGCTTCACCGCACGAACTTTTGAATGACTGTAAAGCCTGATCAAAATGAATGCCGTCACTGAAAAGAATATCGAAAAATATTTTGGTATTGATGGGATGAACTGCATATGATTTTATACAAGCATTGAAGTTTGAAGAAGATTTACAATTAATATTTGTGATCTAACAGGATCAGATTAATCTAGTCTTTGGGGTATTTCAATTACAGGCTTAAATCTTAATGACATCACAAATTAAAAATAAACCTTCTGTCACAAATTGTTTGTTCAAAATGTTGGATAAAAATTCAATGTTTCCCAGTGGGCCACCACATGATATAAAATATTATCTTTTGACCTGTGTCAGTGCCAGGTAATTCTCCAATTCAGATAGACTCTCAGCAGCAGGACATCAGAGGCTATTTCACAAACAGCAAAATGTATGTTCCAAGGATAATGATCGAAAAACTATACTATACCGTCTTTGCCACTTTTGGTATTCCTGGTAAGTATTGAAACAATTCAGTTTTCCAATTCTCTGCATTAAATCATACTTATTTCCACTCTATGATTAATAGTTCTTTCGTTTCCATGTTGCATGGCAAATACCGATGGCCGATGACAATGTCCCCAGTTTCTGATTTTAAAGTGAATAGTTTATTGATTAGGAGGCTCCTCAGTAATGTGCAGCATTGCCTGTTTCTCTATACCGCGCAGAATGGGTTGGCACTGAGGCCACACTGATGGAGTTTGAATGAGCACCGGCCCTGGCTGGTCGAGAGAGTGTTGAGGAAGACCGATCTCTCTCCGTGGTAGTTCAAACCCTACGATCAGTTAGATGGTTCTTGTAACGACCGGATCTTAGGAACCTCTGAGTAAGGTGTTTCGAATTCCTTGATGCAAAGGTATTTTGTTGGTGGATCTCTATCAGGTATCTTGTTCGAAATGGGAGAGCAGATGCCAGGTGGGCAATGTTTGGTTTGAGAAGGTCATTACAGAATAATAGGTGAGTGTCAGCACAGATGGCTTTGAACATCTTGTGTGTTTTCATCAATCAGTGGGTGTGTGGGGCCACGATATATGTGTGGACAGATTGCTGGGAGGGGTGTTGAGCACAGGGTTCCAAATATGATGAGTATGTCGTGATTGCTTGTTTCCACAAAAGACATGTGAGTAGTGTCATTTGTAAAAAGATGTGCAGTACTGTAGGGAGGAGTCGAATATGAAAAATAATGAGATCTTGAATTTGGTGGCAACAGCAATCCAACAGTGGAGAAACAGGTTTGTCAAACAAGATATTTCCCAACTTTCCCTTTGTTGTTTTATATTTCGATGTTCCCCAAACGATACCGGTCTATATGAATGGCATATAAGGGCATTTGATTGGGATTGTTACTCAGTATTTGGATCAGAATTTACGTTTATATTTATTGTTATTATTATTATTATCGTCGCTGTTATTTTTCCTGTTCTGCAATTTTGGAGATGAACATCCTGGATATAATTTAGACCAAATCACTGTGAAACCGTCGTGTTATACGTTGGACTGCAGGTCTCCGTCAATTTTGAGAAATTCCTGTTATTGCACCCCATCCAGAGGACTAAATTCTTTGGTGATTGTGTGGAACAACAGATTTTCCATGACGGAAGAGAAGTCGGTTTGGGGTGACTGAAGTACAATTTAAGATATTTCATATAATTTTACTGCTCCAAGGTTCCAATAAGACTCAAGGATATCTGGCAAAACGGGGTAAATTTTAGCCCTGCTGCGTGTGTTCATGTTCCGAATTGAGGTGATCGGTGAGTTGGACAACGTATCAGGATCACCAATTGATTTCTAATCCATCAGCAGCGCACTGCTAAAATAATATGTACCGTTTGTCGACCCTGCTTTGAATTACGCTCTTTGCCACATGGTGTGGGGAATCAATGCGATTTTTATGTGGCGTATATGTCCAAGCAGTGATTTTGATTAACACCACACAGACAAATTTATATAGAGATATGAATGTCAACACTTATAATTGCTTTGCTATATCGATGTAGTTCAAGATCTTGTTGGCCGATTTGAGCCAATCTACTTTTTAATAACGTCATATGTTCCTTGTTCTCTGAATAATTGGAAAGCAGAGGTGAGTAGGAATGACGACTCACCTGTGTTTACGATGTGGGAACTGGTTTATGACGAAACCTGTGCTGGGTGTGGATGACCATTCTGGGCATTGACCCCACGCAGGTCAGTTCATCATGTTCAGCTCCTTCTGCTTCGATGAAATGATTCATATTTTTCGAATCACTGTTTAAAGTGAGGTGATTTATTGTAGATCACATTTAGGTGCTGAGCTATCTCAGAATGCTTTGTGGCAATTGAGGGGTAGAGATTATCTGGATGGTGAGAGTGAAGAAAGAATACAGGGACCTGCTGTTTTGTCCAAATGTCATGGTTGCCACATCAACTGTGCTTGCTGGGATATATCTGGCACAGCATTTGTTACATCACGGGAGAGCATTAGGAAATTTGATGCTATAGTGACCTGTCTTCTTCCATTCCAAAATGGTTGAAGGAAAATGGAGACTTGTTAGTCAAATAAATTTTATTTCGTACCTAATAAGCCTCTGTAAGTTGCAGAGAACACAGATTACTATCATAATGCAAGAGGTTAGTACAACACATTAGACTGAGAGTTCTGGGGCAAAAGCATTCTGCCATGTAGTCTTAGAGTATAATCGTGTCTTGAAGTCTGGTCTTTCCTTCCCCAGAGCATCTTACACCTTGACATGGAGTGCTGTCTGAATGCTGATCCACCGACATGAATAATGGTTATATTTATCCCTTCACTTAATGGGCACTGGACTGGGGCGGAATGAGTTGTTCATGTGTGATATTAGCGTTTGCGGTTAATATTTCCATACCATTTCTGTCGTGTAACTTCTCAATTGAAATAAAAAAAAAACCTTTTGTCTGCAGCTTTCAGGCACTCTATATTATCCCGCGATCGACTGGAATGTTGTGTCCAATTGATCTAGATCTCCAGGAATGACTCTGTTTGAATTGCTTACCGATTGTGTCATTGTACTGAACAAGGATCACGAACTTCAGCCCAGATGCTCTGGCTCCAGTGGCCAAATGGTACTAAGAGGATATTCCATTGTTTTTTGCACTGCGTGTGGGTAACCGCTCAAATAGAAACTTATGAGACAACATTCTTGCTTTTCTGTGGAGATCTGTAAATGTAGCATTGTCGTAAGTGTGGAGCACTGAGAGGAGACGACCTGTGACTCTAATTGTAAGTTTTGCTAAGAATATCTTTTACTGTAGACCAATATTGGATGTGGGTCAATGAATTGACACCCAATTCCAGTGACAGAGTGACTGCAAAGGTAACTATGACCATAAGAATATGAAAGAGTGAGTGCTTCGTTTGGATGACCTTTCTCATTTCTGTACTATCCAGTGATGAAGTTCTCAATGCAGTTTGTAAAGATACAATGGTTTGCTAACAGGAAAATAGTCGCAACTGGTTAATTATCTTTGGTGCTAAGTTTACAAAGTGAAATGTCCCATTGAAGATAAAGAGATGCAATTTTTTCCGAGACCAACAACGGTCATTCAACAAAATGCCATGAAGACATATCATGTTGATTCAAGCAATGTTTTTGATGCTGATTAATCTAGCAAGATTAGGACAAGTTGAGCTCTATGTCGACACTAATGTCTTATCTGAACATTAATAAGTATGGATATAGAGTTGAAAATGGTGTCACGACATGCCATCTGTATTTGGTTAGAATAAGATTAAGGAGAAAGTGAGGTCTGCAGATGCTGGAGATCAGAGCTGGAAATGTGTTGCTGGAAAAGCGCAGTAGGTCAGGCACCATCCAGGGAACAGGAGAATCGACGTTTCGGGCATAAGCCCTTCTTCAGGAAGGGCTTATGCCCGAAACGTCGATTCTCCTGTTCCCTGGATGCTGCCTGACCTGCTGCGCTTTTCCAGCAACACATTTCCAGCTAGAATAAGATTAACAATTGTTAAATCTGCAATTCATAATCTGCCTACAGTTAATTGTTCAGCGATCGCTGCCCTACGCTTTGTGATGTGTGGCTTCCTTCGGAGGAAGAGCTCTCGATGAGAACCTGGTGCATCAATCAGTTTTAAGGCAACACATAAAAATAAAAATACGAATAGCAATAGAAAAAAGTCTGTTTCAACAAATAACTAAATTCAGTAGCTGCAATATTACAGCTATATCTAATAAATGATTGTAAGTGCATCACATCGAATTAAGCCTTTCCATTTACGAAGTGTTCTAATCCTGAATGAGCATTCCACATTAATGAACCTCAGTTGCAGTCTCCATCATTAGTGGAAATATCATTTCCGTAATTTCATCACAAAGCACTGTGTATTCTCTACCCATCTGCCATAATCCATGCCACTTCACAGCTTACAAATCCAATTTCCTGATTTATAAGCATTTATCTTCTTTTAGCGTCATAATGGCAAACATTCCGACGCTCTGGAGCTCAAACTCTGTCACTTGCTTGTTGTATTTTCGACGATGACCTCTGACCTTCCCAATATTCACATGTTAAATCTGTCTTGCACCACACTTCGGACTGTTTGCCTTGCATTCACAGTAGGATTGGCTTTCTGTTTATCTATCAATTTAGCCTATTTTTACAATTAAACTTTAATTCCTGAAAAATGATTCAATTCTTTCACATACAAATCACAAATAGTGATTCACAATAAGGCAGCCCTCAAATAATAACCAAAGAACTCAATGAGATTAAATTCTGCTAATCTCATTCTACCTGGTTTCATCTTGACCACAGGTGAAAATGGTTTCAGCTGTTGGAATGCAATCATCTCAACTGTCGAACATCGCTGCAGCAACTGTTCAGGGTCATATACTAGGCCCCAAAATCTGTATCTGCCTCAGCAATGCATTTCCTTCCACCATCATTTCCAAATAAAAGATATTTTCTTGTGATTGCACAATGGTTAGCACCATGTATGATGCATTAGGTAGGGAAGAGGTCTGTGCCAATATACAGTAAGATAAAATTTCGTTTAGTCTGATAAGTGACAAGCGTTGGCTTCAAAACGAAATGCAGAAATTTTGCAATCCATATGTATGTTGGGTGTCTCCCATTCTTTGCTTAACTGATCAAAATTGTCTTTGTGGTGGATCGTGTAGTCATATGGGAAACCCCAGCCAGTCTGTGTAGTCTATAAAACATATTAAATCAACCACTGCCGACACCACAAAAAAGCATGATCGTGTTTTCATGAGCAATCCGCTGATCATGTTCTTCACTATGTCTTTTACAAGTGCAAATGATCCATTTAGAACGTGTTTTCTGTTATGTGGTTCAGATCCTTTAACTTTATATTACAAGGTACAACAATCATCTTTGTGTCATTAAGTCCAGTCTGCATGAATAATGCTCCATCAGCAACTTGAAATCTCTTCTTGTCCTTTCTCTTACAGTTAGTCTCGTGGTGATTGTAATTTTAGCTCGGGGCAAATGTGGTCTTTCCACATGCAGCACTATCTACCTGGTGGCCATGGCAATTTCTGACCTCCTGTTCATTGTTTTTTATGTCGTACTTATCCGATTTCAACAATTTTATTATCCACGGTGTTTCCTGAGCATCACTCCGGTTTGCAGTCTTATCAATGTCCTCCACCACCTGACCATTGACTGTTCTGTCTGGTTCACTGTTGCCTTTTCTTTCGATCGATTTGTCGCCATTTGCTTTCATCAGATGAAAACTACATATTGCACAAAGAAAACTGCAATGAGAGTTCTAGCAATCATCTGCATTTTCTTTTCTTTAAAGAACATTCCCACGTACTTTCGATTTAAACCTGGAACGATTATCAACAACATTCAATGGTACTGTCATGTCTGGTCCAGTTATTATTACGACCGTCGGTGGATAAGTTTCAGATATTTTGAACAATTTTTAACACCAATGTTCCCATTCATTTTTATTCTCTTTCTCAACGTTCTGACTGTCAGACACATCTTCCAGGCTATTAGGGTGCGTGAGGGATTCGGGAATCAGAGAAAAATAGAGAACGATCCAGAGGTAGAGAGCAGAAAGAAGTCTGTGATTTTACTTTTTGCCATATCTGCCAGCTTCATACTCCTCTGGTTGGGCTGTATTTTATATTACTTTAATGCTGGTTATTCATTGGATTATGCTGTTTATCGTCTATTTGAACTAATTGTATTTATGCTGCGGAACTTAAGCTGCTGCACAAATGCATTTATTTATGTGGTGACACAGAAAAAGTTCAGAGACCAGATAAAGTATGCTGCTAAATATCCAGTGAAAAAAATAATTCAATTAACGAATAAATCCAAGTAAATGAGAAACAAGATTAGATGCAGCAAATAATGGAACGAGGAGTCTACGTGAGGAAAGGGCTAAAAGGATAAAAAGGAGTCGAAACACGGCAATACTCCTTTTCTAATGGACAAGGAATGACTCCTGCTGTTTTCCTTAATCTGTTCTCTCCATCCAGCTGAGGTTATCCACAGTTGTGTGTTTATTTTTAAACGAAAGCCTGCAAGAAAGTAAACAATCTGAACTAAAATAAAATAGCCAAACAGGCAATGTGTAACCACATGGAGCAGATGTGCGCTCAAGATTTAGGGAGAATGAACTTGCAGTGCAGCTTGCTCAGCATCACAGCAACAAATTCCCTGTCTACACCACCGGTAGTAGCAGTGCGTACCATAGACAAGATACACAGCAAAATTCCATACAAAACAACTTCTGAACACACAGCACTCTTATCTGGAATGCAAAGCTCAGCAGATAAATAGGAAAACCACCAGTTGAAAATTTCACATCAAACCACTCACCAACCTGGCTTGAACAAACATTTGGTTCCAAAAGGTGCCAATGTTTGAAAATCCTGGTACTCCTTCCTTTACATCACTTTGTATTTAACTGCACAAAATGGAATCCAGCCATTCAAGAAGGTAACTCCCCACCGCTTCCTCCAGACTTGCTAATATGGGGAACAAAAGCCAGCAGACAGCCAGAAATGCCAAAACACCATGAATAAATTATAAAAGAATTTCACTATTTGCTGCCAAGATTGCATGCCATGTGTCCGTATCCTCAGTTATCAGAAAATTGAGAAACGATTCCATTGAAATATATAAGATTCTGAACGACAGAGGCTTGATAGGGGAGATGCTGAGAAATTATTCCCGCACGTGTGCCAATCTTAAACACGTGAACGCAATCTCAAGATAAGGAAACGCTTATTTGGAATGAGAGGAGGTGACGCCTTTTTCCTCAAATCATCTCAGAGTCTTTGGTATTTGATATCGCTGAGGATTGTCGGTGCTCCCTCACTTAGTTCATTTCAGACTGAAAGCAACAACTTCCTGGTACCGCAAAGCATCATTGGAAATGGGGAGGACGCTGGATTTGAAGTCTGAAATCAGCCACAATCATATTGAGTGATGGAACAGATCGAATAAACGCATCTTCTCCCGCTCGTTTCCTGGGCTCTTGTGTTCCTTGCTGAACCAGTCAGCAATCCGTTTAGATTTGTTTCCATGAACTCTTTGTCATTTAAAGTTTGCAGCTTCCACCCTATAACAGACCATTTCATTTCTTCTTCAGCACCATCCCTGTTCCAATTGCTAAAAAAAAACTTTTCTAACTTCCATTAGTTCTGCTGAAATACCCCATAAAACAATGGTTATTGTCTCCCTTGCTCATTTCCATCACACAAGTGCCCGCTCTCTCTGGATGCTGCCCCACCTTGTTAGTTTTCTCAACATGGCCTTATCAGAGGCAATGGGTCCACCTTTCCCTCTTTCTGTGACAGGATGCATTCGCCAGATCAACTCCTTAATATTCTGTTCCTTCATAGATCACATTGGTGCAATAAAGGAATATATGAGAGACGTTGTTATCACAAAACACATTTTATGGTACATGCCTTCCAGGGGGGGAAAGGCCAAAATAATGACTCAACGTACTTTAGCGCCTAAGTTCATGCCATCTCCTGGTAGAGACTTAGTGTATCTGCAGTCTACAGGCAGACCTGCAAAAAAGAAGTAGAAAAACGGATGAATGCACCTTCAGCATGCATTGCAACCCTCTCCACGGACGACAGGCGATATAATATGAAAGGGCAAAAATAGCTGTGTGGACGTTATTTGGAAGTGGGTGCACCAGTACAATCGTTGTAGGTGGGCTTCTCACTTGCCTTACCCACACCACATACGTCTTCCTCTGAAGAACCCCGAGGGAATTAGAAATGGTCAATCCTAACAGAAACCGGTTCATGGAATAGTACTATTAAACATAGGTGAGAGGTATTGGCCCGGTTCCGAGCTTCCTCCTCCGCCAAATACTAGCCACGCGACGTCTGGCTGAAGAACGGCTCAGGTTCCACTAGGGATCTTCCTACCCCACAGTATCAACGTCGATTTCTCTGGTTTCCTACTCTCACTCCCCTCACTGAATTCCAGGTTCAGCCCTGCAACTCAGCACTACCCTGTAGAACTGTGCCACTAATCCATCTTCCATCCAACATATCCGATCCAACCTTTGCTCCGACCTATCGACATCACTTGCAGCTCCATCTTCCTATTGCCTTCCAAGATACTTTACCCTTAGCTCCCCAATCCCCTCCCATTTACCTTTAAGCTCCGTTCTCCATCCTCACATTCCGACTGAAGGACTTCCGCCCGAAACGTCGAATGTGTTGCTTCTTGGATGCTACTTCACCTGCAGTGCTTTTCCAGCTTCAATGTTTTGACAAAGGTGAGATGTCAAATGATACCGTAAAGCATTCCAACACCAGAACATTTCTCGTTCGATTGAAGCAAATGTATTACATGTTAACCAATGCCGTAATGTACACAGCATTTGATACCACTGGGGCCACCAAATGTGGGGAATGCCAAAATCTCACTCGACACCAGAAGGATGACGCTGTCACAAGGGTCAATGCTTTGCCGTTCCTAGTGATTTTTTATTGAACGTGCAGGGTATGAATGAGAACGGGCAGAGGGTGAGACAAATCATTAAAGCATTAACTATTTAAAGTGAGGCAACTCTCAAAAACCAGGCAGGGCTAGTTCAGAAAGTTATGGAGATACAGTTCGAGGGGCTGTTGGCAATGGAGGCACGTGCTAAAACAATTAATCATTTGATCGACAGGGAATGAAAGGGTACTAAAGATATACATTACCCCATCATATACCTCAATTTCTGCTTCAGACCCCAACATTAGTATTACTCAAGCTCGAAAGATGCACATCAAACAAGGTGAGCGAAAATTGCTCGTGGTATCTGACATGTGTCATGACAATTTCATGGATTATGAAGCGATCAGATAAAACCCTATTCTAGGTTAAAAAAAAATGACTGTAGATGCTGGAAAACAGATTCTGGATTAGTGGTGCTGGAAAAGCACAGCAGTTCAGGCAGCGTCCGAGGAGCTGTAAAATCGACGTTTCGGGCAAAAGCCCTTCATCAAGAATACAGGCAGAGTGCCTGAAGGGTGGAGAGATAAATGTGTGGAGGGTGGCGGTGAGGAGAATGTAGCATAGAGTACAATAGGTGGGTGGGGGAGGGGATGAACGTGATCGCTCAGGGAGGAGGGTGGAGTGGATAGGTGGAAAAGAAGATTGTCAGATAGGACAAGTCATGGGGACAGTGCAGAGCTGGAAGTTTGGAACTGGGGTGAGGTGGGGAAGCGGAAATGAGGAAACTGTTGAAATCCACATTGATGCCTTGGGGTTGAAGTGTTCCGGTTCTGCAGGGATCGGTTATGGAACCTCTGCTCTTTGTGAGTTTTACAAATGGCTTGGACGAGGAAGTGGAAGCGGAAGTTAGTAAGTTATCAGATGACATGAGTGGTGGTGAAATTGTGGATAGTGTGGAGATTTTTTTTCGGTAGCCACGGGATATTGACAGGATGCAGAACCGAGAAGATAAGTGGCAGATGCATTTCAATCTGGAATAGTATGAATTCATTCACTTTCGACGATAAAATTTGAACACGGAATACAGGATTGAAAGGATGATTCTTGGCAGTGAGGAGGGGAACAGGGCTCTTCGTATCCATGTCCACAGATCCTTAAAAATTGCCACCAAATTTGGTAGGGCTGTTGAGAAGACGTATCGTTTGTTGACTTTTATTTGCAGGGGGATTGAGTTTTCTAACCGCGAGGTTATGTTGCAGCTCTATAGAGTCCAGGCTAGATCGCACTTGGAATTTTGTGTTCACTTCTGGTCAGCTTATTATCAGAAAGATGTGGAAGCTTCAGAGTGGGTGCAAATGAGATTTGCCAGGATGCTGCCTGGACTGGAAGGGAGGGTTTTATCAAGAAACGTTGAGAGAGCTAGGGCTTTTTCACTGGAGTGAAGAAAGATGAGAGCTGACTTGATCGAGGTGTACAAGATGTTGAGTGGCATAGATAGAGTGGATGACTCGTGATTTTTTTTTTACATTATGGAAATGTGTATCACGAGGAGGCACAATTTTAAGGTAATTGGTGGAAGGTTTAGTGGAGATGTCAGAGGTACATTCTTTTCTCAGAGTGGTGACTGTGTTGGATGCACTGCCAGCAGTGGTAGTAGAGTCAGATACATCAGGGACAGTTTATCAACTCTTGGATCATCACGTGGAATTAAGTACAATGAAGGTTATGTGAGTTATCCTGATCTTAGAGGAGGATAGAAGGCCAGTACGGCATCGAGGGCCGAATGGCTTATTTTGTGCAACACGGTTATGTGTTGCGTCACTTACCGATCACACTGCAATATCGTTCCAGGGAATTGGTGATCCATTACAGCAGATAAAGACGTCACTTGGTTTGGCAGAGTGAACCAAAATGGATGTGTTGCGAAAACCAGCATTGAAACTGGTCAGATCCTCAAAATAACAATGTCTGAACGGAAATATTTCATTCAGGTACATGGGCCAGACCATCACAAGCTGGCCTTCTTTCGGACATCATCGTCCTTCAAAGTAAATCTGTCAAGATTATCAGGCATGTCTATCGTTCAATAACTCCTGCTGCCTCTCCTGGGTTATTGAACCAAGTTTGGAATTAAACAGTTTGGAAAAAACAAAAGAACTGATGAAACTGTAAATCAGAAACAAGAACATAAGTTGCGGGGAAAGCTCAGTCGGTCTGACAACATCATAAATCTTCAGGTCTGAAGAACAATTACTGGTTACGAAATGTTCACGCTGCTTTTTTCCCAACAGATGCTGGCAGACCTGTTGAATTTCACCAAGAATTTCTGTGCAGTCTTTCAGATCTCTGGTATCCGAAGTTCCTTGTTTAAGTAGACCTGATGTTGAACAATCCAAGTGGATGTTGCATCAGGTGATAGTCTATTTCATCCATTGAGGCACATGTGAAGGGTCATAGGGTCATAAAATCCCCAAAACTGTGGAAATGGTCTTTCATTCCATCAAGTCCACACCGACTCTCTGAACTGTATTCTGCCCAGTCTCAACCGTCATATCTTGTAACGCCATATTTTCCATGGCAAATCCATCAACCCTGCACATCCCTCAACATTATGGGCAAATTAGCGTGGCCAATCCACACAACCTGCACATCTTTGGACTGAAAGAGGAAACCGGAACACCCGGAGGTAACTCACATGGACACCATAGAAAATGTGCAGTCTCCATGCAATTAAATCAGTCTTAAATCAAAAACTAGGGATATGGGTAATTGGAAGGGTTTTGAGATGGACAACAAAAGTTTAGACCACAGTGTGAATCATATGCTGAACAACCTAATTTCAGTGCTGTAAAACATCTAAAATATGATGACAGAATACAACAGGATCTTGACCAGATGGGCCAATGAGCAGAGAAGTCAAAGATGGAGTTTAATTCAGATAAATGCGAGGTGCTGCATTTTGGGAAAGCAAATCTTAGCAGGATACACTTTATGGTAAGTTCCTAGAGAGTGTACCAGAACAAAGAGACCTTGGAGTGCAGGTTCATAGCTCCTTGATAATGTAGTCGCAGGTAGATAGGATAGTGAAGAAGGTGTTGGTATAGTTCCTTCTATTGGTCAGAGTATTGCGGACAGGAGTTTGGAGGTCGTGTTGCAGCTGTACAAGACATTGGTTATGCCATTGTTGGAATATTGCGTGCAATTCTGGTCTCCTTCCTATCGGAATGATGTTGTGAAACTCGACCAAATGTCCCAACCCAATCGAGTCCCACCTTCCAGCACCTGGCCCATATCCCTCCAAACCTTTCCTATTCATATACCCAGCAAATTCCTCTTAAAAATTTCAATTATATTAGCTTTCACCACTTCCTCGGGCAGATGATTCCAATGACATACCACCCACTCTTTGTGTGAAAAAGTTGCCATTAGATCTCTTCTATATCTTTCCCCTCTCACCCTAAAACTATGCCCTCTCGTTCTGGACTCTCCGACCACAGGGAAAAGATTTGCTCTATTTACCCTTTCCATGCCCCTCTTAAGTATGTAAACATCTATAAGGACTCCCTTCAGCCTCCGACGCTCGAGAGAAAACAACCCAGCCTGTTCAGCCTCTCCTTTTCGCTCAAATCCTCCAACACTGGCAACATCCTTGTAAATCTTTTCTGAACCCTTTCAGGTTTTCCATGCTGTTCATAACTATGACAACATTACTCTATGACTCTATATTTCATTTCAATTTACCTTTCATTTTGATTCTGAGTATGATTGACCTCATGCTGATTGAAATATAGTCACAGGGTCATCGAGATGGACAGCATGGAAACAAACCCTTCTGTCCAACCCGTCCATGCCGACCGGTTATCCCAACCAAATCTAGTCCGAACTGCCAGCACCCGGCCCAAATCCTTTAAAACCCTTCCTATTCATATACCCATCCAAATGTCTCTTAAATTTTGCAATTATACCAGCCTCCGCCACATCTGCTGCCAGCTCATTCCATTCTGAAAATGTGTTGCAGGAAAGGCGCAGCAGGTCCTGCAGCATCCAAGGAGCAGGAGAATCGACGTTTCGTGCTTGAGTCCTTCTTCAGTGCTCATGCCCGAAACGTCGATTCTCCTGTTCCTTGGATGCTGCCTGACCTGCTGCGGGTTTCAAGCAACACATTTTCAGCTCTGATCTCCAGTATCTGCAGTCCTCACTTTCTGCCAGTTCCTTCCATGCATGTACCACCCTGTGCGTGAAAAAAGATGCCCCTTAGGTCTCTTTTATATCTTTCCCCTCCCACCCTAAACCTATGCACTCTAGTTCTGGACTCCCCGACACCAGGGAAAAGACTTTGCCTATTGACCATATCCATGACCCTCATAATTTTGTGAAAAACTGTAAGGTCACCTCTCAGTCTCCAACGCTGCAGGGCAAACAGCCACAACCTGTTCAGTCTCTCCTGGTAGCTCAGATCCTCCAAACCTCGCAACATCCTTGTAAATCTTTTCTGGACCCTTTCAAGTTTCACAACATATTTCCGATAGGAAGGAGACCAGCAATTCACGCAATATTCCAACAGTGGCCTAACCAATGTCCTGTACAGCCGCAACATGACCTCCCAACTCCTGCACTCAATACTCTGACCAATAAAGGAAAGCATACCAAACACCTTTTTCATTATCCTATCTACCCGCGACTCCACTTTCAAGGAGCTATGAATCTGCACTCCAAAGTCTCTTTGTTCATACAACACTCCCTAGGACCTTACCATTAAGTATATCAGTCCTGCTAAGATTTGCTTTTCAGAATTGCAGAACCTCGCATTTCTTTGAACTAAACTCCATCTGCCACTTCTCAGCCCATCTGGTCCAGATCCTGTTGTAATCTGAAGTAACCCTCTTCGCTCTCCACTACACCTCTAATCTTGGTGTCATCTGCAAACTGACTAACTGTACCTCTTATGCTCGCATCCAAATCAATTATGTAACTGACAAAAAGTAGAGGTCCCAGCACCGATCCTTGTGGCCCTCCACTGGTCACAGGCCTCCAGTCTGAAAACCAACCCTCCACCGTCTCCCTCTGTATTCTGCTTTTGAGCCAGTTCTGTATCCAAATGGCTACTTCTCCCTGTATTCCATGAGATCTAAGTTTGCTAATCAGTCTTCCATGGGGAACCTTGTCGAACTGAAGTACATATAGATCACATCTACTGCTCTACCCTCATCAATCTTCTTTGTCACTTCTTCAAAAAAACTCAACCAAGTTTGTGAGACATGATTTTCCACGCACAAAGCCATGTTGACTATCCCGATTCAGTCTTTGTCTTTCCAAAAACACGTATATCCTGTCCCTCAGGATTCCCTCCAACAACTTGCCCGCCACCGAGGTCAGGCTCACTGGTATATAGTTCCCTGGCTTGTCTTTACCGCCCTTCTTAAACAGTGGCACTACGTTTTCCGCCACCTCACCTGTGACAATCGATGATACAATTATCTCAGCAAGAGGCCCAGCAATCACTTCTCTAACTTCCCACAGAGTTCCCGAGTACACCTGATCAGGTCGTGGGGAGTAAAATGCATGGAGAAAAGTTGTTTGTGCTTTCAGTTAACTCTGTGTATATCAATGAGTTGTATTGGAGAATGTATCCTCTCACAGAAAGAGAAACAGATAGATGTCATTCCCACTGAAATAAACACAGACCATATTGAGAAAACATCGAACGAAAGAGGGTGGGACGCTGCAGAAGAATGGAAGAAAATTAAAACGGTAATGAAGTCTGAGCAATCGGAATGGGCTGTTGCTGTAGTAAATCAGAGATCATTTATAAGAGGGTGGAGACTGCAAAGACTTAATAACAATAGTCTCACGGACCTATATTGCAATGATTGGTCATGCGTTCATAATAGTAATGAAAGCTCAGGAAACTGGAGCAGGAGGAGACTGTGCAGCCTGTTCAAATCATTTAGGCTACTCTGGCAGTAAATACAATTACTGTTGGTTTTATTTTTCGAATTCAGTTTCCTGTCCACTCCACATGCCCGCTGATTCTCTGTGAAACCGCCAAACTGTCTATTCCAATACGAAATGTACTCAATGAGGAAACACCCATAGTCCTCAGTGATAGAGAATATTAAAGACCCAGTGTTGTCTCCTCATCTCAATCAGAAATAATCTGTCACTTTCGCCGACGTTGTATCAATGAAACCGAAAGAACTGAAGCTGTTGCAAATAAGAGACAAAACAGAACTTAGTGGAAAAGCTCAACATATCCAGCAGCATCTCTGATGACAAATGAAATGTAATGTTTCGCGTCTGGTGACCCATCAATTACCAGACCTGAAACGTTAACTCTGATTTGTTATGAGAGAAGCTGCATGATCTGCTGAGTTTTTCCAGCAACTCACTAGATTGTGCCCTTGTATTTTAGATTACAAAATTCACAGGAATACGTTCTCAGCAGAGACACTACCAATTTTTGCCTCTCCACAATCTGTTGCATTCCAAAGAAATCGCCTTTCAGTTTCTAGAATATATTCAGAAACTCACCAAACGAGATATTTTTCCGAGCAAGGGTGGAGAGAGGCTTGATGTTGAATTGGCAACTGGTGGTGTTCCTGTCTATCTGCTGTGCCTTGCGTTCTGGACTATCGAGCCATAGATCTGGAAGCTGCTCTGTCAGGAAGCTTGGTGAATTTCTGCAGTACATTTTGAACAACACACAGCTGCTACAGACTGTTGTTGGTTGAGACAGGGGATGTTTCTGGCTGTGGAGCAGAGCACTACTGCTCTCCATCATCATCAATCCGTGACAAAAATGGACATCCACTGTTTACACGGATCTGCTGTATGAGTTTGTTAATTGTAAAAATGACCAAGGAACGTTAAACATGTTCACCTCTTTCCCTGACACTTGGGCCATCACGCGACTGTTCTAGCTCCTTATCCTAATTTCATCTGTAAAAGTTGTGAATGAGATGATTGACATATGGTGCAATAGATGGTTAAATCAGGGAAGAATCGGCTAGTGCATACCTATCCTATATATTTCTGTGTGTCTGCACGTAGCTGTGAGTACTCATGTGTGTTCTCGTTCTGTGTCTGTGTCTCGGTGTTTCTTTCTATTTGATTCTCCGTGTCTGTGTTGGTATGTGTGAATATTAGTAGGTTTCAGTGTGCGTATTAGTATGTGTCCTTTTGCTTGTGAGTATGTGTGTCTGTATCACTGCAATGGGCTCTCTGTTGTTCTGATGGTTGTATCAATTGAAGTGTCTGTCGACCCATTCTTCGGGTGTTTAAAGTGTTATGGACTCGGGGACACAACTCAAAACATTCTCGAGAAGGCAGGCTGGGACCTAACTTTGCAACTTGTTTTGGTAAGTTCACAGTGAAAATTACCCGGAGTAAGATAACTAGGTTGACTACTCGATTTTAAAAGAGTCAAAAACATCACAAAATTACACAATGAAACACAAAGAATACAATAAAGAACCCCTACAGAACTCAATGCATCCAACTAGATATAATTAGACTCTTCCGAATACGCACAAGAATCCAAATAAGCAAACTCCCTTAAAAACCTAGTATAAATGGGACACATACTTACAGGTTGAAGTTGAAGGGCAGAAAAGAGGGAGCGTTTCCATGGAGCTCCCTGTTGAACTTCCCACTTCAATCTGAACTAAACCTGCTCAGCTCAACTAGTTTGAGAGCTGACAATTCCCCTCTATTTAAACAGGTCTCTACTAAAGCATGAGCAATTTGACATGAAATCTCATCCGTTTATATATAAATGAAAGGTCTCAAAAATCCTTTTTATTCCATTTATAAAACAGGCTGACCGAAAGCTGAGAAATGTGTTGCTGGAAATGCGCAGCCGGTCAGGCAGCATCAAATGAACAGGAGAATCGACGTTTCGGGCATAAGCCCTTCTTCAGGAATGAGGAGGGTGTGCGAAGAAGACTAAGATAAAAGATAGGGAGGAGGGACTTGGGGAGGGGCATTGGAAATGAGATAGGTGGATGGAGGTTAAGGTGAGGGTGATAGGCCGGAGAGTGGGTGGGGGCGGAGAGGTCGGGAAGAAGATTGCAGGTCATGAAGGTGGTGCTGGGTCCGAGGGATGGGACTGAGCTAATGTGAGAGGAGGGAA
This sequence comes from Chiloscyllium plagiosum, assembly GCF_037043375.1. Classification (NCBI taxonomy): domain Eukaryota; kingdom Metazoa; phylum Chordata; class Chondrichthyes; order Orectolobiformes; family Hemiscylliidae; genus Chiloscyllium; species Chiloscyllium plagiosum. Next base: position 25,850,118 of record NW_028270188.1, read on the forward strand.
AATGAGGAAGCTGGAGAAATCTGCATTCATCCCTTTTGGTTGGTGGGTTCCTAGGCGGAAGATGAGTCGCTCTTCCTCCAGGCGTCGTGTTGCAATGGTCTGGCAATTGAGGAGGCCAAGTACCTACATGTCATTAGCGGAGTGGGAGGGGGAGTTAAAGTGTTCAGCCACAGGGCGGTTGGGTTGGCCCGTGCGGGTGTACCAGAGGTGTTCTCTGAAAAGTTCCGCAAGTAGGCGGCCTGTATCCCCAATGTAGAGGAGGCCACACTGGGTGCAGCGGTTGCAGTAAATGATGTGTATTGTGGCGCAGGTAAATTTGTGACGGATATGGAAGGATCCCTTGTGGCCTTGGACAGAAGTGAGGGGGAGGTGTGGGCGCAAGTTTTGCATTTCTTGCGGTTGCAGGGGAAGGTGCCAGCAGTGGAGGTTGGGTTGGTGGAGGGTGTGGACCTGACGAGGGGGAAGCGGAGGCATGGTCTTTCTGGAACGCTGATAGGGGAGGGGAAGGTAATATATCCTTGGCGGTGGGGTCTCTTTGGATGTGACGGAAATTGCGAAGGATGATACGATGTATCTGGAGGTTGGTAGGTTTGTAGGCGAGGACCAGTGGGGTTCTGTCCTGGTGGAGATTGGAAGGGCGGGGTTCAATGGCGGAGATGCGGGAAGTGGAGGAGATGTGGTGGAGAGCATCGTCAACCACGTCTGAGGGGAAATTGCGGTCTTTAAAGAAGGAGGCTATCTGGGTTGTTCAAGAATGGAACTGGTCTTCCTGGGAGCAGAGCGGTGGAGGCGAAGTGTCTGTAAGTCAGGAAACCCTTTTCTTTTACGAACAAGAGACGATCTTTGTGTCTCCTACCCCCTTAAAAAATGAACTACCAATTCCAAAAGATGACTTCGTTTCAAAACCTTCAAAACCCATTTTGTAGTCTAAATGCACACATACATTGTGCTAACTATAAACATGCAAACATGCATATCCGCATTGAAAGTCAAGGCAAGGCACTCCCACTCTATGTTTCATTTGCGTGTCGATAACGCATCAACCATTACATTTCTGCGACTTGTCACATGCACAATTGTGAAATCGAATGTTTGCAACAACAATAAATTCATCTAAACAGTCTGGAATCTTTGTCCTTAATTTTTTTCGAAAATATCAATGAGTTGCGATTAGTGTATACAATTGTGTCAGATGCATTGTTGATAAAATAAACACTGAAATTTTGTTATGCCAACAACAAGCTGAAAGTCTCTTTTTCCACCGTTGAATGTTTCTGTTGATGAACTTTCAACTTCTTGGAAAACCACGTGATGGGTCTCTTTATTCCCTTGTGATCCCCCTCCAGGAACACAGCCCCAACACCCACATTACTGTCATCGATAGCCAACTCGAAAGGCTTTTAGTGATCCGGTGTGGCTAATAATTGGCAGTGGTTAACACAGATCTCAGCTGTCAAATGACTTGTGACAGTCCGCTGTCCACTGCTACTTCCTGCCCTTTTTAAACCATTTTGATGAGAGGAGTAGCCACACTGTTAAATTTCGGCACAAACGTTCGGTCAAATCCATTCAATCCCAGGAACTGTAGTACCGCTTTTTTTTTGTCGACGATGTGGGAGATTCCCAAATTACTTTTGTTTTGTATGTCACATGTTCACTTGTCCATGTCCGGTAACATGGAACAGGAAGATGACTTGAACTTTGTCAAATTCACCTTTAGCTAGGTTTACAAACCAAGCCTGCCTTCCCTAGTCGAATGAAGAAGTCTGACAGATGCTATGAATATTCGTTCCATGAGTGACTAAAATCACCACGTCATCAATATACAGCACAAAGTTGGGTAATTTCGCAGTGAGCTTATTAGTCACTCTCTGAAATGTGGCTGGAGCGTTTTACAAACCAAATGGCATGACGTTGATTTGATATCGTCCATTTGGCGTTACAAAAGCCAAAACTGCCTTTGTTCTCGCTGAAAGTGGTAGATGCCAGTCGCCTCTGAGCAAGTCCAACTTAGAAATGTAAGTTGCTTTATCCGCTTCTTTGACATAGTTCTCCAACCATGGAATTGGATATGCATCAGTTTTCGTAACGGCGTTGACTTTCGACAGTTCACACATTACCGTTGGGTAGCATCTGGCTTTGGCACCATGATTGTGGGTGAGCTCGAGACACTATAACTCACTTCAATTATGAATGTCGGAGCAGGCGCTCTATATCCTTCTGAACCTGTGCTAATTTTAGAGGGATATACCTATCAGCATGTTGTTTAATTGGAACAGCATCTCCTATAACTACATCATGTATAAGTAGATTAGTACTTCTCAGTTTATTTCCGCATGTCACCCCATGTGAAAGTACTAACTATTTTAGGTAATTTTGATTTTCTTGTGGAAGGTAAGTCAATAATGTATCCCAATTTTTGATAACGTCCTCAATATCCAATATGATTTGAGGAATGTTCAATTCAGAATCCTCTGAACATGCTTCTTCCTTATGTGCTGTAATCATTAACACCTTCACCTCTTGCTTTCCTTCCCGATCACAATGTCGTTTGAACATATTCACATGGCACACCCTGTGAGAATTCTTCCTGTCTGGAGTCCTTATCAAGTAGTTCACCCCCTTCAATTTCTTATCAATTTAATAAGGTCAACAAAATATTGATTTTAAAGGCGACTTGTTACTGGAAATAATACAAATACCTTATTCCCAATTGCAATATCGAGCTTTTGTGATTACTCATCCGCATCTTGTTTCATTGTATGCCGTGGTACTTTCTAATGCTGTCTCGCCAACTCTCCAGCTCTGTTTTATCTTTCTCTACAGATAGTCCAAATGGGTGGTCTCTGAATGCCGATTTATCAATTTCTCCTGAATCAATTTTAACGGTTCAATTCGCGCTCAAAAATTAATTCAAATTGACTAAATTTGTTCGATTCTGTTGGTGCATCTCTGATCCCAAAAAGTACAAACGGAACTTCTGGGGAAATCTGATGTACACACAGATCTGGGTGTTCAGGTCCATTGTTCCCTGAAGGTGGCAAAGCAGACTAGTAATCAAGAAGGCATAAAACATTCTTTCCTTTATTGGACGGGTATTGAGTAGAAGAGTTGTCACATTACAGATGCATAAGACTTTGGTTTGGGCACATTTTGGAATATTGCTTAACTTTCTCTTCGCGCATCACCAAACGGATGTGGATACTTTGGCAACGATGCTGAGGAGTTTCATTAATGCGTTACCTAGTACGGAGGGTGCAAGCTATGAAGAAAGTTTGATTAGATTAGGACTCCTTGCATTGGAAAGACGGAGGTTGAGGCGGGACCTAATTGAGGTCGACCAAACCATGAGAGACATAGATAGTTTGGATATAAGAAGCTTTTTCCTCGAGGGGTGAGTTAATTATTCGGGGTCACGAGATCAAATTGAGCGTGTAACTGTTAAGTGGAGATTTCATTGGAAAGTTCTGTACATAGTGGTTGGTGGGTGCCTGGAGCACGGTGCCATCGGAGGTGTTAGAGGCGGGCACGTTTGCAGATCTTAAGATGTATCTCAACAAATACATGAATAGGCACAGAGCAAAGAATAAAGCCCTTGAAAAAATACGCGTCAGGTTTAGATAGAGGTACTGGTTCAGTGCAGACTTGGAGGGAAGAATATTGCAGACTGTTCCTATGCTGAATCTTCCTTTATTCTTTGTTCTTTCACCCCGTAGACTTATATGTCAATGTGCGGGAATGAGAGAGAGATCAAGTGTTTCATGTGAGTGTGAGTGCGAGTTTGCGTGAGAGAGTGCGTGCTTCCGTGTGTGCATGCTTCGTAAAGTGCGTGCGTGTGAGTACATGTGATGGAGTATATGCCTGTGAGAATGTGTGCGCGTGTGAGAGTGTGGTGGTTTATGTATATTTGTGTAGGAAACAGCGTGTGTAAGAGAGATGATCTGCGTGAGTGTGAACGTATGTACGTGTGTGTGCGTGTGCGTGTGTGAGAGAGAGAGAGAAATAGTGTCGTTGGGTCACCCAGAATGTGACATGAACCCATGTTCCCCATTGAGGCCATCCTCATTGATTTCGAACTTGGCTGCCAGCCTCTGCTCGGTCCCTCTCATTGTTGCATCTTCCGAAATCCGCCCTAGAGGATGTTCCTAACCGCTGTAGTGTTCACCGACGGGGAAGAAACGCCCCTGTCCCACGTTTGTTTCGAGGTTTCCTGTCATTCATTGTCATAACGTCTGCTTGACCTCGCTACAGAATTCTGTTGCGTATCCTTGCTTCACAATCTCATACTTTCTTTATTAAGCATGTGCACACATCAACACACACTCTCTCATGTGCACTCGTACTCACGTGCACACACTCACGTGCATACACAAACTCTCTCACTCACATGCACTTGTACATGCACATTAGAGCATGGGGCGAATTTTTATTTGAAGAATTATATTTGCATACTCTTTCTAATTTGCTCAAAAATGCACAAACTGCAGGCAGTCAATGCATGTAATATTTGTAAATTCCACATTGGAAGTGGAAACAGTCTGACTCTCTATTGGAGTACAAACGGATCTGAACCTTACATTGTCTGAGCTGAGAAATCACATTTTTTTGTTAGCAAAACATTATGTTATATCGAGAATGTGACTTAAAAGACTCTCAAATTTACATGTTAATGAAACAAAATGAAAGGACAAACGTAAGGGGCCAGGGCTGTCAGGCAAGGTAACTCCATGGCTCAGGTGGCGATGAGGAGGAATCAGCAGCGTCGATCGGAATGTTCTTTTCCACAGAAATATCCCATTGGTCCTCTATTCTCCTTTAATCATCCTTTGAGAATCCACCCACGAAAGTATCAGCATGAATTACTTCAATGTTATAACACAAGGCATGTGCCACTGTTCGGTCCGACACAAGTATGAAAACATTCAAAATTGTTGATCATATTGTTCAGCGATGTGCAGGGTCTCTGGGTTAGCCATGGGAAACGCAGTGTTACGGGGATCGTGTGAGAAGGTGTCTGGACAGATGCTTTTTGACTTATTGGTGTGGATTCAATGGACCAAATGTCATCTATCTGCCCTACAACAAACGTATGATTCACAGTTTGCTGTTTGGCTGTTTTGTGATGCATAGCGACGGTAACAGTAAGGGCTGAGTTACTTCGACCAGCTAAAGGTCACTCTGAACGCACTGCGTAATCAACCCCAAGTTAAAATCACTATGTTTTGAAGTGAGATAGTGACCCTGCAGGGCAATGGCGAATGGGTCATTGACAGAGTCAGAATAAGGCCAGTTTCCTCTCCGTGCATCAGTGATAGAAACACACTGGGATTTGTCTGTTCCCCCCTGGGTCAGTGACAGACACACCTTGGGGTCCGACTGTTCTTCTTTGAGTCAGTGACAGAGACACAGTGTTGTCCGTTTGCTCTTGCCTGGTTTAGTGACCGAGATACAGTGTGGTCAGCCTGCTCTCCGCCCGCTCCCCTCCCCTATGGACAGGACTGCTGATGCCTTTCCTCATGTATTCGGACATGCTGCCAGGCAGAGTGATGCGCTGGCGGACCATGGACGGGTTCACGGCTGATCAAAATGAATGCAGGCGAATACAAATCATTGAGTCATTGCTTCTGGGAGACTAACTCTTCTTAAAGGACTCTCCAGGATTTTTCCAGACTCTCCAAAAGACATTGGCTGTGGTCTCTATGTTGCAGATTGAGAGCGGATCAGAGACTGTGCTGTTTGTAGCCTTCACAACACACAGTCTGACATTAAGCAATTCACATGAACTTCAAAAAGGTCAGACTCTGAGAAGGCCAAGGAAGAATGCTAGGTCTCTTGCTGAGATATTTGTGAATTCGAGGTACTTGGGTAACGTTCCAGAGGACTGGAGGGTTGCTGATGTTCTGGTCTCACTTATAAAATATGTTTTGAAAAACCATTTAACTATAGGCCCGTGAGACTGACATAAATTGTGGGTAAGTTTTGACAAAAGTAATTATGTAAAAAAGATGCAGGTAAGGAGAATTGTTTTTTACATATATACTGATATTGTGGATAGGCCGACAGACGGACAACTGTGAAGGAATTCTATTTTCATCGGAGTTTAAAGAACGAATGGTGGATAATTTTTAGAAGAACTTTTTTCGTTTGTTCAAATTTGTTTGATTTTTTTCACGATTTGTAAGTGTATTTTTATTGAGTTTTTGCATTCCTCATCTTATATCTGTTGGAAAGGAATGGAAACTTATTTTCATAACAAAGCCGATATTGACAGCTGTTCTTTTTATGCTTGTGTCACTGAGGGCATATGAGAGGCAGTGAGTGTTATTATTCCGAAATGTAGAGACGTTATTACACAGCAGGAGCCGTCAGACAGATAATTGACTGCAAGTGAAGGCAAGAAGATAGTTCAGAAGTGTCCTGTGGCTATTCTTATCTCAAATACATATCTTATTTAGTTACCTCTTGAAAGAGGCAGATTCTCAGAGGAATGTAGAAGAGCAGGTCACATCTGAAGCAATAAACATGAAACGTGCAATGGGTTTTGTAAAAACGTAAAAGCATAATTGTTACTGGGACTCTCCTGTCAGAGGCACAGACAGAAATTCTGTGACAGTGAACGAAACTCGATGATGGTATGTTGTTTTTCTGGCGTCAGATTGTTGACGATTCAAAACGAGTTAAATATATTGTCAATGGGGAGAGTGAGAAGCTGGAAATTGTACGCATTGAGCGGAATGATTTGGTCAGGGAAAGCGATAAAGGTTTGCAGACTGAATACAAGACATTATGTCGAAGGTTAAAAAGTAGACCAGAAAATGTAGTAACCTCTGGTTTACGTCTGTTCCAAAGTTCGAAGAAGAGCATTTAAATCAATGGAAGAAAAGGCAGGTCAATGTGCAGGAAATCAGTTTCTTGGATCGTTATGAAACGTTTGAGGTCGAAAAGGCCTGTTAAAAAAGGAAGGTTTACACTTGAACCAGAAAGCGACCAAAAACCTGGCAGAGAGATATACTCGTTCTATTTTGGGAGCAAGTAATCTTTTAGAAATATAGTGAGTGCTTTCTAAGTAACGTGAAAATAGACAGAAAGGTGAGGATGGTTATGATTCAGAAAAAAGTGTAAAGTAAGTAGAAAAGACAGACAAGAGTTAGTCAGGGAACAAAGTCACATTGAAGAATTCAACTGCATTTATGTAAATGCAAGAGCTCTTTCCGGTCAGTCGGATTAGCTCAGGACATGGATGGAAACATGGGATTGGGACATCATAGCTATCTCAGAAATTTGGCTGAGGGACGGACAGGACTGGAATTCCAATGTTCGCGTTTTCGCTGTCATGGGAAGGATGGAAGAGAGGTGAAAGGGGAGAAGGTGTGACGTTTTTGATTCAGGAACGCATTACGTGAATAAATAGAGTAGACGTTCCTGAGATACCACTTACTGGAAATGTATGGTTCGTAATGTTGTAACTCTACCTGCACTGACCACTTTCTCTGGCAGTTTATTCCAATAGTCAGAAGGTCTTTACTGATACATTCTGCAAGATTCTCTTTTCAGTTCACTTCAACATAACAAGTGTCATGTTAATTTTGCATCATTTTTTCACATTTAACACAACAGTTGAAGGAATTAAGAAGCCATCATGTAGAGATCTCAAGCACAGCTCAGTGCTCTAAGGTTATAATAGTAGAGGATTTTAAATTTCTAAACACTGCCTTACACTGCCACAATGTTAAATGTTTGATGGTGAAGAACTTGTTAAATGTTTACAAGAAAGTTTCTCTATCAAAATGTGAATGCTCCATTTAGAGAAGGAGCAAAAACTGAACTTCACTGAATCCCTATGGCGTGGAAACAGGTCATTCAGCCCAATGAGTCCACACCAAACCATGGAAGTGGATCCCACCCCTCTACCTAATCTTACTCATGGCAAACACATTTAGCCTGCACATCTCTGGACATGAGCAACAATTTTGCATGGCCAATGCACATAACTTGCACATCTTCTGGCTGATGGAGGAAACCAACGCGAAAATGTGAAGACAGATGTTAAAATGGCTCAGTGGTTAGCGCAGCGACAGCAAAACGGGTTCGTCACTCCCTCAGGTGACTGTTTTGATCTTGTGCATTCCACTCGTGTCTACATTGATTTACTCCTACAATCACAAGGTGTGCATGTTAGGTGAAATGGTCTCGATAATTTGCCCGTAATGCTCAGCGATGTGGAAATGCATTAGTCTGGGGTAGTCGGAGAATCGGTGTGGGTGGGTTACTCTAAGGAGGGTCGTTGTGGACTTGTTCAGCCGAAGTGCCTGTTTCCGCACGGAAGAGGTTTTGGTCTCTCTGCGACAGGAAAGTTATTGTTACATTAGAATGGTTTCAGGTAGTATTATTTTTAAATATTCATTTGTGGGACTTGAGCGTCATGGGCTGTCCAGCATTGATAGCTCATCCATATTGCCCTTGAGAAGGTGGTGGTGAGGTGCCGTCTTGAATCACTGCAGTCCATTTGCTGGAAGAAGTCATCATTTTATCCAAAGACTGTTAAGTAGCAGTGGTATGTTTCCAAGTCATGATGGTAAATGGCAAGGTGGGCAACTTGCCAAAATACCCACTGCCTTTGTCCTTCTCGGTAGAACTGGTCGTGGTTTTGGAAGGTGCTGTCTAATGTTCTTTCGTGAATTTGATCAGTGCATCTTGCAGATAGTACACACTGTTACTACTGCGTTCCAGTGGTGGACGATTGAATGCTTGTAGATTTCGTACGAATCAAGCAGATTGGATGGTGTCAAGCTTCTTGAGTGTTGTCGGAGCTGCACGCAACCAGGCAAGTGAGGAATATTACATCACGCTCCTGATTTGTCCTTTGTATATGGTGGAGAGACTATGTGCTGTTATGAGGTGAGTTGCTCACCGCAGTATCTCTAGTCTGTGTCCTGCTCTTGCAGCCACTGTGTTTATGTGGTGAGTTCACTTGAGTTTCTGGCCAATGGTAATCTCAAAGATGTTAACAGAGGAGGATACGTTGATGGCAATACTGTTGAATATAAAGTGGCGGCGGTTATATTGTCTGTTATTAGTGGTTATTATTGTCGGGCATTTGCGTTTTGCAAATGTTACTTGCCACTTGTGGGCCAAGGCTAGATATTTTCCAGATCGTGTTGCCTTTGAGCACGATTGATTCAGTATCTGAGGAGTCACACATGGTGATGAACATTACAACCATCGGTGAAGATCCCCACTTCTGATATTATGAGAAATGTAAGGTCATTGATGAAGCAGTTGAAGATTGTTGGGCATTACCGTGAGGGACATAGACAGAAACATGGTGGGTTGCGGTGACTGACCCTCCACAACCACAACCATTTTCCTTTGTGTCATGTATGACCTTAATCTTGATACTCATTGATTTTAGTTTTGCCTGGACTCCTTGGTCACGTACTCGGTCTATGCAGCCTTGATGTCAAGGATTGTCAGTCTCACGAAGAGAAAGTGAGGACTGCAGATGCTAGAGATCAGAGCTGAAAATGTGTTGCTGGACAAGTGAAGCAGGTCAGGCAGCATCTAAGGAAGGGCTTATGCCCGAAACGTCGAATCTCCTGTTCCTTGGATGCTGCCTGACCTGCTGCGCTTTTCCAGCAACACATTTTCAGCATTGTCAGTCTCACCTCAACTCTGGAATTCAGCTTTTTTTCTCCATATTTGAACCAAGATTGTAATGAGATGTGGAGCTTAGTGACTCAACTGGGCATCACTCAGTAGGTTGTTGCTGAGCAGGTGCTGCTTCATAACACTGTTGATGACCTCTTCCATCAGCTTAGTCATAATGGAGACTGGACTGATTGGACACGAATTGGCTGGTTTGGTTATAGCCAGCTTTTTGTGGACAGGACATACGTGAACAATTTTCCACAGTTTCTGATACATGTCAAAAATGTAACTAAACTTGAAGAGCATGGCGAGGGGAGTAACAACTTGTGGAGCACACGTCTTCAGTATAATCACTGGAGTTTTTTCAGGGCCATTCCCTTTGCAGATCCAATGCCTCCAGCATTGATATCACGTGGAGTGAATGGAACTGGCTGGAAACTGGTGTCTGTGATGCTGGGGACCGCTCGAGGATCCCGAAATGGATTATCCCCTGGGGACCTCTGACGAAAGATTGTTGCTATTACAGCAGCCGTATCTTTTTCACTGAAGAGCTGGGGTCTTCAGGATTTGAGAATGCTGACATTTGCGAAGCCTCTTCTTCAAGTGTGTTGCTTAATTGTCAACCACCATTCACAAATGGACGTGGAAATGAATGTTTCTTGGATTGGAGGTTTGAACCAGGAAAGAGGCTAATAAGCTGGGGTTATTTTCCGTGTGATATCAAAGGCTGAGGGGTGAGATTATGGAAGTTTATAACATCGTGAGGGGTATAGATAGCGTAAATAGGCAAGGTCTTTGTTTTTCAAGTGAAAAGGAGTGAAAAACTCGATGGCTTAAATGTATGGTGTGAGATGAAAGATTTAAAAGCATCTGACGGCCAACGTTTTCACTCAGAGAGTGGTGCGTGTATGGAATGAGTTCACACAAGAAGTGGTGGAGGCTGGTTCAGTTACAACATTGATGAGGCATCTGGATAGGTATGTCAATAGGAAGGTTGAGCAATATGGGCCAAATGCTGTTAAATGGAATGAGATCAGACGAGGATACGTGTTTAGCATGGATGGTTGGAACTCCGGGTCTATTTCCATGGTTTACAACTCCATGTCTCTAGATAGATGCATAAAAACAACTTTTATTCTATTAAATTAAATAGAGGTAAAGCTGATCCATTGAAGGTGACAGCACATCAGACGAAAGTAACAACAAATATTCTCAAAAATCGCTGGGTGAGACAAAAATTATTCAAAAAGATTAATTTTATGGAGTCTCTGATACAGGAGAAGGAGCTGGTTAGTCAGAAGAACTGAATGTGGAGGAGGGGATCTGTTCAGAAATGTACACAGCTCAGTGACTCAGTATTGACAGATTTATTATTGCTTCTGGCGTCATTACCAGCGATTATATTTAACTTATTTCTGTGAAATCTGTAATTTATTTCATCATCACACCAGCCGGTAACATTTATGTCAAAGCAGAATATCTAATACTTCCATGGAGATTTATAAAGAAAATGTTTAAACCAACCCAAGAAAGCAAAGACGTCAATGGATGGCTTCGGAACGCTTTTGACTAAATGGGTGAGAATCTAGAATTGAGGATTTGACGGACAACGTGCCATTGTCGGGTCACTGCGATTAGTTCATGGTGACAAAATTGGATATGTTGGACAGCAAACCAAAACAATTTTGGACAAAGTTAATGCATGCAGTTTATAAGCAGGTCGATAAAGTGTGCTGCAGGAAAGAAGAACACTACTTTTATGGCAGCATTCAAGGAGGAAGAGAGTCGACTGATGAAGGATTCTGCTTGAAACATCGATTCATCTCTTCCTCGGATGCTGCCTGACCTGCTGTGCTTCTTCCAACTCAGTCTCTCCAGCATCGGCAGACCTCACTATCTGCCAGTTTACAATCAGTGTCAGGCAATCATGGCCCTTGGATACGAGGGTCCAGGGTAACAATGGAAATAATGACTGATTCACCAATTATGAACTGAGCTCGGGATGGTTGTAGGAGCTGTATTGCTGATAGAAACAATCATTCTTGGTGGTGATGCGAATATCTTTTTGGACAGATCTCAGGATCGCTTATGAGGCCACAAGCAAGCAGGTTTCACTTAAAGTCAGTTTCCACTGAGCTCAATGCATACTGGGAAAGCCACAAAACGCTTTCATGGAAGCACTGAGGATATTGGCTCAGGTTCCACATCTGACCCCATTCCCAAGCTTCAAATCCCGTCTGTCACTGAGTCCTCGGATTGTGCCGTGGATTCCCCGCCAACACAGAAGCTGATTCTTCGAAAGAAAAAGTAAAGAAAGGGAGTGGTGTGAGTATCGGGCCAGGGGAAGCTGAAAGACAGAATTCAGCTAAACACACATTTGTAATCAGAAGACACAATATTTACCGCATAATTTGTTCTCTGTATAACTTCGTTTTTTGTACACTTTTGTCCAGATGTTTGGATCAGAAAATTCTGCCAGGGAGACTCGACAAGAGCCTGATGTTGCTGTTCACAATCTGGCCTGCAGAGAACAATAATACACTCCTCCACGTTAGTTATTTTTGTATCTGGTCATTCAGAGACCGGATTGCTTAGGATGATTTCTTTTTCTTTTTGGCATGTCTAAATCCTCTTTCGGTTTGTTTCTTGTTCCTCCGCTTTCTACTGACTGCTGCTCATTGCTAACAGCACTTTCCACTGGCATTGCTCTTCCACTCTCTTACAATTTGCTCTTCAGATGGACCAATTTTATTGCCCAGGTCAAACCGAGGGCTATCATATCGCTGCTCGTCCACTTCCTTTCAGAGCATCTCACACGTGGACTGCTCGTTCATCATTTGCTGCATTTCATGTTGTCACGAAGTTACTTGGATTTGTTCATCACTTGAATCATTTATTAACTGGATATTTCACTACATGTTTTAACTGGTCTCTAAACGATTTCTTCATCACCAGATAAATAAAGGCAACTTAGGTTCCGCAGCATTCATGTGACTTATTCGAAAAGATCAGTCGCAGGGGATTCCATGGAATAATTGGCATCAATCAACTATATACTATACCTCATCTAGAGAAGTACAAACGCTTCGGATTTGGCAAAGACTAAAGTCACAAAATTATTTCTGCTTTATATTTCTTGGTCCTCTTTGATTTTTCTCTGAGCCCTCGGTCACTTACATATCTTAATGTATGTCTGTCAGTCGAAATGTTGATATAGAGAATACATATGAATGGAAAAGTACTGGTAAAACTACTTCAAAATATTTGAAACTTGTCCTCCGATTGTCATTAGCAAAACAACACTGCAATATTGTTCCTGTTCTTTCCAGGTTTAAGTCGGAAGTAGATTGGGAATGTTATTTAAAGAGAAGAAGATGCAGATTGTTGCTAGAACCCTGATTGCAATTTTCTCTGTGCAATAAAACATTTTCGTATGATGTAAACAAATGCCAACAAGTCAATCAAACGTAAAAGCAGCAGGGTACAAAAGAGAAACAGAGATTTCTGTTTCAGCAGCAGAAAGGGGGGAGCGGAGACTAGGGGGTTGTCCGGAAGATGATTCACTGATTGAAAACTTACCTTGAGCGTCTGGGACTTTTTTTTGTTTTAGCAGCAGGAATAGCCGGTGAAGTTGAATCACTAACGTATTTACAGGAACAACCGGAGAGGGGAGGCCAAGGACCAAAGAACTACCGGGAATATATTTGGACAGTGCCTGAACGTGCTGAACACCTATAGTGCCTCAAACACGCCATCCTCCTCGAACAAAAATAAGAGTTGATGATCCGGAATCTGAGCTGCAAACACGGCGGCATTTGCAGGATGGGGGGAGAGTTACTCGGGCGCTTTGTTCAGGAGGTGGTTACACCTGGTGGATTAATTAAGTGAAATTCAGCTCCTGATCAGGGACAACAGGCAAGTGAGGCAGGTAGGGCGATCATGACTTCAGGAGTAGAGGAGCCTCAGCTTTTGACCTGATTCAACAGTTATGAGATTCTTGCTCCCTGTTTGGATCAATCAAACGGCTATGAGGAAGAAGTGCCAGCTTACCACAGCACTGTGGTACGCAAGGCCATTCAAAAGGGGCGAATCAAAAAGACAAGTGGTAGTCAAGGGGACTTTATAACTAGGGAGATATTAGTATCCTTTGTATGCTGGATCAGAAGTCTTGTATGATGTGTTGCTTGCCCGCTGCTAGGATGCAGACATCTCTGACTGGCTTGAAAGGATATTGGAACGGGAGGGGCAAGTTCCAGTTGTTGTGGTCCTCGGCGGGAGTAGCAACATAAGCAAGTCTGGGATGGAGGACCTGTTTAGGGATTATCAAGCACGGGGAAGGAAATTAATGAACATGACTTGGAGAATTATAATCTCTGGAATATTGCCTGAGCTAAGTGCAGTTGGAAAAGGGATTAAAAAAGGAAGTGAACAGATGACAAAGGAAATGGTGTGTGAAAGAGACGTTCCATTTTATACAGCACTGGCATCATTTTTGGAAACGCGTGGATCTGTACCAATGGGACAGTTTCCACCTGAACGATCTGGAACTAGTAGTTTAGAGAAAAGTGTAAAAAAGGTGTTCACTGGGACTATTAATGTGCAAGTGGGGGGCGCGGTGACAAATGGAAAGGGAAAGCGACAGGAAATATGATGATAAATACAAAAAAGAAAAACAGCAGGTTAGCACGTATGCGGGAGGGTTTATGGTCAAGGCAGACTATGAAAGAAACAAGAAGAAGATAACTCAGCCGATACTAGAGATATGAATCATGTCAGTATGACAGACACGTTACCTAAAAGTTCGGAGTATTCGTGGCAAGGTTGATGAGTTAGAATCACAAATCCTCGTGAACGAACATGAGTTGGTAGCCATTGTGTAGACATGGTTACTGAAAGGTCACGACTGAGAGTTAAATATCCAGGGATATAAGACTATTCAGAAGGACCGACAGGAAGGTAAGGGAGGTAGCTCTTCTATGTAGCGATGTCCAGGGAGACAATGTAGGTTCTAAGGAGAATAAGTTTGAATCCAATTTGGTGAAAATTAGAAATTCTAAGAGAAACTATTCACTGACAGGCGTAGAAAATGCAGACCAAATAATATCATCACATTGCAGCGGGCAATAAACAAAGAAATAACTAATGCCTATAAAATCGTACGGCCATTATCATGGGGATTTTAATCCACATGGGAGGTTGGGTCGAACCATTTCTGTCAGGATAGCCTTGAGAAGGAGTTCGTTGAATGTATCGATAACATTATTCATAAATAGTGTGTAAGCGAACTGACGAGCGACCAAGCTGTCCGAGATCTGGTCCTGTGTATTGAAACAGGAATAATTAATTACCTCACAGTGAGGGATCCTCTTGGAAGGTGTGAGCACAGTGTGGTTCAATTTAGAATACAGATGAAGAGTGCAAACTTAAAATTTAACATCGGGGCCTGTCCATGAACAAGGGGAACAACTATGAAATAAGGGAGGAGCTGGCTAATTTAGACTGGAACCGAAGGTTTTATGGTGGGACAGTTGACGAGCAGTAGAGGACTTTCAACGCAATTTCTGAAAACTGCTCAACAAAAGTATTTCATGAAAAAGAAGTGTTATAAAGATGTGGGTGCACTGTCCCTCTAAGAGTATTGAAAGCTAGCAGAACTTCCTGACGCAGCACCAAGTCTTCTGAAAAAGTTAAAACGCATCATTGTGTCGAACAACTTCTTCAGCTGGTTGCCTGAAAACGACTAAACAGGTTCCAATTCGGCTAATCAATTTACATTACAACACTAAAAATGCCAAGCTCCAACCAAGTTCTGAATTGAGTATACAATTGTGTATGATTGAATTGACAACCACAAAAGCCACTGATACAAATCTGATGCTTTACGGGCATAAGATCAGGGAAAACTGAACATTTGGAGGAGCACTCCAAAGCCAATTACATCTGCAGACTGTCCAGAGAATAGCTCTCTTCAAAGTATCCTTATCGATCAGTAAAATGTAACGGAGCAATCGCTGTGATGAAGAAAAGAAGATTCGACGTCCGGGTGGTTTTTGAAAAGTTGAATTTTGGTAAATATTAATTGGGGTTTTTTATCGGACTAATATTGTAGAAGGGGAAGAAAAATGATAGGTCGAGGAAAGAGTACTTTCCAGTTTTTAGCAAATTATTTTCTGTTGTACTTTAAGAAATAAAGCTGTTACAATTATGTTAAGTAACTCTTGGCCTCTCGAATTTTCACACGTTATTGCATGGGCAAAATCGTGTGTCTGATGGCGGATTAAATTAAGCAGGAAGACTGTTCCGACAGTAACAGAAGGACTGCAAGAAGACGGGTAATCTGCGATGGGTGTGTAAGGAAATAAAGAAGTCTATCCAATTGAAGTGGAAGGCAAAAACGGAATGAAACTGGAAGCCTGGGAAGTTTTAAAAGTCAACAGAAAGTCACAAACGGTGGTATAAAGAAAAATAAGATTAATGGGTGGAACGGTAGCTCAGTGGGTAGCACTGCTGCTGGAGAGCCACGTTCGATTTCAGTATCTGGCGACTGCCTGCGTGGAGTTTGCACAGTGTCTCCGTGTCTGCGTGGATTTCATCCGGTTGTTCCGGTTTTCTCCAAAGTTCAGACATGTACAGGTTAGGTGAAGTGGCCATACTAAATTGTCCATCCGTGTTCAGGGATTTGTAGGTTAAGTGCATTAGGCAGCCGTAAATATAGGGTACGGGAAAGGGGACTGGATGGGTTTCCCTTCAAAGCGTCGGTGTGGACTTGTATGGTTAAAGGGCATGTTTCCACATTGATGGGATTCTATAAAAAAGAGCATCATGAAAAAAACTTGCACAGAATATGAAGACAGATAGCAACAGTTCTATAAATGAATTAAACGAAAAAGAGTGGCTGAAGTAAACTTTGGTCGTTTGGAGGATGAGAAGAAGCATTTAGGTATGGTATGTAATGAAACGGCCGAGGTACTGAACAGGTATTTTGAATTCGTGTTTACATTGGACGACGCTAATAATATGACATTAAGTTACAAAGAGACCAAGGGAGATGAGGACCTGGAAACAATCATTATCACAGAAGAGCTCGTGTGTGGCAAGCTAATGGAGCAAAGAATTGATAAGTCTCCTGGCCCTGATGAAATGCATCCCAGCGTACTAAAATAAATGGCGGGAGAAATAGTGGTGCATTGGTAGCAATTTTCCAAAATTCGTTGGTGCCTTCGGCAGTCGTATCAGATTGGGAAACAGCAAATGTGACACCATTGTTTAAAAAGGGTCATCGACAAAGATTGGGAACTATAGATCCGTTAGTTTAACCACTGTAGTGGGGGAGATGCTTGAGTCAATTATCAAGAAAGAAATAGTAGATTATCTCGAAGTAAAGTGTCCCAATTGACTGACGCAACAATAGTTCATTAAGGGTAGGACATGGTTCAATTTTTTTTTTCGAATTCTACGAAGACAAGTCGATAAAGGTGGACAACGGGTCCCAGTGGATGTGGACTACCTACATTTGGAAAAGGCATTCGACAAGGTGCTGCACAAAAGGCAGGTGCATAAGGGAAGAATGCATGGCATGAAGTATAAAATATTAGCATGGATAGATGATTGTTTAACAGACAGGAAGCAAAGGGTGTAGATAAATGAGTGTTATTCTGCCTGGCCATCAGTGACTAGTAGTATACCTCAGGGTTCAGTGGTGGGACTGCATTTATATACTTTTAGATGGGTGATTTGGAGTTGGGCACCACGTGTACCGTGTCCAAATTTGCAGATGACACGCAGATGAGTGGCAGAATACAGAGTGTAGAAGATTGTGAAACATGATTGAGGAAGATAGATGTATTGAGTGAGTGGGCAAATGTCTGGGATATGGAATATAATGTGAATAAATGTGAATTCATCCATTTTGGTTGGAGTATCTGTTAAAAATATTAATTCCATGGCAAAACGTTTCAAACTGCTGTTGTGCAGAGAGACCTGGATGTCCTGCACGAATCACAGAAATTTGGTTTGGAGGTACAACAAGTAATTAGGAATGCAAATGGAATTTTGTCCATCATTGCTAAGGGGGTTGAGTTCAAAAGCAGTGACGTGATTTTGCAGCTTTATAAGCTGAGAAACCATACCTGGAGTAATGTGTGCAGTTTCGGTCACCTTACTTCAAAAAGGATGAATTTGCACTTGAGCAGGTGCAGAAGATGTTCAAATATTTGATTCTGGAGTTGAGACGGTTGAGTTAAAAGGAGACCCTGAGTAGAATGGGATTCTATGCATTGGAATTCAGAAGAGGGGGCATATTAAAGAAACTTATGAAATTATGAACGGAATCGATAAAATCGAAGATAGGACTTTCCATCTCGCAGGTGCCGCTCGGAAAAGAATGATTAGCCTCAAGATGACAGGGAGCAAATTTCGGACTGAATTAGAAGGAAATTATTTACCCACCGGGGCGTTAATCCATGGAATTCCTTGCCCAGGGAAATAGTTGATGCTACTTCAGTAAACACTTTTAAATCTAATGTAGATTTTTGGGAAAAGGAACTTAGGCGTATGGTGAGAGCGTGGCTAAGTGGTGCTGAGTCCACGAAAAGATTAGCTCAAATCTTGTTGAATGGCGGAGCGGAATCGAAGGGCTGGGCGGCCTACTTCTGCTCCTAACCCCTTTGTCCTTCTGATCAGGGAAAGATACAGGGAAGTTATTCCTGTTATAATAGGACAATTTCTTCATGGAGAACAAGTTGTTGAAATATTAGTGTCGATAGACGAAGGGTATTGCTTAAGGAGTCAGACTTGGGCGAGTTCAATCGAAGGAATGAAAATATGTCTAAATGCATGGCCAAATCAACAGAAACACTTATTTACCTCACGTTTTGGATCCACCAGACAGAACCAGCCCAGGCGTTATAAACCCTAATGATATATCTGTTCACCATGGTGAACTGTACAGACTAGACTAATGCACCGCTCAATGCAACCAGGTAATGTGTCCACCGCGGATCATTGTGCAGACCTAACCAGTACATTTCTCAACGAACATGAACCGGTCTGTCCAGCAGGCATTCATTTAGAAATGTGGAATGGGCGGGTCGAGCACGCATCAGTCTTTGATTGGAGACAGGTGCAGCTTCATTCTGTATCCAATCCCAGGCTGTTCTTTTCCTGGGAATGTTTGATGGTGATAATACGCGGGGGTGTGAGTGGTTTGAAACACATAATTGAATTAGTGTCACAATAATGGTTCTCATTGCCTGTCTTTTGACAAGAACCAATGTGAGTGGAGTTTCAGTTTATAACTTAACAGATCTGTCGTTCCGCTGGGAACATTTTCTGGGAATAGGAAATATGATGCTTTAATTTGTATCTGGGTCTGTGCTGAATCTGTCCTGAGATTGTTTGATGGTGGCAGTGTGGAGCGAGATATGAGTCTTTTTAGAAACCTTTGATATACCTCTCCTTCGGTATTTGATGAGGACAGTGTTGGGTCTGATTTAATCAATATTTCCATACTTAATATGTTATATGCATTTACAAATGGCTAGTGTCCGATGATCATCACTTCACGTCTCACGCCATGCTGTACATGTCCTGGGAGAGTTTGTTTCAGACAATGTAAAAATGTGGTTTAATCATAATCTAACTAGCATGCTGAACATCGCCTGTGTATGTGACAAGGGCCTGTGTCGGGGGATCTTTAATCCGAATGTAACCTTTTGTGTTACTTCTCCTGGAATGATAGATCGGAACAGTCCACAGTGATCTTTCAGCATGGTGTAGAGAAAAACAGACTTAATATTTTCTTCAGAAGTGTTCTGAAGAGGGGTCACTGGACTCGAAACAGTTACTCTGATTTCTCTTCAAAGTCGCTGGCTGACCAGCTGAGATTCTTGGAATCATAGAATCACTGCAGTGTTGAAGAAGGCCATTCGCCCCAAAAAAGTCTAAAACAGCCCTCCAAAGAGTAACCCACCCAGACCCATTCCCCTTCCCTATTACTCTGCATTTACACATTCCTAATGCACGCAAACTACATCACTGGACATAACGTGAAATTAACCGTCGCCAATTCACCTAACCTGTTCATCTTTGGATTGTGGAAGGAAGCTGGAGGACACCCACGCAGACACGGGGCGAATGTACAAACTCCACACAATCATGTGAGGTTGAATCGAATGAAGTCCCTAGCGCTGTCAGGGAACAGTGCGAGATAATGAGCCAACATGCTGCCTGCGTGATTGATCAGCTTCTGACTTTGTGTCTGATTTTCAGCATGTGCAGTTTTCTTCCCTTTTTTGGATAGAGTGGTCTTTATTCCGTACCCAATGTTTTGCTGCACCGGTCCCTGGAGTGGTAGATGAGCAAAGTACAGGATAAGCTTTACCCTCTGTCTCACCATATTCTGTAACTGTCCTGGGAGTTTTCCTGAGGAAGATAGCAGAGACAGCTTTGGTCAATATTTCGTGCTGTGCTTTGCCTGTCCTGAGATTGTATTATGGAGAGATTGTAGAGAGACATTTACATTCAAATTTGAAGAGAAGAGTTATGTTTTCTGTTTATATAAACCGATCATATCGGCATCCTGCGTGTTTTTGTGTGATGGAGCCAATATTTTCGTAGCTTGTTTTAAGTTTACTTTCAGTTAAAAACTGAAGAGAGAGCACCGCAAGTTGTCTAAACCCTGGCTGTCTCTATCATGCGAGTAATGTTGAAGGAGCTTTACTTTCATTCTAATTTAGCGGATTACACACACCTGCCGGATTATATTGGCCGCCGGTTTTCTGTTATCCGCGATGTTGTTATATTGTCGGAAGCATCGGGTATGTAAGTGCAACAGTTGGAGCTAATAACAACACCGTGAGAGTCCTGTGCCTCTAGTAAATAATCAGGCTCCAGACAGTTCTGCAAAGCAATAGGATATCACTTTTTTTGTCTTCTCCCTGTGACTACATCTCATTGTCATTGCTGTAAAGCTAGTTTCCCTTTGGATTAGGTGTAAATGTCTTAATGTTTAGACTATGGTTTCATGTCCTCACAAGCTGTACTCATCCATTTGTTAAGGAGGTGTCATTGTTTAAGGCCAGGATGTCAGTGCGGAAATTTTTATTTTTTCGAAGTATTCAGGCATGTTTCTTACATGTGAGATACAATTACCTTGCCACAGAGATCTACGGTGACAAACTCTTTGTTTTTACGGGAGGCTGAGATAAACTGGTTTTTGCTATTAAGGTGGAAAAGGCAAATTGGGGGGAGGAAAGGACAAGATAGTGAATGTGAATTTTCTGCTTTGAATATCTTTTATTTCCACATGCATTTGCCTCCCTCTTTTATCTTTTATATATCGAAAAACATCTTGCAATCTTCTTTATTATTGCTAACAATCCGACTGTCTAATTTCATCTCCTCCCCCCATGACGTTTTCTGTTATCGTGGGTTGTTTTTAAAAATCTTCTCAATCCTCTGCATTCCCAATAATCTTTACCACACTGTGTGCGCTCTCTTTGCTTTCATGCTGCCCATGAATTACATTGTCCACCTTGTCTTCCCCTGAGTGTATTTCTCAGTAATTGAAATGAGCATCAGCTGTGACTCCGAATTATCCCCAGAAACTACTGCCTTTGCTGTTGCACAACCTTCTGTCCTGGGCTGCCCTCCGCATCAACTCTGGCGTATTCCTCTCTCATGTCTTTGTCGTTACATAATTCAATCATAATCGTTTCACATCCAAACGTGAGCAACAGTCCTAAGTTGATGGGGTGGGGAGGGGGGGGGCGTTGATTGTTGTAATTCGGAGAATGATTGCAAGGTTGATGAACAAGATATAAAGAGAGAGAGATAGAAGACAGACGCCGAGATGGGAAAATAGAGAAAACAAGATTATTGACATAAGTAGATGGCCTTCTCTATTTGTTTTGGCAATCTCTATGTGCTGTATGTACAACAGAATAATATGTTCAAATGCTAGTTTTCATGCTTGGTCTGATGCCAGAAATTCAATCTCCAATAATATGGCAGACATCCACTGTTGGCAGAATCCAGAAGGCCAACATAATGATGTCGATGTCGAAAGTTGATGAACTGAAATAAGATGGGAGACCAATGGCAGAAATGGATAACAAACATAGTAATAAGTTCGACAAACTATATCAGGGACTCCCAGAGAGGGGGAATCCTTGACATAAGATTAACATAACATATCTGCTGAATATCACATTATGTTTTATGAAGATTATGCGTCATATGCATCATATTTTGATAAATGTTTCTACGTAGTGCATTCTGAATGCCTTGTGCGCTCCGAGCAAACGTACCTGTCTGCACACACACACTAAACAATATGGATGCAAACAGCTGTTGTCAATTCCATTTCAAGTTATTCTATCATGTTTTCAATATCACACGCCATTACTTCTTCCAAATTTTTCTTTTATTTCTCTGGGGTATGTCACTTTATACTTCTCCAGTCTATCGCAGCCATTGTCCACTATTCATTCATTTTTCTTCAGATTGTCTCATCGATTCTGTTTCTGATCTTTCAATACCAAGAATCAAAACAATCGTAGATGTGACATTTATTTTTTGGTTCAGGCCAAAAAATCTGAAAACGGAAGGGTGTATAATCTGTGCAATAAGATGTTTGCAGTTTCAGAAAAAAAATTATTGAAGTGTGTCGCTTTAAAGACAAAATGTTGCATTGCCAGAGCAGCTAGAGAAAAGTTTGAAGAAATCCGCATTTCCTGTATGTGTTATGGGAAATTGTGCGCAGAGAAAGTTTTTGTTAGTTTGGCAGTTTTTATCGTTAAAGGTACTTCAGTGAAGTACACCTCTCTATTGGCTCTTTGGACGTTTGGTGCATACAATTTTGTGGGTGCATAAAACAAGAAAATTAATGAGCCCGTGAAGTAAAAACACCACCTTTCTCCATTATTTCTAACATTGTTAGAGCATTTAGAGATGGACAACAAGACCAATAGCAGGCGATTTTAAAATTGTTTTTGTGAAAGGCGTTTACTGGAAATGTTTTCTCTGTGGCTATGATTGATGTCAGTCTCTGTGGATACTAATCATGTCACTGGAGAGTTTCCTTGTTCTATTCATAAGGGTCCTTTTTCAGTGTGTCATCACATTGTATCTGCGGCAGCGTCAATGATAGGGAAAAGCAGTTCAAGAGAGAAGTTGTGATCGGAATCTTAGAACCATAGACTGGGATCTTACATTAATGGATGAGAATCTGAGAAATCTTAATGGAAATGAGAGAACAATGAATCAGAATCTGAGAACATCAGATGTGAATGTTCCAACAATGGACAGGAGTTTATTTTCGGCTCTTTACTATCTTTCTGTCGATGGGAAATGGTTAGAAAAACGGATAGAATGTGTATTGATGATTATTCAGGCGGCTTATTATCCAATCCTCGCTCTTGTTGGTGTTCCCGGTAAGCATATCTGTGCCCATTTATTTAGTCTGCAAACCATTTTGATTGTTGTGACTATTGTTGTCAATATTTTGCAAAGATACAAAATATTGCATTTGCTTTCTGTCTCAAACTCCATTCCTGTTCCACGACTTTCATAACCTTCACTTACAAATATCTGAGGAGGAACAAAAGTGCACATAAACATGATTGGCTCAATTTTCTCCGACTTAATTTGTACATCAATATTTCCTCTGTCACCAAGCCAGTCGATTGCCACTTCCATAATATCCGCAGTCTCCAGTTCTATCTGAGTATTATTTCTAAACAAACCATCATATCCACCTTTCCAATTGCAGTTACATTCGGGCCACTCTTCCAATTACAAATATATTGATCAAAAACTTATTCTTGTCTCCAACTGGACTGTTGCCACGTGCAAAGTGTGAAGCTAGTTTGATTCTAAGATTAAGTGATCACAGTTTGTGTCATCTCTTTCCGGATTGCCTGTAAACACACACGAGGCAGAGGATTGTGTATTTAGTGATCATGAAGAAACAGATGAATTGAATTGTTTAGATTCGAGAACATTCCGAACAGGAATGGGTGCCCCGTCCAACTTACTCAAACTTCAGTCCTCCGATGTAGTCACTCAATGACAGGCCATCTCTGCAAACTGCAGACGGTAGTAGTTTAGTTCTGCTTCCATGGAGGAAGATCCAGAAATATTGCACGGCAGAATGAAATGTCTACTGCAAATGAGAAACTATGGGTGATAAGAATTCGTAATGAAATATTAATTGGTGAACTAACTGAGAGAAGGTTGGTCATTTGCTGCATCAGGTGAAATCCAATTCAAAGTATTCGTGGAGGTGGCAATGGAGCTAGTGAAAGATTTATGGAGTGAAACAGCATGGAAACAGTCCCTTTGGTCCAATACGTCTTTGCCAACAATAATCCCAAACTAGCCTCGTCAGACCAGTCAGCGCTTGACCCATCTTACTGGAAACCTTCCCAATTTCTTTACATATATAATGCTATTTTCAACGTTGTAACTATAAGAAATAATTATCGAAAATCCTTCAAAATTCTTAGGATTCTGAAAAATGGTAATTAGCTAATTTAACCCTGTATATTTAAAACAGTATTGGGAGGGAAACCAAAAAATGTGACAACATTATGTCAGTGCTGAGGGATAAAAAAGAAACTTTTTATCAGAAAAATGTGATAACGAGACATTTCGGGAATCGTGATATGACATGACAGAGTCAGCCCAGCTCCAGGACGAAGACATTTTCTTTGAGAAGTCTATGGAGTCTGTGTTAGTTGAGGAACTCATATTTAGGAATAAGTGGGAGCGGTGTATTTGAATATGCAGATCAATTTTCGCATTTCTGTTGACAGGTATGCAAACGTCCACGTGTAAGGGGTAATATAATATTTCGATTGAGAAGTATTACATGGTGACAACACAGAGAGCATAAATAATGACCTTCAGTCGTGTTCATGTATCACACGTATTCGTGGTTGGAGCACAGCAATTGAGAAAGCAGATAAATGATTTCGATATAAGGAACAACTAGCATGTTCTCTTTTTGGGCTGAGTAAATGTAGCAATGTTTGTAAATCTTGTTGTCCAAACGCACAACCATGTCCTTTATCATGAGTCACCAACAATATGACACCGAGGGGAATCAATAATGGGGATCTTAAACGGTATAATATCCTTCATTGCAAGCTGATTCAAATATGTAAGCAAGGACACGAGCCCGCAATTGTAAAACCTTGCTGAGAGAGTATTTGAATTACTGTGCACAGATTTGATCTGCTTTGTAAGGAATACCACAAAACTAGATGGTGGTACCATAAAGAGAGAATGAAGAAACTGAGTGTTTAATTTGTAGCGCTGTGAGAGAAGAATAGGTGAAGCTCAACAGTTGGTGGTGATCAGTTATTTGCAAAAGGGACATTGACAACATGTGAAATTCTGTACTTAACCAGGACTGGTATATTTGATTTATTGTCACTTGTAATGATATACAATGGAAATATTTGTTTGCGAGCAGTACAGGCAGACCAACGATATGCAGATCATAGTGTGAAAAAAAACTTGGACCGAGTGAGTCATCCAGATTTCACAGCAGAGGAAGTGCTCCAGACAAGATAATTATTTTGAAGGTAAGCGTTATTTCAAGCTACAGAGTCTATTCAGCAGTCTAATAGAGCATTCCTCATTCTCTGTTTGCCTCTGCGGCATCCCAGTACGATTGAGAGAGAGGTACACTGCTCTGAATGAATACTTAAAGTTACTGTGCAATCGCTCTGCGACTCTGCTCTGAACGTCACGTTGTAAACGATCCCTGAAAGCAACTACAATATTTCCCTTCTGAAACAGTCAGCCATTCTTTAATTACCAACAGTGTGAAGAGGGTTAGTCAGGTTTAAATATAAGGTCGGGGAATGTGTTTGGGTGGGTGACTTTTCGGATCGGCCGAGTTGGACTTGTTGGGCCGAAGAGCCTGTTTCCACACGGTAGAAAATCTCTTCTCACAATGGTGTGACCTTCATAGAGAAGGCCAGCCTGCCTTCTCGGAGATGGAAGCTGCGTAATTCAAACTTTGCACAAGACGTTTGGCTTCCTTCCTGACTGTTCGAAAACACTGCTAAAGTAGCACATGTGTACCATGCGCAATGGAGGCACGAGAGACAACGTGGGACAGTCTATCTTTGCATTATGTGCTCAATCTCTTTGTCATGTTGAAATATTCTGTCCCTGTGCAAGTAAGTCGAGGGCCTGAATGGCTTCTTCCTCGTTCGATTGATTCGGGCCAAGGACCTGTTTGGACTAATCGTCGTGCCTAATTAACAACTTGATGCCCTGCCTCGTGTGAGGATGCTGTCGTTTTAGAAGATTGGATTACTCTTGTTTCTTTCAAGAAAGGGATTGAATGTGAGCTACCAAATTGGCTAATTAAGGCCACTTGAATAAACAAATTGAGAGGCCTCAACATTGTTTTAATGCAGTTTAATTAGAGTGGCCAGCTCTCATAGATTAGGCTTTCTGACATTTGGTTTCTCATTAGCATCAGATGCGATTGGGTTTTCAACAGAGTTGTAAGCTTCAGTGAATGTCTCCTGGATGCTACTATCTCTGAATTTTCTCTGCATATTATTTTTCTTCTGGTTGGAGAACTGCTTGTGAGAATTTGTGTCTGAATTTTCCTTTTTGCCAAGATGGTTCTTTATAGGATGTAACTTTATTGGAAGAAATAATTACGAATAGCTACTACATCAATTATTTGTTAAGTTTTCTCATACAATTAGGTAATTCTCGATTCCCCTGTCATTGATTTTAATTTATCTAATGTATTAAAGTAATTACATTTTGCTAAATATCAAGCAGTTTGACCATTCGCATTTCATTTGGCTCAGACATTTTACATCTGTCGTTAAAATTAGAAAACGGTAATGTCCAGTGTACGTTTGAAAACAATTTTTCAGGGTTCTGCTCTTGTCCACAATACTACACCTCTTTTGTTCGTGTTTAGTAGCCTGGAGCGACTGAATGGGCTATTCCTCTTCTTGTCAAAAAGTTTCAATGGGTTGAATGAATCTCTTATGTTCCTGTGAAACCATTGTGAGTTTAGATTAGATTAGATTACATTACAGTATGGAAACAGGCCCTTCGGCCCAACAAGTCCACACCGACCCGCCGAAGCGCAACCCACCCATACCCCTACATTTACCTCTATAACTAACACTACGGGCAATTTAGCATGGCCAATTCACCTGACCCGAACATTTTTGGACTGTGGGAGGAAACCGGAGCACCCGGAGGAAACCCACGCAGACACGGGGAGAATGTGCAAACTCCACACAGTCAGTAGCCTGAGTTGCTGAATGAAATCGTTTTTTTTAACTTTGAACATGTGCAGTGTCTTTTATTACGTTTGCACAGATGTCACGTACGCTTGAATAGTACAAGCGTGAATATTGTCCAGGTTTGCTGTACGTGGACATAGAGTACTTCAGGAGCTGTAGGGTAACCATTTGTTCTGACAATTTTGTGTGTGATCTTCAGTGAACGCGCACACTTCTGATGTTATGATGGGGGAAAGACATTGATGAAGCAGCTGAAGATGTTTTTGCCGAGGAAGCTACCTTGAGGAAAACCTGTTGAGATGTCCTGAGACTGAGAGGATTGATGTCTCCTAAACACAACGATCTTCTTTTGTACTTCAATCACTTCAACCAGTGGGACACTTACACTGATTCCCATGAATTGTTCGCGATCGTTTATACGATTGTCAGACAAATACTGCGTTGGTATCGTGGCAAGTCAATCTTTACCCTTATTTGTAGCTGTTTTGTTCACGGCAATAGGTGCTGGTGTGGGAGCAGGAAATATTTTCTTCAACCTCAGAGGATTGAATGTCAGGAATTCTCGTTTCCAAGGAGTGAGAAGAGTTAGATTGCTAAAAGTATTTACATAAGAGCTACGTGGCCTTTGACCTATCAGAGAGTTGAGGGCGATGAATAATTGGGCATGAAAGAGGATTTGAGACCGAGGCCAATCAGCCATGACGTTATTGAAAGGCATGGCAAGCTTGTGGGGGCTAAATGAACTGCTCCTGTTTCTGATGTTCTCACATTTTGCTATTGGAAGGTTAGTGGATAGTATTTACATGCAGGTTCAGTTTTTGAATGCTGCAATCAGGAAAGCAGAGGATTCTGTGTGTCATCATTTCCTGAGCCATGGGGGCTTTATTCACAATTAACCTTGGTGAATAGTATAACCATCAAGTAAACTACAATTTGTAAAGAGAGATGAGGGACCTCTTCTTTAGCAGCGTGGTTCTCTAATTGCCTTTTCTATTCTATCCAAAACGTGTGCAACCGTCTTCAGGAAGTGATTGGTTTCCTCTGTTTCTGTGCATTGGGTTACACATATAAGTAACATCCAACTGCTCGTGTCTAGCAGTTTTGAAGGGCTGAATGGAACATAGGACTGAGGAGCAGAGATGACCCATTAGATACTTTGAGCGTTCCGCACCAGCAGCAAGATCATAGCTGATCTGGTAGAGTACTCCGAATCACTTTTCCGTCTGAATCCCATTATCCTTAATTCGTTTCTATGTCAAATGTCTAACTAACTGAGCTGTGAATGAATGTAAACATAGAGGCATCACAGACTTCCTGTGACAATAATTCCGATTCGAAATTGCATTTTAGCATCTCTCCTCATCCTTCTTTTCAAATTGTCGAGTCAAATCGTATATAAATAGACCATTTTTGTCCAACTTGTCCACGCTGACCACATATCCTCAACGGATTTTACCCCATCTACCTGCATTTTGGCCCATGTAACTCAATCCTTCCTGTTACTGTACACATTCAGAAGGCTTTTAAATGTCTAATTGTACCAAACGCCACCACTTCCATGGCAGCTCATTCGGTATAGGCAACATCCTCTGCATACGAAATTTGCCCATAAGGTCCCTTTAAAATCTTTCCCCTTTCAGTTTCAACCTATGCGCTCGAATTATGGACTCGTGTTCTCTGGGAATAAGGCCATGGCTATTCACCTTACCCATGTCCGTCATGATTGTGTACACCTCAATGATGACACTCCTCCACTTCCAATTTTCCAGGAAAAACAGCCACAGCTTTTTCAGGATCCACATTTAGCTCAAATCCTCCAATCATAGCAATACCCTTGTAAATATTTTCTGCACCATCTCAAGTTTAATAACATTGTTCCTTTAGCAGATCATCCCAAATTGTACACAGTAGTCTGAACGTGGCCTAACAAATGACCTGCACAGTCGCATCATGACCTCGTAATTACTATGTTGAATGCTCTGCCGGCAACAAGACCAACGCGTTCTTCAGCAACCTCTGTATCTGCGACCCCACTTGCATGGAACAAATCAATTGCACGCGTAGGGTTCTTTTTTCGGCAACAATTCCAAGGGTAGCACGATTGTTTGTGTGAGTCCTGCCCCAATTCATCTTCTCAAAGGTCCAAAGCTCACATTTATCGAAATTAATCTCATTCTGCCACTCGTCGGCTAATTGGCCCATCTGATGAAGATCCCGTTTTACGCTGAGGCGACCTTCTTCTCTATCCACGACACCATCTATTTTGATATCAGCAGCAAATCTATTAATCATGCCGCTGATACGTTTTTCGTTTCAGTGCTTGATTAATTCACACAATGCGTCAGATTGAGTCTCAGCCATGCCATGTACAGAGGCAGAAAAACATCCTTAATATCATAGAAGATATCCTTTGCATGAAGTGGTATAAATCCATTCCCTTTCCAAATTACTTTATGCATCTTCAGACTAACTGGATGTCATTTATGTACTGGATGCACAAATCCCTCCGTACCATTGAATAATGCAATCTTTCTCCAGGTGCATAATTTACTTTTGTTTTTGCCTTTCTGAAAGCAAAGCCTACACACAACCCACATTGCTATTATTCTTTTACAGGAAGTTTGCTCATGATCCTCCTCTGTCTAAATCCCATTGCAAACATTCTGTATCCAGTTGACGTCTAATTGCATGACTGCCTTGTTGTCCTAGGAAACCGAGCACCAAGCCACTCAGCACCTTTGTCCAAGTCGTTAATCTCGATTATAAATTGTTGAAGATCTCAGACTGATCTCTTCTAAATTCCATTAGTAACATGTTTTAATCTGAATTTAAGCAAGTACCTCTTCACTGTATTTATCTCTTCACTGTTAGGCAACCAGGTCTAAACTGTTCTTGCGTAGTAGAGTAGAGTCCAGTGCTTTGTTGCTGATTGTCAATGTGTGCTCCTGTGCAAGGGACCTGGATGTCCTTGTGCTCGAGTCACAGAATTTTAGTCTGTTGGTGCAGATGTAACTAAAAAAGGCAAATGGACTTTTGTATTTCATTACTAAAGGGATTTAGTGCAAGTTGCAGCTGTATAAGTAGCTGGTCAGATCACTGTGGAGTGCTGTGTTTAGCGTTTATCCCTTCACTTTGTGAAAGAATGTATTGGCAGTGGAGGATGTGCAGATGAGATTAACTGGGTTGATTTCGGAATTGAGAGGTTCAGCTGATGAGGAGAGACTGAGTAGTCAGTGATTATCTTGATCGAAATTCAGCAGAAGGAGGCGGATCTCATAGAAATATTAAAAAATACATTAATAATCGAATGGATAAGACAGAAGCAGGGTGGATATTTCCACAGGCGGATGAAATTAGAACAAGAGTGGATAGCCTAACGTTTAAGAGGAGCAGGTTGAGCACCAAATGGAGGAGGAAGGTATTCACTCAAAGTGTTGTGAAGCTGAGAAATTCACTGCCAAGTGAAATAATTGAGGCGTCCTCATTGAATGCTTTTCAAGCTAACACAGATAAATTTATAATAAATCAAGGAATTAAGAAATATTGTGAGAGGGTGGAAAAGTGGAGCTGAGGACAGGAAAAGATTACCCATGATCTCATTACATTGAGGATCAGGCTTGAAGGGCCAGACGTCCGCCTCCTGTTTCTTGTTCTCGTGTTCTTCTGTTCTTATATTCTGAGTTTAGCAATACTCCAGTCGGGTCAGTTGTTGTCAGATCATTTGCTAGAGGCAGTGCTGTCAATGATCCTTATTCTTGAGAATTTAAAGGAAAAAAGCAGAATATGGACTAACACATTAGTAGAACGCTGCACTGACAAAAATGCTATATTTCAGATTAAGCTTTCAATCTAGTCGACGGGGACAGGCGCTGGACGAAGTCCTGAGAGCGATGGGACATGTGGCTTGTTCGGGTCAGTGATAAGACAGATTTACAGTGAATGTGAGAGAGCAGAGGCAATACGGTGGCATTTATCCTGGCTGAGTTGGGAAGGTTATTCACACTTGTCCTGTATTGTTGGAGATTTTGACAAACCACAGTTGCTACACTGATCTGGGTAGTGAGCGCAGACCATGCTCAGGGCGTCTGCTGGCGTGGACTTTTCTGGGAAGACAATGGTCTTCCTCTGTACTAGCCTATGCACCACGACTATCGTGCACCTGCTATCGTGGTGTAATTGCCACTTCTCTATTATTTGACCCCAGTTACAAATCAGCAGAAAACTCTCCATCATCCGGACACACATTAATATCCCATTCACCTGCCATTCCTTGAAACACTGGCCCACGTTGCAAAATGCAATCCAAATGTCTTCATTTCAGCATGCTGAAACCTGGGAACACGTCCCACCAGGACACTTTATCTCAGTCTCCACTTCCCTATTAATTTCTCAAGCCCCTCCCATTTGTTGATTTTAAACTCTTTCCACCGTCATCTCTCTCTCTCTGACGGTGATTTTCACACCCCAGCAACCCCTGTCATGGCACAATGGATTTATGGAACTGTCAATGGATGTTAACTGCACATCCTGTCACTTCCATCATGGATCTCACACAGTGTCACCGAGCAATGCACTGGGGTTTTCTGCACAACGATTTGTGTTCGAATAATAACTGTTCCAGGTTTACAGATCACTTCAATA
This sequence comes from Chiloscyllium plagiosum, assembly GCF_037043375.1. NCBI lineage: Eukaryota > Metazoa > Chordata > Chondrichthyes > Orectolobiformes > Hemiscylliidae > Chiloscyllium > Chiloscyllium plagiosum. The sequence goes on from NW_028270188.1 coordinate 25,881,701, forward strand.
ATGTTCCCTACACAGCTCCACGCGCTGAACAGCTATACTCCGAGTTTATATATCAATTCAATAGTGAATCCTGCATCGTGTTCCATTCTGTAGAGATTGCTGTTGTACTGATCGGTGCGTACAGTCTTTCTTATCTGCATTTACGGTGTCTAGATTGGTTCTGTGAGATGGATTTGGAATATCATATAACGAACCACATTAGCTGATGCTGCATTACCTTTATAGCATGTTCACAATCGTGTGTATGAGACCTTCAAACTTTCACTACTCCAACTAATCACATTCCTTCTAAATCTTCAACATTTCTGCAGCTTGTTCTCCTTTGCTTAATTATCCACTTTTAAGACAATAATCAGCCCTACTGAATCTTATCATAGCCTTTGCTGTTGGTTTCCCTCGATTTTCAGGTTACATCCTTATGAAGAGCAAAAACAATTTAGTAAAAAATATGTGGCCGACGTTCTTGTTCACTTCCACGTTTTTTCCCATGTCATGTTCCATTTGTATGGGTTTTCTGTCGCTTTCACTCTCGTCTTTGAACTTGGTCTATGCCTAACAACTGAACACATGTGCTTGTTCCTCTCAGCTGGATGTGTGGTCAACAACACGAGGTGGTCCCTTGAGAATTGCTCAAAACACCAGACATCTAACACGTATCTGAGGGGCTTCTGACTGAATCGTTGTTGAAAACGGTAGTGGAGGCGCTGTTGATGGTTTGCTGGAGGTTGCACAGTGATTTGCCTCAGCCATTCAGGGAGACAAGGGGATTCGATGACCAAGTCTGAACGGAATACGGGGACTTCGTCACAGCATCTGGGTCTGAAACATGAACAAATGGAGACGAGGCTTCAGAAAGGGGAAACTCTGAAAACAGCGTGAGGATCTGTGTGGGGTGTGTGGATTGTGTGGGAGAGAGAAATCTGCCGTATCCACACCTAGTCAATAGGAAACTGTCAAAGTTTCAGTAAATCTGACACATGAACATGCAGTGCAGGATTTATTGGACAATCTTCCATAAAGGCTTCCCCTTTGATAAAAGGCTCAACACACCCGCCCCTCCTCTTCACCCAACTAACCACAACAAAACATTCCTTGCGTTCTGAGAGTAATGGGGCGACTTGGAACATTAGTTAGCAGGCCATAAGAGAGATTATCACAGAATCCCGACAGTTGGAAGCAGACCGTTCGCCCATCGAGTCCACACTAATCCTCGAAACAGCTTTCCACCCAGAATCCCCGATTTTATCCTCGTAGTCCGACATTTTCTCATGGCTAACACATCCAGCCTTCACGCCCCTTCGACACGATGGGCGATTTAGCATGAGTCGATCAAGTGTGGGACTGGAAGACAAAAACACAGCAGGTAAAGCAGCAGTGGATAAGATGTTTCAGGTGAGAATCTATCATCAACAATGGTGAACGGGAAGGGGCTGTAAAATAAATAGAGGGCGGAGTGGCACCCAGGGAAAGATAGATGAATGATGTCAGGTGGATGCAGGTGGGAAGTAATTGGTCGATGGGAAGGCTGGAGTGGACAGGTGGGAAGCAAGATGATCCATTCGGTCAGGCCAAGAGGACAGAGAAAAACCTGAAATGAGCTCGAGTTTAGAATGGCCAACTGAACCTGCACATAATTGCGTTGTGGCAGGACATTGGAAAACATGGAGGAAGCCATCACAGACACAGGGATAATGTGCAAACTCCGCAGTGCCAGTTGCTTGGTGTTGGAATTGAACCTAGTTCCCTGGCGCTGTGAGTCTAAGTACCTAACTAAGCCAACGATGGAGATGGAAGAACAGTTCTGATGTCTCAACGAGTCAGAGCAAACCCTCCAGTACTCACTGTGTCATTACGTCCTGCCATCTCTCTCCATTTCAATAACTTACAACGTTCCATTCGTTCTAAAATCAAAACATAACATCTTATGCATCATTTTATATCCCATCTGCCAAACAGTTATTCAATCATTACATCTATTGATAAGCATTTGCAATCTCCCCCCTCCTCCTGTTAATTAAATTTGCTGTTTATCTTTTTGTCATCACCAACCTGAATTAGATTACGTTTGTTCCACTCCTCCAAATCATTGGTCTCGATTGTAAATAGTTGAAGACTCAGCACTGATCACTGCATGATAGCACTGGTTTCATGCTGTCAAACTGATCAAGGTTGTTTTATTATGTTTGTCTGCTTTCTGTTTGGTCCTCCCCCGTTCCTGAGCAGGTTATTTGAGGCTTAATACGAACAAGGGGTATTTGGAAATGCGGCCCCATGAGTCTGCTCTGGCAGTTAATAGGATTATGATTGATGTCATCTCGACCTTAGATCCACTTTCCAGCCTGCTCACCATAACACTTCGTTTTCTCAATGTTCCAGCATCCACTGCACTCTGGGGCAGTGAACTGTATAGATTCACAACCATTTGAATGAAGTAATTTGGCATCACCGCTGTTTTAAATTTGCTCCACGTTATGCTAAAACTACGGCCTCTTGTTCGAGGTTGCTCCAAATGTGGAAATATCCACTTGACGTCTCCATTGTCAATTACCTTTAGCATCGTACAGATATCAATGAAGTATCCTCTCATTCTGCCAATCTCCAGAGATTACAGGCCTGATCAGCTGAATCACTGTTCACAAGAAACACTCCTCATCTCTGGAATCAGCCCAGGCAACGTCTTCTGAACTGCCACCAATGGAACTGCAAAGCTTCTCCAGTCAGGGCGCCAAAACTGGGCACAGTACTCCAGTTGCAATCTCACTAATGACTTGAATAGTAGTAGCAACATTTATTAACTTTTATACTCTATTCTTTTGGAATCAATGCTGCAATTCCACCTTCATTCGTCATTACCTGCTGTACTTGAATGTACGTTATCAGTGATATGCACAGAGATCACACATATCAAATAAGGTCGCACAGATTCCTTTGTACCTCAGCACGCTAACGTTTCTCACCATTTCGATTATATGTTGTCTGTCTATTTCTCTCATCAAAGTAGACACAACTGATAATTATTCACGATCAAATTCTTCTTTCAAATTTTGACTCAATTTGCCTAAGCTACCGATATTCATTTGGAAACTTCATCCACCTTCATTGAAACTTACATGTCCAACTGTGTTTGTGTCATCTGAAAATTTGCCTCCATTATTTTACAAACCTGTAACTAGGTAACAGTGTATATTGCAAATTGTTGGTGCCTGAGGAGCGAGCTGTATGACTCCCAAAAGTTGCCAACCAGAAAACGGCCGATCTATTCTTTTTTTTCATTTTGTTTTGAGCCAAATCTCCATCCAAGCTATTGAGTTACTTTGCATACCAGGTCCTCTTATTTGACAGATTAGTCTTTTCTCCTTCTGCAATTTCTTCTGGACATCCAGATATATTAAATCTGCAGGATCCCCATTGTCAACCTTGTTTCTTACTTCTTTCACGAGATTGAACAAATAATTCAAATACGATTTATTCTTCATAAAACCATGCATACTCTGATTAATTTTGATTTGACCGTGCAAATCTCCTGTTATTAGTTCCTTGAAAATGCATCCTAATAGTTTGCTTGCTATTTTTATTTCCCAGTGAAGATGATCATTCCAAGTCCTTCTCCTTCTATAATCACTACGTTCACTTTCAATTCATGTGTAACAAGCACAAGGCTTTAAAATATCTGCTCCGATTCTCATGTAAGGGGCATGAACCTCTGAATGGTAATATTCTGCACCTAGATTACACACTCGATGAGCTGACTGCACTCATAGTATTCCTCTATTAGAGACTAAATGGCTTGATCATCCAGCTGTTGTTCTGCTGCGGTTCGTAAGAGGCTAAAGGTCTGCTTGTCCCCTCTTATTACTGTGTAAGGCGTTTGAGGGATCATGGAATCGTCCTGTTATTGTAAAACGGTTTGAGGGGCGAAAACACCTCCTCCTTTTCTTTGATAAACGCTCGAGATGTTGAATGGTCTACTCCTGCATCGCAGAAATGGTATTGAAAAAGTGCCTTGTCTTCACCCGTTCCATTACTACAGACAACTGAACTGAGTTACCGCCTGCTTTCCTACAAGAATATCTCAATGTATTTTTATCCTTCTTCACTTTCTAAGCAACAGGCTCGATGGGTTGTCAAGCCTTCTTTTATTCCAGTATACCAATCTCCAGTCACTTTGTGCCCTCTTCCAGTTCCTGTGCTGCAGACATGAGGAGCCTGAATAGGCTGACCTTGTTGCTGTGCAACTGAATACCAAGGCGAATACAGCCAACTCTGGGTCCTGAAATCACGGCTTCACGGGTTGATTGGCCTCCTCTTGTTTCTGTATATCAAGCTACAGGGACTGAACTGTCTCGTCCTTTTCAGGTGCAACAGAGCGAAAGGTCTGTGTAACAGGCTGGAGAAGCAGAGTGGATTACTCCATTTGCAGTGTTAATGGCTTCTGTTGATGACCCTCCTTTCTCTCTGCTATGTCAATGAAAGATCATCTTTCATTCCGGCAAAGGACAATGGATATTGCATCAACCTGACAACGCGTTGCTTATAAGCTGACATCATTATTGCAGTCATCTTTCGCGAACCCATCACTGAGCTGCTTCCAAATCGACATGTACTTTCTGCAGTAAGGATACTACATTCGGACACACTGCGTCAGATGTGATCTCACTGATTCCTGAACAGTGGCAGACATACTTTGCCAACCTGCTATAAGGGTCCCATCCGGGTTAGATCAGTCTCTGCTGTCTGGAGAATACACAACATTGATGAAACCTCACTGCCTTTTTCGACTCCACGAGCATGACGAGGGACCGAGTGAAAATGTCAAAATGGCGAGAGGAATGAGTGATCTCAATGTTGAAATAGGTCTCGTGAAAGATCTCGTCTGAATCTGCCATTAATATATCCAGGCCCTTACTGCTCAGAATATACTGTATCTGGTAAAGTGGAGGTTGGAAATGGCAAGGAAAGTAAACTTTTGATGGGAATTATACATCAAATGAAAACTGCAATACAAATGTTGGGCGTGTTATAAAACAGGAAATCAGATATCCAATGTTGTATGAACTGCAGAAAAAATGGACAAACTCAAGTTGCATCTGAACCGTGTTAAACAAGTAACCGTTGTGAAAAGTGGATTTCATGAGCATGTATGAGATATTTTCGCAAAAAGTTGAACATCAAGCTAAATATCAGGCTGTTTTGAATTGGTGTTATGTGATCGGAAGAGCTAACTGAAAATTTTGTTGCGAAGGAGTTTTTTATAGATGTGATAGTGATATATAGTATGATGTCTGAAAACAAGAGGGTTTGTTATTAATTTACGGCTATACATCTGAGTCAGGCAAGCCATTACGTTATTTGGGACAAGTCATCTTCAGTGAGCTGGACATATATATGTGAATAAAAAGATTTAAAGGAAGGTAGACAATGTTTATCAGTTATAGATATACTTTAAGGTGAAAAATATCCATCTACGCCTACAAGTTGCAAAGACCACAACAAAAGTGACTCTATGATGGTGAACAGAAGAGTGTGATGATCGCATTTGATCGCTGGGTCCGGCTCAGAAAAATGACAAATATTTTGTTAAAGCGGATAATCAGGGAAACATAGTTCCCAGCAATTTAGAACCACGGATCTGATATGAAAATCATCATGAGAACAGGAACACAAACTAACAAGAAGCACAAAGGCTGCAAAGTAAACTTTCTATTTATATCTTGAAGGAAAATGAAAACGAGGTCAAATGTCAAACAATAAATGTGCAGAAAAGATAATAAATTGTAGAGAATAGATAAATTGCAAGGAAGCTAAACAGTTATTTTGTGACTGTCTTCAAGGAGTAAGATCAGGAAATTTTCCCAGAAAGACCAAGTGACCATGGGCCATGTGCAATTAAAGATTGAAATCATTCATAAGAGTAACTAGTTAAATTTGGAAGACAGCTGGATTGAGCGGTGGTAAGTCTGACAGACCTAAAGTACTTTTTAAAGGAATTTCAGAGGAAGTAGCAATCCACATATTGATTACTTTGGGGATCAATATGTTACGTTCCTACACAGTTTGCAAAGGCAGAACATCTGAAAGATTACAAATGCAAACCCATTGTTGAAAGTGAGAAAGAGGGAGAGTAGACAACCACAGGCCAGGTAAGTCCGCATTCATTGTACGGAACCTGTTGGATTGCATTATAAAGGACATGATATCAGATATTTAGAGGGTATCAGCAAAATTAGAGAGAATAATAAGGCATTTATGAAAGGAAAATCATAATTTACAAAACATTTTTTACAATGATTTGAAGATGTGTATTGTAGCCACAGGTAATGGAGAAACACAGTATATGGTCTCGCTGGAGAATCAGTAGGATGTTTTTTTTTCCGAACTCACGCAGTGAGTTAATAAGCAAAATTAAAGCAAAGGGTATTGCGAGGTATATATGCAAAGGGATGGAAGAAATTAGTTTGACCTTCATTGGAATGAAATCTGCAGATATTACGAAATGCATCCTGTGCAAATAACACAGAATGTTGGCGAGACACCAATGTGGGAATGGAGTACAATCTCGGTGTCCCAATCTACGAAAGAATATACTGGCCACGGAGGTAATGCAAAATACATTCTCCAGTTTAATTCCTCAGATGGCAAGATTTGCTGATGAATAAATTCAGTCTGGGTTATCGTGAGATTCAAGGAATGAGCAATGATCGCAGTGAAACTTAGACAATTCTCATAGAGGGGACCGACAAACGCAGGTGCATGGAGAAATACGAACAGTCAAGATTGGGAAAAATCCCCAGATATTCTGTGTGTGCATCAGTGTGGAATACAATAACCAGGAGCAGTTAGAACCCGTTGGTAACATAGGAGGAAATCAATGTGTGGAACAAGAGAAAATTGGTAAGTTGTTACGTCAGTGTTGGGTATCGCATTCACTTGGTAGAAGCGAGATGCAAAGACAGAAACCAAACCGATGACCGTGAAGGTCTTGAGCAGATTGATATAAGATGTGAACAGGTTTCGACAACATTGGACAAATCCTCAGGAATGGATGATATGTATCTCTAGCTCCTGTGGGAAATTACAAAGGAAAAGCAATGATCCAAGTTTGGTGGCAGAATCTGGGCACAGGGGAGGTCTCAAAGGATTGGAGAACAGATAATGTGGTTCCGCTTTACATGAAGGTGATTAAGCAGAAAACTGTAGATTGCTGAGTATAAATTCTGTGTAGAAAATCTTCATATCGAGGCATGGTTTATTCAGGGATGGTCAGCATGCTTTTGTTAGAGGGATGTTGCACTTAAGAAATCGTTGATACGGATTTTCAGCACGGCCTTTGACAGAGCCCCACATCGGGAACTGATAGCCAATAAAAAATATCATTGTATCAATGGTAGCTTTGCAAGTTGCACCCAAGATTGTTCCAGTGACGGGAGAGAGAGGGTGGTTGTAGAAAGTTCTTTGTGTGACTGTCCGGTGCTGTACCACGGGGATCAGTGTTGTGCCTCTGCTTATTTGTGGTATCCATAAATGGTGCCGATGTGAAAGTGGGGGGTGGAGGAGGTGGAGGTGGCGGTCTGGCGTTGGAGGAGTGTGTAATTACTTTTGTGTCAGACACAAAGATTGGTCGCGTGGTTGGCAATGAGGAGGAACGCCTTATGTTACAGAATGCTGATGAAGGAATGATCAGATAGCAAATCAATGGCAGATGCAAGTCAAACCAGACTGATATGCAGTGATTTTGTGAAGACGTAACCAGACAAGTGTGTAGTCAATGAATGCCAACACACTATGAAGCTCAGACGGGTCTTCACCACAGATCCCTGAATGTTAATGGACAGGTGAGTCGAGAAGGTATTCACTCAGAGTGTAACAGCATTGAGAAGTTGAGTGAGTGAACAACATAACGGTTATGGGCATCAGTTGGCCTTTCAGCCCCTCGAGACTGCTGCACCATACAGTATGTTCATAACTGATCTGACTGCAGCTAAATGCCACTTGCCTATTTATTGCAAGTAACCATTGAGTCGGCTATCCATCAAAGGTCAGTCGAGCTCAGCCTTGAAGATCTTCGATAACTCAGTGGTCACTGCTCCGTGGGATGAGGAGATCACAGATAGCATACCCTGATGGAGAAAGGGACATGTTACTCAATGCGAAAGCATTTTATTATCAAAGCACATCAAACTGATACCGAATCAGGTTTTACTGCTCCTCGGATGCAACTTGAACTGCTGAACTTTTCCAGCACCATTCTAATCTAGACTCTGGTTTCCAGCATCTGCAGTCATTGTTTTAACCTCGTCTGAGATACAAGCACAACTGTTACGAACAGACGTAGAGTATTCAGCCCCTCAAATTTGTCCCACATAAACAAAGACACTTCAATCTAATAATTAGCAACGATATGCCACATTTGATTCTCGGCACAGATTTCAAGATAAATTAACAACATAAGAGCTTTAAAAATTTCGAACATTTGGCCTGACAAGTTTGCTGTGCTCATTAATTATGGTTGGTATTTCTGAGAAATCAATCTCCTGCCTTCTGCCTGGAACACCTGACCCCCCAGCCAGTCAATAACTTCTCAACGTATGGTGTGTGTGTGTGTGTGTGTGTGTGTGTGTGTGTGTGTGTGTGTGTGTGTGTGTGTGTGTGTGTGTGTGTGTGTGTGTGTGTGTGTGTGTGTGTGTGTGTGTGTGTGTGTGTGTGTGTGTGTGTGTGTGTGTGTGTGTGTATCTCTGTTTTCCTGTGCTTTTGCCTCGATGCGTCTGTACATGTCTTTGTGTCCCTCTATGCTGATTGATTGATAGATCGATAGATTGATTTTCATGCATACCTCAGCAAAGTAAAAAGCTGTGTTTATGAGCAGTACAGGCGAACCATAGGAAGCAAGAATGTACCGAAAGAGAAAGGGAGGACGGGAGATGCTGCAGATCAGAGTCGAGAGTGTGGTGCTGGAAGTGCACAGCAGGGCAGGAACCATTCAAGGAGCAAGAGCATTTACTTTTCAGACATGAACTTTTCATCAGGAATTGGTTGTGAGCTGGGGCCTGCAAAAGAAAAGTGAGGAGACGAGGCTGTGGGAAACGTAGCTGTGGTTGTGCTCGGTAGATGAATGTTGGGTGGAAGGTGTTTGTTGGAGGTAGGGAGAGCGGATAGATGGGAAAGAGAATGGGCCAATCAAGAGGGCTGAGGCTTGGGATTGGGAACATATGGTGGCGATTGGAATGATGAAAATGGTGAAATCCAAGTTGGTCCCGTGTGGTTACAGAGTTACATTTCGGAATAAGATGCGTTCTCCCTCCAGGTGTCGGGTGGTAAGGGTTTTGCACTGGAGGAGGCCAAGGACCTGTTTGTGTGGGTGGAGTGGGAGAGGGAATAGAATTGTTCAGCCACGGGGCGATGGGGTTGGTTGGTGCAGTTGTTCCAGAGATGTTCTCAGAAATGATCCTCAAGTTGGTGCCCTGCCTCCCTAATTTGAAGGAGATTACAGTGTGTACGAAAGATAGTGTGTGTGACATTGGTGGTGGTACAGGTATAATTCTGTTCAATGTGGAAGTATATTCGGGCCCTTGGACGGTAGTTAGTGGAAAGGTGTGGGCGCAGGTTTTCCACTTCCAGCGGTGGCAGGTGAAGTTATCGGGAGTGGGGTATGGGGTGGTGGTGGGTATGGATCTTACGAGGGATTCATGGACAGAGTGGTCCCTTCGGACCACTGTGAGGGGTGAGGTGGTCTGGTTGAACATGGTGGAAGTATTGGTGGATGACGAAACGTATACAGAGGTTGCTGAGGGTAGATGAGTAGGACCAGACGATATGCCCTGGTTGCGTTGGGATTAGTGTGCTTCAAGGACAGATATAAAGGATATGCTCTGGAGGGCATCGGCGATGAGGTGGGAAGGAAAATTCAGATCTTGGAAGAGGGAAACCTAGGATTTTCTGTGTTGCTATTGGTCATCCTGGGAACAGGTGCGGCAGGAGCTGAGGAATTGGGAATGAGGGATGGCAGTTTAACAGACATCAGGTGCAAGGTGGTGTAGCTCTGGGAGTTGGAGAGTTTGTTGTAGATGTCTGCAATTGGTCGGTCGTCGGAACAATAGAAATGGAGAAATCCCGGAAGGGTGGGGAAGTGACCAAGATGTTCCAGGTGAAGTTGAGGTCTACATGAAAGCTCTTCGTGATGTTGATGAATTGTTCAGCCTCCTCGTGTGAGCACGAGTTAGTTCTGATACCTTCATCAATCAAGTGGAATAACAGATGGGGGCGGTGCCGGTGTATCTGTGATAGATCAAGCGAAGGACATAGCTGAAGCCCATGTAGCTGTTGGTACTCAATTGGTTTGGAGGAAATCAGTGGATTGGAAGAGGAAGTTGTTAAGAGGGAGGACGAGTTCAGCCAGGCAGATGGGTATGTCAGTGAAAGGGCATTGTTTGAGGCAGCGTGACAGTAAGAAAAGGAGTGTGAGGAGGCATTCGTCCTGGCAGATAGATGTTTACAGGGATTGGATGTCGATGGTGAAGCTCAGGAGTCAGGGACCAGGGAAATCAATTTCTTGGAGGAGGTGAAGAGTGCGGCCGGTATCTCAAAAGTAGGCAGTGAACACCTGGATTAAGGGAGACAGGAAAGTGTCAGGAAATGCAGAGATGAACTCAGTGGAATAGCAAGTCTGAAACAATGGTTCGATCAGGGAATTCAGGTTTGTTAATCTTCGGTAGAAGGTAGAAACTGGCAGTGAAGGGTGCATGAACGATCAGGTCGGACGCTTTTGCTACGGGATTTCCACAGATGATGAGATTGTGAATGGTTTTGGAAATGATGGTTTAGTGATGGCAGGTGAGGATGCCCTCAACGGGGCAGCAGGAGGATGTCTTGGCGCCTGGCTTCAGTGGTGTAGACGTTACTTAGCCAAACTACCACTGCGCCCACCTGTGACTTGGATGGTGAGGTTGGGGTTTCAGAGGAGAGAGGGGATTTCTGCGCTTTGTGAGGGCAGCAGGTTGGTGGGGTGGACAGGTTGAGACGGTTAATGACGCAGTGGCAGTTACAAATGATGAGGTCAAGGGTGAATAACAGGCATGTAACAGGGGAGGAGAAAGTGAGGACTGCAGATGCTGGAGATCAGAGCTGAAAATGTGTTGCTGGAAAAGCACAGCAGGTCAGGCAGCATCCAAGGAGCAGGAGAATCGACGTTTCGGGCATGAGCCCTTCTTCAGGAATGAGGAAAGTGTGTCCACCAGGCTAAGATAAAAGATAGGTAGGAGGGACTTGGGGGAGGGGCTTTGGAAATGTGATAGGTGGAAGGAGGTCAAGGTGAGGGTGATAGGCCAGAGTAGGGGTGGGGGCGGAGTGGTCAGGAAGAAGATTGCAGGTTAGGAAGGCGGTGCTGAGTTCGAGGGATTTGACTAAGACAAGGTGGAGGGAGGGGAAACGAGGAAACTGGAGAAATCTGAGTTCATCCCTTGTGGTTGGAGGGTTCCTAGGCGGAAGATGAGGCGCTCTTCCTCCGACCGTCGTGTTGCTATGGTCTGGCGATAGAGGAGTCCAAGGACCTGCATGTCCTTGGTGGAGTGGGAGGGGGAGTTGAAGTGTTGAGCCACGGGGTGGTTGGGTTGGTTGGTCCGGATGTCCCAGAGGTGTTCTCTGAAACGTTATATAAGTAGGCAGCCTGTCTCCCCAATATAGAGGAGGCCACATCGGGTGCAGCGGATGCTTTAAACGATGTTTGTGGAGGTGCAGGTGAATTTGTGGCGGATATGGAATTATCCCTTGGGGCATTGGAGGGAAGTAAGGGGTTAGGTGTGGGCGCAAGTTTTCCATTTCTTGCGGTTGCAGTGGAAGGTGCCGGGAGTGGAGATTGGGTTGGTGGGGGTGTGGACCTGACGAGGGAGTCACGGAGGGAGTGGGCTTTTCGGAAGGCTGATAGGGGAGGGGAGGGAAATATATAATTGGTGGTGGGTTCCGTTTAGCGGTGGCGGAACAGACGACGGGAGCCCAGCTTTATGGTTTGTGTTGGAGGTGAGACAAGGGATCATCATTGAGTGAGCGGGAGACTTGTTTTAAAAAGTGAGCCCGGGTTCGAGGCAGCGGAAGAAATACTCAAAGGTTGTGAGGCATTTCAAACTCATTAATCCAGGAGCGTAGGGGGATGGAGGTGAGATCTTTGGTGACGACTCAACCCCACTTAGGGAGAAGTCGGGGGAACAGGGAATACACAGTGAGGCTAGGAGCAATAACCTTGGGACGGGCTGGAGCTGTGTGTTGGCAGAGACTGCCTCTTGACTGAATGCAATTATCTGATCAAAAATGGCGTCATCAGCAGAAGTGACAACCACAATGGAGTGGAAAGCTGGGCAAACAGTTGTGCCTATGGTGGCAGAAGTGACGTCAAGCGCAGTGGCCGTGAAATTGCCGACTGGTTTTGCCTGTGACGCCCCTGACTGAGGAGAGGACCCAGTTGATGGAATCAGGCATTTCCAGGTGACTGATGTCTTGGGATGTAAGTGGCTGGGGCGGTGGCTAATGTGGAAGCGGAGGTGACGTACAGAGTATGCATCCTGTCTGTGCTGGAGGCACTGAATTCATGCATTCGTTTACCTGGCAATCGCTGAAGTGGCTTTCTGGGCAGCGATCACAGAAATGATGCGTTCAGCAGTGGCTGAGGTCCGTGGGGTGGCGAGGACGGAAGTAACCGGAAAATTCGCTGCGGGAGTGTAGCAATAAGTAGCCACGTGGCTCACGCCATCTGAGCAGTTTCAGAGGCCACGGGCCAGGGTAAGGCCACGGGCCAGGGTTCAGAAACCAGGGGCCAGGAGCCCCAATTATTGAGGTAAACATATGCAAGTTTGTTTAATTTACGTTCTTTTATGTCCGCCATGATGGATAAAGTTCATTTTGTTCTGCGTCTGAATTCTTCAAAGGATATATAACAGCAGAAGTCCCTTGCAGGTCTGGTAGTGTGTGGCCCTAAGGCGTACCAAGGCTGTCTACATGTACAATAGGATATACCGAGCAAACGATTTGGACGTAGGCACACAGGTTACATTGCACAGGCAGTACAAGTGAGACCAATGCTGGCTAGATCAGTGTTATTTCAGGCTGGAGCATCCGTTCTGCAGTTAAGTAGCCATTGAGAAAAAAGCTGTTCCCGAACCTGCTGTTGTGTGTATTGTGGCTGCTGTATTTCTTCCCGACGTAACATGTTGTAGGACGTAAGTAGTAGAGTGTGATTGGTCTTTAATGATTTTGACAGCCTTCCCGTGGCAGGGAGCTGAGCAAATCGAGTCCATGGATGGAACGGTGGCGCTCGTGGTGGCTCGTGTAATTTCATCTGTCTTTCTGTTACTCAACAATCTATCTATCTAAGTCTTAAATTTATACAATGTCCTAGCCGCCACATCCTTCTGTGGCAATGAATTCCATAGATTCACCGTTCTCTGGCTGAAGACGTTTATCCTTACCTATGTTCCTGATATCCTCCCGTTACTCTAGAATGGCCTGTCCAGTCTATTTAATATTCTGTAAGTTTCCATTAGAAGCCAGCTCTTCCTCGTCAACCACATCCAATATAGACCCAAGGTCTTGAAAACTTCCTCAGGTGTTAAGATGCTCGTTCTAGTCGACATTCTTGTGAATCTCCTCTGAATACGCTCCAGGGGCAGTGCTCTCTCCCAGAGACATGAGCCAGGAAACAGCGATCAATACTCCAGATATGGCCAGATCGGAGTCTTATTGATCCTCAGAAGAACCTCCCTGTTTTTCTCTATTCCATTCCTCTCAAAATAAATGGCAACATAATAATTGCCTTTTTCACTTCTGACTCCAAATGCAAGGTTCCCTCGACAGAATCCTGGAGAAGAACACTGAAGCCTTTTTGTACTTCAGCCCTCTGAATTTTCTCCGCATTTAGAAAACCGTCAATGCCTATATTCTTCCTACCGAAGTGAATAACCTCAGACTTTCTAACGTTGATCTTCAATTGCCACATTTTTGTCCAGTTTCCTAATTTTTCCAAATCTTTCTGCAGCGTGCCCGCCTCCCCAGTGCTGCCTGTCCCTCTTAATAAATTTGTGTAGTCTGCAAACGTGGCGAGAATGCCTTGAGTTCATTAATGTACAAAATGAAAACTTGTCGTGTCAACATCTAGTTCTGCGGAACACCACTTGTTGCCACACTGAGAAGGACCCGTTCATCCCCATTTTCTGCTTTCTGCCAGGCGGCCAAGCTTCCGTACATGCTTGTACTATGCGTCTGTCACCATGGGCCCTTGTCTAACTCAGAAGTTTCCAGTGTCGAACCTTGTCAAAGCATTCTTGAGGTCCAGGTAATAACATCTGTTGGTTCGCCTTCGTTTAACATGCTCATTATTTCCTCAAAGTATTCAAGTAGATTTAAGCGGCATGACCTCGTGTTGTTGAAACCATGCTGACTTCACCCTACTTAACCATATATGTTGCAGTATTCAGAAATGTCAGCGTTAACAATGGATTCCAGGATGACAGAGGTTAAGGTAATCAGTCTGTAATTTTCCCTCCTTTGCCTTACTCCCTTTTTAAAAAGGGTGCCACCTTAGCTATTTTGCAGTCCTTTCGGACCCTCCCTAACTCTAACGATACTGGGAAGATCCCATTAACGCCTCCACTTTGTTTTCAGCTATAACTCTTCGAACGCTGGCGTGCAGTCCATCCGTTACAGGTGATGTATTCACCTCAAGCCATACAGTTTTTTGCAGCACTTTCTCCTTTGTATTGCCACCATACTCATATGTGCCCCCTCACTCTCTTGAATTTTGGGATATTTCTCATAACTTCCGTCGTGAAGACTGATATGCACTGATTACTCAGTTCCTCAGCCACTTTCTTGTTCCAAACTATTATCAATCCAGAGGCATGTGACAGCGGTCTGATCTCCACTTTTGTCTTGTTTTCCCCTTTAAGGAGAAAGTGAGGACTGCAGATCTTTTTTCCCCTTTATATATTCTTCCGCCTCATTAGCAGGCTTCCTTTATATTACGGGCTAGCTTAGCTGCATTTTTGATCTTCTTTCTCCTTATTTCTTTTAGTTTTTGCAGGACTCTGTTGGTCTTTGTAAGCTTCCCAATTCGTTGGTTTCCCACTGCCCTTCGCCACATTGCAGTCTTTCTCCTTTTCTTAAATGCTCATCCTTATTTCCTTACTCAGCCATGTTTGCTGCATCCTCCTTGGAGAATAGTTATTTATTTTCTCGGGAAGAATCTCTGCTGTGTCTCCTGAATTTCTCCAAGAAACTCCTACCATTGCTTAACCACTATCTTTCCTGCTCGTCCCCTCACTCAGTCAAGTATATCCATCATCTCCCTCATGTCTCTGAAGTATATTTTATTCAGTTGTCTTACCGTAACATCTGATTACATGTTGTCCCTCTCAAATCGCAGGTTCATTCAGTCATGGTACGATCTCTGCCTCCCAAGGCTTCCTTCACTGTGTGGTTCCTCATCAATTCTTCCTCATTACACAGCACTAAATCCAGTATTGTTTGGTCCCTAGTGGGCGCCACCAAAAGCTGCTTCAAAAAGCAATCTCATCGACACTTTACGAATTCATTTTCTTGCAATCCATTCTCAACCTGATTTTCCCAGTTTATGTGCATATTGAAATTCCCAAACGATCATTACAACTTTGTCTTTCCTACACATATTCTCTCTTTCTTAGTCTATCGTGTGCCTAAACTGCAGGCTACATTTTGATGTCCTTTCCAGAACTCGACCTTTGCAATTCCTCAATTTTACCCATGCACGTTCTACACCACTTGACCATACTTTGTTTCTTATTATCGGCTTAATTTCATTTCTTATCATCAGACATACGTACCTCTCTGCCCACCTGCCGACCATTTAGAACGGATGTATATCCTTGAATACTCAGCTCCCGATCGTGATCCCATTGCTGCCACGCATCTGCGATGCCTGTCACTTCAGACCTGCCAATTTTATTTTTTATACAAGCTCATTTACTTTATTCCTTATACTTCGTAAAATCAGATGTAACACCTTCAGTGCTGTGTTCACCGTCCCACTTCTCAGTGGCGGCCGTTTATCAAGTGAGGTTGAAGCTTGACTGTCAATTCGTTCCAAACATTCTTTTCTATTTGTGTCTGTGCTGTAAACGTTACTAAACTCTTCTGAGGTCTGCAGTCTTCCCTCATCATTTAATTTGGATTTTCTAATTTCCCCTATAACTTAACGCTTTCCCCTCCAACGTTTACTTTATAGCCCTGTCTAAAGCCCGAGGTATTCAAATAATTAGGTCTCTGCTCCCAGCATGGTTCAGATGAAGACCGTTCGACTTGAACATGTCCTTTTTTCCCATTGTTGATGCCAAGTTTCCATGAATTCAAACCCACTTGTCCCACCAAGAATTTCTCTGCTTAATCTCCTTGACCCTGTGTCAAGTAGCTCGTGGCACAGGTAGTAATCCAGAGATAGTTACCTTTTTGGTTCTGATTTTTAACTTAGCTCCGAGCTGTTTATGCTCTCTTAGCAGAAGTTCTGCCAGAGGTTTAGCTCTATCGTTGGTACCCATGTGTACTACGGCCACTGGATTGTTTCACTCCCACTCCAAGTTCCTCTGCAGCCCAGATGAGATATCCCGAATCAAGGCACCAGGCACACAACAAACCTTTCGGGTCTCTCGATCGGAGGCACAGAGAACAGTGTCTCGGCCTCTAACTATAATGTCCCCAATTATAACAACATTTCATTTCTCTTCCCCCACTTCCCTGCGCCATGATGCTGTAGTCATTGGACTCATCATCCCTGCAATGGCCTTTCCCGTATACACTGTATGCAAAATACTTGAACCTGTTGGACAAGTAACTCTACCTCCTGTACCTCTCTACCTGCCACACTCACAGTAACAACTTCCTGACCCAGACCATTATCCAGGTAGCTCTCCCCCTCTCTGATGTGTCGCAATGTTTGAAGTTCAGACTCCAACTCATCGATTCTAAGCCGGAGCACTGCCAGCAACCAATATTTGTTACACATATGGTCATTGCTGAACAGAAGAAGTGATAGCAGCTCTCACATCATACAGAAACAACACATCACCTGACCCTCCATCCATTTTAGATCTGCTTTGAATTTATTCTTATTTTAACTTGTAATTCTTTTGTTTCTCTACTTGTTTTCTCAGTCTGAATGCACGTTTTAAACAATAAATTAACAAGATGCAATTCAGCACAGGTTCAAATTTAGCGGACTCCATATTAGCCAATTAAATCACAGTACTCCTGTGACATCACTTTATAGTTTCGTATCAGTCGAAACCTGTTTCAACCAGAATCTCTTTCATTCCCAGATTACTCTCCGCTCTCTTTTCCTCTGTTTCAGTCCTTAAGTGAAATTCAGTACCTCTCTTATCCTCTGATGGCAGCTGACATCATTGCCTGTGCAGAACCGGTCGGAGACATAGGCGATGGCACCAGCGCATGTGCAGGATGGTGTAGATATTTTGCCATTCACATCGGTGCATTTGCACAGATCAGTGCAGATATTACACCGTTGACATCGGAACTTTCACAGAACAGTGCGGAGGCTTTGCCTTTGACATTGGCACATTTGCAGAGAATAGTGCAGAGGACTTCGCTGTTGACATTGGCGCATTTACAGAAAAGTGTGGTGATGTCACTGTTAGCATCGATGGTTGCACATATTGCTACGTGCACAGAATTGTGTGGAGACTTTGGAGCATGCACCAAAAGAAGTGCGCCAAACATTTGCTACTGGATCCACGTTATTGCACACATAGAGAAATGTCATCAAAAATACTCTTCCCTAATTTTTCATTGATTTTAAAGCCAAATCGCACTGCTGAAATATGTTTTATATGAGAATTACTTGTGTGCTCTGTGTATGTGTCAACTTCAGTGCTTCCTTCCATTGTTTTCAACATTGAGGAGGAATGACTTATCATGCAGGCATGGTGTGAAGGCCAGTAGAAGGCCATTAGGCGATTTCCTTGACCATCTTTGACCTGTTACCAGGTGGTTTCTTGCTTTCTGGAAGCAGTATTGGGAATTCCAAGGTCAATCTTGTCCTGATTGTGTACAACGGTGCCACCAACATTTGTGGTTCTGTTTCAGAGTCAGAGATGCATAGCACGGAAATAAGCCCTTTTGTCCAACTTGGCCATGCATACCAGATATCCGAACTTAATCTAGCCCCATTTTCCCGCACTTGGCCCATATCCCTCTCAACACTTTTCATTCATGTTGTAATTGTGCTCCCTCCACCACTTCCTCTAGCAGCTCATTCAATGCATGCACCAATCTCTACATGTAAATGTTATCCTTTAAATCCCTTTTAAATCTTTTCCCTCACCTTCCACCAATGTCCTCTCGTTCTGGACTACCCTAGCCCAGGTAAAATCACTTGTCATTTCGGGGGCAAGGTGGGACAAGATTAACACAGGGATGGTGACCGTTCTTCATGAAACATTGCAAATCAGGTCCGATTCTGTGAATACGATGATGTCAGACTGTTTCCTGACCAGTCACATTTAGGAATAAAAGTAAAAATGGAGCAGGACTAACGGTTTAAAAAAACTGAATAAAAGGCACTCTATGTGAATGTGTACTATCTTCTCAATAAAGCTTCAGGAATCCACTTTGTACATTGTCGGAAATGGATATGATTGAACAGCATTAGAGAGACATAACGACCGGATGATCTACATTAGGAATGAGATATTCCAGATATTTCATATTCATGAGTGTTATCTAAAAATGAAAAGGAATTGGGGGAGATCTCTGAGTAAGAGATGGTATCCTTGTAACCGTAAAAGAGGACCTGACATCAAATGATCAAGAGATTCTCTTAATCTTATGGATTTTATTATGAAAAGTGCCAAGTGAGTCGAGTTTGTGGAGAAATTTCCACCGTGAGGCCGAGTGAATCTCCACACACTTACTGGACAGAAGGACATTTTTGATACGGGTTTTATGTCTCTACCAACTTCTGTACTTAATACTTTCCAGAACATTATAAAACCAACACCCGCAGAACATTCTGTAACCGACATCATTCGTGAACGGTGGATATTAGTTAATTTGAATAAGATAAGCTCCTGAGGGAAGAAATTCTGTTCCAGACAGACGGAGATTTTGTTTTGAAGTACCTTTCTTTGAAGGCAGTTAAATTGGTGAATATGTTTTCCCTGTGTTTACCTTTCTTGATGACAGGTGATGCACTGAAATTCAGAAAAAAAGACAGAAATGGCCAATTCTTTGTTGCTTTCAAGAACTGGGGAATGATTCTTCAGGTGGGCAATGTTTTCCCTCTTCGTATTCGGAAGTGGAAAGAAACGACTGCATCTGTACTCGAATGAACGAGTGTGTGGGAATGTTCTCGAAATCATCTGTTGTTATGAATATGTGCCTGCATATTTGGGAAGTGATCATTTATTTTGTTGCATGTCACATTTTTGTGAGCAATTCACTAATTGTCATTTGTTCTTTCTGCTTCTAATACTTCAATGAGTATCTGAATAACGTGACACATTTGATTATCATATTGGGTCTTCGATTAAGTTGGTAACTTTATCTCCAGGCTGATATATAATTTGTTTGTTTTCCTTCCTCACAGTTGACGTAGTGATGATCTTTTTCCTGCTTTATAAAGATTGTGGATTGTCTCCATGTGTCAGACTTTACCTGGGGGCCATGGCAGTGGCAGATCTACTGGTCACCATTCTTGATTTGACATTGAGACACATTCCCATTGTTTATCGGGAGCAGTTTTATTTCCTGCAGTCCATCCGCGTGTGTAATATCCACGCTGTCCTGCTTTATGCAGCCACTGACTGTTCTGTCTGGTTTACTGTCACTTTCACCTACGATCGATTTGTTGCCAATTGTTGCCAGAAGTTGAAAAGTAAATATTGCAATGAGAAAACTGCGGCTGTGGTTCTGGGAACGATAACTGTGCTGGCCTGTTTAAAGAACATTTTCTGTTATTTTATGCTCTCCGCTTGGTATTCGCTGCGGAACCACCCCTGGTTTTGTAATGTAGCAAAACATGTTTATTACTTTCCTGTTTGGGTCACAATTGAGTTCCTCCACCACATTCTTAACCCAACACTCCCATTTTTCCTGATTCTGCTGCTCAATGCTTTCACCGTGAGACATATTTTCATGACCAGCAGAGCCCGCAGGAGACTCCAGGCTCACAACATTAGGGACGTTCAGTGTGACGCAGAAATGAGAAATCGAAAAAAATCCATAATTTTACTGTTTGTGATCTCGGCCAATTTCATCATATTATGGTCCACGTTAATGGTTTACTTTATATGGTATCGGATGTGGTTTATTGGATATCAGTCTGTCTATCTACATCACTTTGTGCGTGAATTGGGCTTCATGCTACAGCTCCTCAGTTGCTGCACAAACACTACAATTTATGCCATCACCCAGACTAAGTTCAGACAGCAGCTGAAGAATATGTTGAAGTATCCCTTTACCCAAATTCATCAGTCAATCAAATTCACTCATTTATCAATCCATCCAGGATTTTCTCATTTCAGTTCAATATTTGAGCGATGAAGCAACCTTTCGCTCTGGAAGCAGACTGAGGGTATTCCTGGTTGACCAACCTTTACCCCACAGGCGATTACAAGGACACATTGCAATGTTTCTCACAAGTCAGGGTACAGTGAGAACAGGCACCATTGTAATGATTGTGTCTGTAACGCCAACTTCTAAAAAAATAAAAATATTCATCGAAAAGTGCCGAGCAGCAGAGTGAACTCTATTGTTGTTTGACTTTGTGTTGAAGAATCTGGGATGGAAACAGAGAGAGTCGGCCCCAAGTCATGGTCCTCAGGGAAGGGAGGAGACACGACCATGAGTTCAGGAGTTGGGGTTAAATCAGTCTGTCCTTGCATTCACTTCCGGGCCACACCCTCCGACCAAGCCTCAGAAATTCATCTCTCTTCCTTGCTCTCTTTCGCTCCATATCTCTTTCGCACTCTCACAATGTCCTTCTCTCTCCCCACACACCTATTTTCTATTTTCTTCAATGTCTCTCCCTCCCCACTTTCCATCAGTTCCTCTGTTCCCCCTTGCACTCTTTACCTACTCATCACACTCTCCGTGCCTCTCTTTCTCTAGTCCTCGCTCGCTTTCCATTTTTAAGGTAACACGATGGTATGAAGTCTCAGGATGCTGAATGGGGCCATAGTGTCAGTGAGAACAGAGTCATTTCTTATGTAAACTGCAGATGTCGGTCAGCAAGTCATTATTAGGAGAACAACGCGTATGTAGCATCACTACATGCACATTACTGCATTTCAACAATCTAGGATGGCACTGCACAAGGTGTTCGGCAGATAGTCATGTGACTCGGCCAATGTTGTTGATCTCATATGCTGCAGGCAATGATGTCCCGAGGCATAGCACATTGGCGAGGCCATGCCGCCGCCAGGACAACTGATGGATGGACACAGTGCCAAAATCACCAGACAGGAATATTCCTTCCCAAATGGAGAAAACTTCAGTGTTCATAGATATTCAGAGTCCCATCTTCAGGTTAGCGTCCCCCAAGGCAACCTTCCAGATAAACAACAATGCAGAATCGCCGAGCAGAAGCTGATAGCCAAGTTCTGTACACAGAAAGAAAGCCTCAACTCTGATCTTGGCTTCATGCCTCACTCCATGTAAAACTGTCATACTATTCTGTAAAATTTCCTTTACTGTCCCGCTTTAACTTGACAACTTGTTATAACCTCTCTACCTAAGTTAGTTTGTGCAGATTTAAAGTACTTGTTAATTTGGTCAGACTTTCTGTAATATGACTGTCTTCGTATCGTGCCAATCCAGGCAATTGGTTTGTCTCCAGCATCACCCTATGCTTATTATTGGAATTAACATCTCTGCCGAAATTAACCAGATGTTGGTACTTAGCTGTTGAGACATTACGCTCCCCGTCGGATACTTTTACCACCCAAAGGGAGTACTTGTTCGGCCTGCGGATACTCCACTCACACCATTAGCATGATATTTTCATCTCTCTGCATATAAATTGTGTGCCTGTGTTGTGCGCTTCTCCACCCTTCATCTGACGAAGGAGCAGCGCTCAGAAAGCTTGTGATTTCAAATAAATCTGCAAACCATAACCTGGTGTCGTATGATTCCTGAGGTTGTGAAATCCAGCATCACAAAGAACAGTTTCTTTTCAGCAAGTCTGAGTTTACGGTAATGGCTCACTGTGGGGATTAAACCATGCATATCTGCGAGAGGTCCTGGGTTGCAACCCTACACAAACGCCGTGTTTCTTTTTCTTTCTCTTCATTACTGCCTAATCGGCCGATCAGCTTTCCGGGGAAAAAAAAACTGCTGTGGCCTCTTGAGGTCAGATTGAGATCCGCGAACCGTAGTGTCACTGCAGCAAGCATGGCACAACAGCGCACACGTTAAAAGCGAAAGTATCTGTTTCAGGATGTTTACCACAGAGTCAGACATTAAATTGATTCTCCGTCTGCGTCAGTACACAGTATCGGACGTCAACGGAAGTGGGGACGTGAAGCAATTGGAGACAGCACGGAGATATTGACATCAATGTTATTGTGTATGAGGAACGTCAGCAATGGAAGTAGATTGGAAAGTTGCGACAGTTGTACTTGGAGAACAAAGGACTGAAAGTTCCTCTGAATGAATCTTTTCAATTCATGACGGGTCTAGACAGAGAAGTAAGGAAGTGAAACGAAAGAGAGATATTCGTCAGTGAAGTAAAGTCATTAAGAATTTAAACAAAAGTCAAATCAGAAAGAGCGTTTTCACACAGGAATAGTAGTCACAATTCTGTAAGCTTTTGAATATTCATGAACAAAGACGAGCCTGTTCTCAAAGGAAGTGTGCTAAATTGGGGATATGTGGGAGGCTTTTAAAGACAAGTTGATTAGAGTTCAGACAGACATGTCCCTCTGAAAATGATGGATACAATTGTCAAAATTACAGAACCATGAAACATACGTGTAATGGTTAGTAAAATTTAGAGTGGTGCTGGAAAGGCACAGCAGGTCAGGCAGCATCCGGGGAGAAGGAGGACGAATCCTGATGAAGGGCTCCTGCCCGTAACGTCGATTTTCCTGCACCTCGGATTTTGCCTGACCTGTTGTGCTTCTGCACCACCACTCTAATATTGACTCTAATCTCTAGCATCTACAGTCCTCACTTTCGCCGAGGTGTAATGGTGAGACAGCTAAAAGGACAAAGAAAGCATGCATATGGTCCAAGCGACAGAAAACAGACGAAGCTTTAGATCAATATTGTGAAAGTGAAACCAATTGAATCGAAGAATTCAGAGGGCGAACAGTGTTTATGAAATATCTTTAGCAAACACAGTTAAATAGTTCTCCAATGCCTTTTTAAAAAATCGTACATAAGAAGCAAAGGGATTACAAGAGAAGGGTTTCCCCACTCAAGGCAAAGGAGGAAAGTTATGATTGGAGTGAGAGAAAATTGGTAAGTATCTTACTGAGAATTTTGCATTGACATCCTTCGAGTAGAGGGACAAGATGGTTGTTGAGGTTTGGCATAGATGTTTGATTATTCTGCGTAACGTCAGCAGAAAGAGAGAGGAGGTATTGCGTATTCTGAAAGGATTTAGTCCCTAGGTTGGATGGGATCAAGCCTGGGCTAGTGAGGGCAGTGGGAGAGGAAATAGATAGGACCTTAACAAATACTTTTGCAGCATCCTTGAACAGCAGTGTGGTCCCGGAAGAACTGTAGAATTCCTAATGTCATCCTCTTGTTTAAAATCTGGAGCAGGGATTTACCAGGTAATCATCGACTGGTGAGCCTGACGTCAGTGGTAGGGAAGCTGCTGGAAAAATATACTGAGGGATAGGATCTGTTCCCATCTGAAAGAAAACAGGCTGATAAGCGTCAGGCAACATGATTTTGTGTAGGCAAGGTCATATATTACCAAATTAATACAATTGTTCGAAGAAGTGGCAAATTTGATTGATAAGGGAAGGGCTGCAGATGTCATACACATGGACATGAGTAAGACATGCGATAAAGTTTGCCATGGTAGGCTAACGGAGATAGTGAAGTCGCATGACGTCCAGTTTTTCCTAGCTACTTGGAAGACATAGCTGTGTAACAGGAGAAAGAGAGTAGTAGCAGAAGGGAGTTTCTCAAAATGAAGAACTATCACCAGTGGTGCTCCACAGGGATCGGTCCTGGGACCACTGTTGTTTCTGAAATGCATAAAAGATTTGGAGGAAAGTGTAGGTGATCTGATTAGCAAGTTTGCAGATGACACTAATATTGATGGAGAGCAGAAAGTGTACAGAACTTTTAGAGAATGCAGCAGAGTATAAGTACATTGGACAATTTGGCAGAGGATAGGCAGATGGAGTTCAATCCAGGCAAATGCGAGGCAATGCATTTTGGGATATCCATTTCAAGAGCGAACTATACAGTGAATTGAACTCATGCAACATGCGTTCGACTGGGACAACACTACTATTATAGGACAAGCCAAACAGAGAACAGCCACGGAATTCCTAGAGGCATGGTACTCATCCACAGATTCAATCAATAAGTACATCGACGTGGACCCAATATACCGGCCACTGCAGCGGACAGCTGGAACTGATAACCGGAAGCGGCAGATACAA